>NC_057394.1:44033033-44359985 GCF_019320065.1 Cervus canadensis | reverse complement strand
GGGAAACCCAAAAATACCGTAAGAGTTATTAAAAAGGAAAGATTAGGTATCCAGAACAGTAAGAAAAAAGTGGGGGTTGATGTATGAATTGAATGCCATTTTTTTCAATAAAATTTACAACAGCTGAAAACATACTTGTGAATTTTCCTCATCAGTGTTACTGAGATTGATTTGGACATGATGACAATTTTTTTGACAATATCTGTCAGTGCAGTACTTATTCGGCTGACGTTGTATGCTAGGTGGGTGGCCTTGTCTGCCACAATATTTCAAGCCTTTTCATGTTTCTATAGATTTTTGTATGCATGTTGAATAAAGGAAGATAAGATGCAATAGACTATATTATAGTTATATTTTTTAAAAATATTCATACCCTTTTAACAGATTTAAGATATATTTAAATTTTATATGTTATTTAGACAGTCAAATTTTAGGCCAAGCACACATTGCCTATTTTAATATTATTTTTTTATCATATAAATATTAAATATACTACAAAAAATTAAAGTTTAAAGAATATTGAATCCTCATGTATTCAAAACTCAGCTTCAACAATTATCAGTTTTCTGCTAATCTTGTTTTACACATCTACTCTGTTTTTTTCCCCCTTGAACTATTCAAAATCAGATCCCAGTCATCTGTTATCTATAAATTTTTAGTACATACTTCTAACAAATAAAAGCTTGTTGTTTTTAACGTAAACATCATGCTGTGGTCCATTAACAGTACTTAATAGCAGGCACTTATTTTATTTTTCTGATTGCTTGAAATTTTTTCCTTTTGTCATTTTGTTCTAGTCACAATATAAATAGTGTCCGTATGTTCTAATCAATCATTATGTCACTTGAATCATTTTATTAGAATAAAACTCTCTGGACCTTTATAATAGACAGAACTAGGACATGCTACTTATTTGTGTTTAAGAGTATTCTAACTATTACATGAATATCAGTTAACTGTAATTATATTATATATTTGTGCCCAATTTAATGTGTTATACATTTTAGTTCCTTAAGAATACTGACACAATTGCTTATCTGCTTCATCTTAAAAATACCTACAATAATTTTTAAATAGTAATACCAATATTACAAAACTAAAATAATTGAATAAAATTTAGTATTTGTGAGGCTTTTTGTTTTAAGAACAAATCTCATTAGGGACATTCAGTCACTGGAAGTGGAAGTCATTCAGTTATGTCCGACTCTTTGCGAACCCATGAACTGAACAGTCCATATAATTCTCCAGGCCAGAATACTAGAGTGGGTTAGCCTTTCCCTTCTCCAGGGGATCTTCCCAACCCAAAGGTGGAACCCAGGTCTGCCCCATTGCAGGCTGATTCTTAACCAGCTGAGCCACAAGAGAAACCCATTTAGTCACTACCTGGTCTTAAAATCAAGAGAAAAGTTTATTTTTATGTATGGTCATGCCACAGCTGGATACAAAGTTAGGATAATTTATATCAGTTTGATTTCACTTTGGGGCAATTAAATTTTTCTTCATAGATATAAATATTGGTTTCAATTATAGACAGTATTTACATAACATCAAAGTTAAAAGTACATAAGAAAAATCTACATGTCTCTTTCTATCTCATTTCTATATCATCTCATTTCTATCCCCATATTCCATATTCCATAGAAATATGAATATTTCTTTTCACAACAAAGATACAAATTCTACATTTCCTACAGACAATTTACTTGCAGCTACTTTTTTACTTGCAGTTATTGTTTTCCCTTCTACTATTTCTTTTCTACTCTTTTCTTTTTTAATAAAAGCAAAATATATACAATATCTGCATCTTATATATACATTTTACAAAATATATGTTTGATCCTAAGTATATGTGAAGAATTGACTCATTGGAAAAGACTCTGATGCTGGGAAAGATTGAAGGCTGGAGGAGAATGGGACAACAGAGAATGAGATGGTTGGATGGCATCATTAACTTGATGGACATGTGTTTGAGTAAGCTCCAGGAGTTGGTAATGGACAGGGAAACCTGACATGCTTCAGTCCATGGAGTTGCAGAGTTGGAAACAACTGAGTGACTGAACTGAACTGAACTGATAATACACATTTATAAATTACACATATTATTATTGTATTTAAAAAATTATATATATTCTCTATATGTGTATGTGCATGCATATATTCCCTTCCCCCTTCTTTAGACAAAGAACCTCATCCTCTCCCCTCTAATTATAATATGTCTTAGATATTACTCCATATCAAGATTTGGTGGTATGATTCATCAATTTTTGTAGGCAAAGGTACACATTGCTCTATGACTGAAGCAACTTATTCAACTAGTTACATATTAAAGGGCATTTTAATTGTTTTTTGACTTTCATATGTATTGATGATTGATTAACCTTGTCTATAAATCATATTTTTACCTTTGTGTAAGGATAGTTTTCTAAAATTAGCATTTTTGATTCAGAGTTAATTATTATAAAACTATGGTAAATATTAGGTACTTCCCATGTGATTCAGCAGTAAAGAATCTGCCTGCCAAATGCAAAGGATGCAAGAGACATGAGCTTGTTCAATAGGTCAGGAAAATCCCCTGGAGTAGGAAATGGCACCCCTTTCCAGTATACTTGCCTTGAAAATTCCATGGACAGAGGAGCCTCGTAGGTTAGAGTCTATGGGGTCAGTCACAAAGAGATTTATAGGACTGAGCAACTGAGCACAAATGCATGCATGATAAATATTGCCAAAAATACTCTCCTTTTTGTTGTACAATTTTTCCTTTCTACAAGTGAAATATGGTATCTCTTACTGTATGACTTCACTACCAAGCTTTGTTGTCCAACTTTTAAACGTTTTGTTATTCAGATGACAGGGGAAATTATCTTTCAGTGAACTTCTACTTTTAATTGCTCTATTTCTTAATGGCCACTGCATTTTTTTACCTGGGATCTATCTGTTCTAAACTTTGTTAATTTTTCTATTAGGTTGCTAGTCTTTTCATTTTCTACTTTATTTGACTCATGAATTTGTGGTGTAAGTTGATTTATTTGCTGATTTGTAATTTGTGTTTCACTTTGCTTATAATATTTATATTCATTTGTTTCCCCTTAGCTAAGTTTATTAAGCTCTTTTCCTAATTACATCTTGGTTTGGGGTTAGATCTTTAAAACTTTACTTCAGTTTCCAACTACAAATGAATTCAAATGTTCTACAATTTCTCATATTTTTAAATTTCATATTTCAATTGGATCTTTTTTTTTCTTACAGAGTACAAAGTTTCATATCTGGTTGTCAAATCATCTCAACATCAATTTTAAAAGGATATTTTTCACATTATGTAATATGTCACCTCTGTGTATGCTTTCCATATTTGCTATATATACATAAATCAGCATATAGCTATTTATATATTTTAGTTTTATATGTTTCTGTTTAGTAAGTTATTTGATTTTGTGAAATTATTTTTCACTTGGTTCTTTTAGAATTTTCAGATAAATAAGCATATATGAACATAGTATAGATTTGTTATTTTTTCAATTCTTATACATAAGTGTTCAGTACTCTTGTCTAACTATTTTGTCTAATGCTGCCAATACTAGCTAACTGTGAGATTATTGGCAGCCTATATTTTTCTTGATTTTATCAAGTTAAATATGATACTCACTTTTGGATGGAGGTATCTATTTCTGTGTTCACCAGTTTTTACTTCTTTCTATCTGTTTATCTATCATTGATCTAATCATCATGTTAAAAAAAGTACATATCTTAGTTCTAAATGTTTTATAACTACATGTTCTTACAATAAACTTCATTTTTGGCACTTAAGGAGATAATCTGGACCTTTTATCTTTAATTTTTTGGGGTGTATGATGGATTATATTAATCGCTTCCATCTATTGAAACTTCCTTGCCTTCTTTTAATAAATTTCCTATGACAGAATTAGCAATTCTCCTAGAATTGTGCTAAACTAATTTTCTTTCTATTCTGTTGATTGTCTGTCCCAAAGAAGATTACAATTATTCAGAATATTGTAGGATACATAATAGGTACTCATTAAGTAAAATTCTGAAAGAAGGGAATACCAGACCACCTGACCTGCCTCTTGTGAAACCTGAATGCAGGTCAGGAAGCAATAGTTAGAACCGGACAGGGAACAACAGACTGGTTCCAAATAGGAAAAGGAGTATGTCAAGGCTGTATATTGTCACCCTGCTTATTTAACTTATATGCAGAGTACATCATGAGAAATGCTGGGCTGGAAGAAGCACTGGAATCAAGACTGCCGGGAGAAATATCAATAACCTCAGATATGCAGATGACACCACCCTAATGGCAGAAAGTGAAGAGGAACTAAAAGGTCTCTTGATGAAAGTGAAAGAGGAGAGTGAAAAAGTTGGTTTAAAGCTTAACATCCAGAAAACTAAGATCATGACATCTGGTCTCATCAATAGATGGGGAAACAGTGGAAACAGTGTCAGATTTTATTTTTGGGGGCTCAAAATCACTGCAGACGGTGATTGCAGCCATGAAATTAAAAGACACTTGCTCCTTGGAAGGAAAGCTATGACCAACATAGACAGCATATTAAAAAGCAGAGACATTACTTTGCCAACAAAGGTCGGTTTAGTCAAGGCTATGGTTTTTCCAGTGGTCATGTATGGATGTGAGAGTTGGACTGTGAAGAAAGTTGAGCGCTGAAAAATGGATGCTTTTGAGCTGTGATGTTGGAGAAGACTCTCGAGAGTCCCTTGGACTGCAAGGAGATCCAACCAGTCCGTTCTAAAGGAGATCAGTCCTGGGTGTTCATTGGAAGGACTGATGCTGAAGCTGGAACTCCAGTACTTTGGACACCTAATGAGAAGCGTTGACTCATTGGAAAAGACCCTGATGCTGGGAGGGATTGAGGGCAGGAGGAGAAGGGGACGACAGAGGCTGGATGGCATCACCGACTCAATGGGCATGAGTTTGAGTAAGATCCGGGAGTTGGTGATGGACAGAGAGGCTTGGCATGCTGCGATTTATGGGGTCACAAAGAGTCAGACACGACTGAGTGACTGAACTAACTGAAGTAATTATTGAATAGATAACTATCTTAAAACATTAATTTTCTTTCTCCTATTTTCATAAGTAATGCATGTCAGCTTTTTAGTGTCAGTTTTAGGCAAAAGGACCTTACTATAATTGAAAATACATTTAGCTTAAAATAACTTATTTAATTTAAAATGAAATAAGCTATTTAAAAAAAAAAAACTTGGGCAATATATCTCTTGAAATAACAGCTAAATTCAGGGGAGGGGGGAAGCAAAAACTTTCCTTGACACACTCATCTTTCCAAGTTATTCTGCCTATTTCCCACCAACCACCAAGGCTCTAGTCTTGAACTCATATGTTGTTGTTCAGTCAGCAAATTGTGTTTGACTCTTCACAACCCCATGGACTGCAACACTGCATGCCTCCACGAGCTCCTGGAATTTGCCCAAGTTCATGTCCATTGCATCAGTGATGCCATCCAGTCATTTCATCCCCTGTCACCCACTTCTCCTTCTTCCTTCACTCTTTCCAAGCATCAGGGTCTTTTCCAATGAGTTAGCTCTTTTCCATCAGGTGGCGAAAGTACTAGAGCTTCAACATCAGTCCTCCCAATGAGTATTCAATGTTAATTTCCTTTAAGATTAACTGATTTGATCTCCTTGCTGTCCAAGGGAATCGCAAGAGCCTTCTCCAGCACTGCATTTCAAAAGCATCAATTCTTCATGCTCAGTCTTCTTTATGGTCAAGCTCTGACAACCCTACATGATTACTGGAAAAACTATTGCTCTGACTATGCTGGGGGTTCATTGAAAGGATTGATGTTGAAGCTGAAACTCCAATGCTTTGGCCACCTGATGTGAAGAGCTGACTCATTGGAAAAGACCCTGATGGCTGGAAAGATTGAGGGCAGGAGAAGAAGGGGATGACAGAGGATGAGATGGTTGGATGGCATCACCGACTCAATGGACATGTGTTTGGGTGGACACCGGGAGTTGGTTATGGACAGGGAGGCCTGGTGTGCTATGGTTCATGCGGTTGCAGGGTCAGACACGACTGAGCGACTGAATTGAAATGATACAGACATTTGTTGTCAAAGTGATATCTTTGCTTTTTAACATACTGTCTAGGTTTGTCATAGCTTTCCTACCAAGAAGCTATCCTCTTCTGGTTTCATGACTGCAGTCACTATCCACAGTGATTTGAGACCCCAAGAAGAGGAAATCTGTCACTGCTTTCACCTTTTACTCTTCTATTTGTCATGAAATGATGGGGCTGGAAAATCAGTCCTGAATATTCATTGGAAGAACTGATGCTGAAGCTGAAGCTCCCACTCTTTAGTTTCTCTTTGCTTTCTGCCATTAGAATGGTATCTGCTTATCTGAAGAGGGTGATATTTCTCCCAACAATCTTGAATCCAGCTTGTAGCTCATCCAGCCCAGCATTTCTCATGATGTGCTCTGTGTATATGTTTAAAAAAAAAACAAAAACAAAAACAAACAAGAAAAAACAAACAACAAACAACAACAACAAAACAGGGTAACAATAAACAGCCTTGTCATACTCCTTTCTCAATCCTGAACCAGTTAGTTGTTCTATACAGTATTCTAACTGTTGCTTCTAAACCTGCATACAGGTTTCTTAGGAGACAGGTAAATTGGTCTGGTAATCCCATCTCAAGAATTTTCCAGTTTGTTACGATACACACCATCAAAGGCTTTAGTGTACTTGATGAAACAGAGGTCATTGTTTTTCTGGAATTCCCTTGCTTTCTCTAGGATGCAGAGAATGTGGGCAATTTGATCTCTGGTTCCTCTACCTTTCTAAACACAGCTTGGACATTGGGAAGCTATCAGTTCACATAATGTTGAAGCCTATCATGCAGGATTTTAGGCATGGCCTTACTAACATGGGAGAGGAGTACAATTGTCCGATAGTTTGAAAATTCTTTGGTACTGCCTTTCTTGGGAATTGGGAACTTGGATATGATTATATTTCTCCATCCATGCATTTCCTACATTTTTCCTCTCTCTTATTTCTTCCTCTCTTTTCTTCAGTCAGTTCAGTTCCATTCAGGCACTCAGTCGTGTCCAACCCTTTGTGACCCCATGGACTGCAGCATGCCAGACCTCCCTGTCCATCACCAACTCCCAGAGTAAACTCAAACTTATGTCCAATGAGCCGGTGAAGACACTCAACCATCTCATCCTCTGTTGTCCCCTTCTGCTCCCCGCTTCAATCTTTCCCAGCATTAGGGTCTTTTAGCATGAGTCAGTTCTTTACATCAAGTGGCCAAAGTATTGGTGTTTCAGCTTCAGCATCAGTCCTTTCAATGAATATTCAAGTCTGATTTCCTTCAGGATTGACTTGTTGGATCTCCATGCAGTCCAAGGGACTGTCAAAAATATTCTCCAACACCACAGTTCAAAAGCACCAATTCTTCAGCTCTCAGCTTTCTTTATAGTCAATTTTCACATCCATACATGACTATTGGAAAAAACCATAGCTTTGACTAGATGGACCATTGTTGGCAAAGTAATGTCTCTGCTTTTTAATATGCTGTCTAGGTTGGCCATAACTTTTCTTCCAAGGAGCAAGCATCTTTTAATTTCATGGCTGCATTCACCATCTGCAGTCATTTTGGAGCCCCCAAAAATAAAGTCTCTCACTGTTTCCATTGTTTTCCCATCTATTTGCCTAGAAGTGATGGGACCAAATGTCATGGTTTTAGTTTTCTGAGTGTTGAGTTTTCAGCCAACTTTTTCACTCTTCTCTTTCACTTTCATCAAGAGGCTCTTTAGTTCTTCTTCCCTTTCTGCCATTAGGGTGGTGTCATCTGCATATCTGAGGTTATTGATATTTCTCCCAGAAATCTTGATTCCAGCATGTGCTTCATCCAGCCCAGTGTGTCTCATGATGTACTCTGCATATAAGTTAAATAAGCAGGGTGACAACATACAGCCTTGATGTACTCATTTCCTGGTTTGAACCCTGTCTTTTGTTCCATGTCCATTTCTAACTGTTGCTTCTTAACCTGCATAGAGATTTCATAAGAGGCAAGTCACATGGTATGGTATTCCCATCTCTTTAAAAATTTTTCACAGATTTTTGTGATCCACACATTCAAAGGCTTTGTCATAGTCAGTAAAGCAGAGGTAGACATTTTTCTGGAACTCTATTGTGTTTTTGATGATCCAATGCATGTTGACAATTTTATTTCTGGTTCCTGTGTCTTTTCTAAATCTAGTTTGAACATCTGAAAGCTCACACTTCACATATTGTTGAAGCCTGGCTTGGAGAATTTTACTAGCATGTGAGATGAGAGCAATTGTGTGTTAGTTTGAGCATTCTTTGGCATTGTCTTTCTTTGGGATTGGAATCAACTGACATTTTCCAGTCTTGCAGCCACTGCTGAGATTCTCCGATTTGCTGGCATATTGAGTACAGGATTTTCACAGCATCACCTTTTAGGATTTAAAATAGC
Source organism: Cervus canadensis (assembly GCF_019320065.1). Lineage (NCBI taxonomy): Eukaryota > Metazoa > Chordata > Mammalia > Artiodactyla > Cervidae > Cervus > Cervus canadensis. Next base: position 44,351,493 of record NC_057394.1, on the reverse strand, counting down.
TCAACTGGAATTCTATAACCTCAACTTGTTTTGTTCATAGTGATGCTTCTTAAGTCCCACTTGACTTTGCATTCCAGGATGTCTGGATCTAGGTAACTGATCACACAATTGTGATTATCTGGGTCGAGAAGATTTTTTTTTTTTTTTAACAGTTCTTCTGTGTATTCTTGCCACCTCTTCTTAATATCTTCTGCTTCTGTTACATCCATATAATTTATTCCCTTTATTGAGCCCACCTTTGCTTGAAATGTTCCTTTGGTATCTCTAATTTTCTCAAAGAGATCACTAGTCTTTCCCATTCTATTGTTTTCCTCTATTTCTTTGCGTTGATCACTGAGGAAGGCTTTTGTTTCTCTCTTTGCTTTCTTTGGAACTCTGCATTCAGATGGGTATATATTTCCTTTTCTCCTTTGACTTTCACTTCTCTTCTTTTCTCAGGTATTTGTAAGGCCTCTTCAGATAACCATTTTGCCTTTTTGCATTTCTTTATCTTGAGGATGGTCTTGATCCCTGCCTCCTGTACAATGAATGTCACGAACCTCCGTCTTCCATAGTTCTTCAATCACTCTGTCTATCAGATCTAATCCCTTGAATCGATTTTTCACTTCCACTGTATAATTGTTAGGGATTTGATTTAGATTATACCTGAATGGTTTAGTGGTTTTCTCGACTTTCTTCAATTGAAGTCTGAGTTTGGCAATAAGCACTGCATGATCTGAGCCACAGTCAGCCCCCAGACTTCTTTTTGCTGACTGTATAGAGCTTCTCCATCTTTAGCTGCAAATAATATTATCAATCTTATTTCAGTATTGGCCATCTGGTGATGTCCATGTGTAGAGTCTTCTCTTGTGTTTTTGGAGGAGGGTGTTTGCTATGACCAGTGCATTCTCTTGGCTAAAGTCTATTAGCCTTTGCCATGCTTCATTCCGTACACCAAGGCCAAATTTGCCTGTTACTTCAGGTATTTCTTGACTTCCTACTTTTGCACTTCAATCCCCTATAGTGAAAAGGATGATTTTTAGGGTGTTAGTTTTAGAAGTTCTTGTAGATCTTCACAAAACCGTTCAACTTCATGTCTTCAGTATTACTGGTAGGGACATAGATTTGGATTACTGTGATATTGAATGGTTTGCCTTGGAAATGAACACAGATCATTTTGTTGTTTTTGAGATTTCATCCAAGTACTGCATTTCAGACTCTTTTGTTGATTATGATGGCTACTCCATTTCTTATTAGGGATTCTTGCCCACAGTAGTAGATATAATGGTCATCTGATTTAAATTCACCCTTTCTGGTCCATTTTAGTTCACTGATTCTTAAAATGTTGATGTTCGCTCTTGCCATCTCCTGTTTTACCACTTCCAATTTGCCTTGATTCATGGACCTAACATTCCAGGTTCCTATGCAATATTGCTACTTATAGCATCAGACTTTATTTCCATTGCCAGACATCCACAACTAAATGTTGTTTCTGCTTTGACTCTGTCTCTTCATTCTTTATAGAGTTATTTCTCCATTGATATCCAGTCGCATATCAGGCACCTACTGACCTGGGGAGTTCATATCTCAGTGTCCTATATTTCTGCCTTTTCCTACTGTTCATGGGATTCTCAAGGCAAGAATACTGAAATGGTTTGCCATTCCCTTCTCCAGTGGAACACATTTTGTTAGAACTCTCCACCATGACCTCTCTGTCTTGGGTGGTCCTACATGGCATGACTCATTGTTTCACTGATTTAGACCAGCCTGTGCTCCATGAGGTCAGATGGGTTAGTTTTCTGTGATTGTGGTTTTCAGTCTGTCTTCCCTCTGATGGAGAAGGATAAGAAGCTTATGGAAGCTTCCTGATGGGAGAAACTGTCTGAGGGGGAAACTAAGTCTTGTTCTGGTGGGCAGAAACATGCTCAGTAATGCTCCTCTCTTTCCTTATAGACAACTATAGATTTTAAAATTTCTTACAAGTTTGCTTATTTATTTAAGAATAAATGTTGAATTTTTTCAAATACCTTTTCAGCATCTGTTAAAAAGCTTATATAGGTAGTTTTTCTTGATATGTTAGGGTATTGTTTTATTTCAACTTTTAAAATATTAAATATCCTTTATTGAATGTTGATAGGGTCCTGTGTCTGACGTGGTCCTGTTTTAGACTATTCCTTATAGACTTTTTAGTTGTCCCATTGAATTTTACTTGTTAGCATTGTGTCCACATTTTAATATTAATGTTCATAAATAATGTCAGTCTAGTTTTTTTTAACCTCTATTTTTGCAATATTGTAATATGTAAAGTGCATTCATTGGTAAGATTTTAAAATATTCATGGAATCATATTATGACATTTTGTTTTAGATAAGTTGAATGAATTCAATAAGTAATAAAAACTCCTTGTGGAAAATTCTAATAGGTCAAACACTGATAAATACTATTTTTATTTGCTACTTTGTCTTGAATATGTGTATATTTAGGCTTTGCTGTGTACATGAACATAATTATACATCAAGGGATGACAACAGAATGATAAATGCTGTAGAGAAGATTTTCAATATAAATGTACTAAATACAAGAAAACTTTAGCTAGAATACCCGGGGAAATATCTCAGGAGAGGTTGTATTTGATCTAATATGTGAATAACATTTGGAATGGTTAAGAAACAGAAGCTCACTTAATCTAAGTGGAGCTCTGAAAGGAGATGAATATAGGAAAGAATTTATTTAAGCCAGATCATGGAGAAACTTATAAATCAAAAGGAGAATTTTAGCAATCTGCTCTTCCTCCCTAAATCTAATATTAATCTTTCCATACCTGATGTCTCAACTGCAATTTGAACCTGATTCACTTTTGTTCATTAGACATCAGACTTTAATACAGTAAACATTGCAACATTAGCATAAATTGACCACTTTGGACACTTCTGTGTATTATGTGATTCTGTTGTTTTCAGATAAAATCTAAATAAAGTAAGCACTATATTTTGAAATTCCCATGAGGATCAAGGATAGCTTCCTCTTCTATTTTAATTATGCTTTTTTGCTGGTGCTCTATTTTTATATTTCCACAGACTTTGCATTGATATGATCCACTTTGTTGATAATCAAAAGCTATACTGTCTTTATGATTTTTTCCCCCAAATGTTCAGTTTTGTAGAGGGTTTTATAACATTGGCAGTAATTTTTGACAGAGTTTCCAAGAATAAACAGTGGAAATGATAGTCTCTTCAAGAAATGGTGTTAGGAAAACTGGATATTGACATGTGAAAGAATAAAAGTAAATTCTTATTTTACACTACACGCAGAAATCAACTTCAAATGGGTTAATGGCTATGTAGGACCTGAAAGTCTAAAATCTCCAAATAAAATATAGGGGAAGAGATGTACGACATTAGCTTTGATTTCTTAGGTATGACACAAAAATCATAGGCAATGAAAACAAAGACAGCCAAATGGAACTTCATTAATTTCAAAGCTTCTGCACAGCAAAGGAAAACTCAGAAGAAGGAAAGGGCAATACACAAAATGGGGGAAAATATTTACAGATCATAACTTTGTTGAGTAATTAATATCTAAAATGTATAATGAGCTTTTACAACTCAATAGCAAAAAAAAAAGAAAAGAAAGAAAGAAAGAAAGAAAGAAAAGAAAAGAAAAGAAAAAACACAAACAATTCTCCCTTTAAAGAAACAAAAGACTTGAACAGGCATTTCCAACAAACCATACAAACTTGTCCCTGGTATATAAAAAAAGGTTCTCAACATCACTCATCAGGGAAATTGAAGTCAAAATCATAATGAGATATCATCTCGTATCTGTTAAAATCACTGTTCTGAAGAAAACAAAAAATAAGTATTAATCTTAGTATTAACCTTGGAATCCTTGTACATTATTGGTGGGAATGTAAAATAGTACAACCACTATGGAAAATAGTATGACAGCTCTTCAAAAAGTTAAAAGTAGAGATGCTATGAGATGAGATATCGTTTACAGGGAAAAAAATAAACTAAAAATCATAAACACGTGGAGATCAAACAATATGTCTAAAAAATGAACAGGTTACTGAAGAAGTCAAAAATGAAATTAAAAAAATTCCTAGAAACAAGTGAAAATGAAAACATGACAACTAAAAATCTATGGGTTACAACAAAAGCAGTTCTAAGAGGGAAGTTTATAGCAATACAATCCTGCTGCAAGAAACAAGAAAAATATCAAACAGACAACCTAACTTTACACCTAAAACAACTGGAAAAACAACAACAACAACAACAAAACAAAATTAGCAGAAGGAAACAATCATAAAGAGAGCAGAAGTAAATGAAAAATAAACTAAAGAAATATAGTAAAGATTAATCAAACTAAAAGCTGGTTTTTTGAGAAGATGAACAAAATTGACACACTTTTAGGCAGACTCATCAAGAAAAAAAGAGAAGAATCAAGTCAACAAAGTCAGAAATGAAAAAGGAGAGGTACAGCAGACAAGGCAGAAATACAAAAGATTATAAGAGATTATTAGGAGCAGCTATGTGGCAATAAAATAGATAACTTGGAAGAAATGGACAGATTCTTAGAATAGTTCAATCTTCCAAGACTGAACCAAGAAGAAATAGAAATTATGAACAACTCAATTATAAACACTGGAATCAAAACTATTATAAAAAATCTCCCAAAACACAAAAGTCCAGGACCAGATAGCTTCATAGGTGAATTCTATCAAACATTTAGAGGAGAGCTAATACCTATCCTTCTAAAATTCTTTCAAAAAATTACAGAGGAAAGAACACTTCCAAATTTATTCTATAAGGCCACCATTATTCTGATATCAAAACCAGACAAAGACAACACACAAAAAAGAAAACTACAGGCCAATATCACTAATGAACATAGATGCAAAAATCCTCAACAAAATTCTAGCAAACAGAATTCAACAAACATTAAAGCTGATACTCTATGATCAAGTTGGATTTATTCCAGGGATGCAAGCATTCTTCAATATATGCAAATTAATCAGTGATACACCAAATTAACAAATTGAATGATAAAAAAACAAATGATAATCTCAATAAATGCAGAAAAAGCCTTTGACAAAATTCAGCATCCATTTATGATTAAAACTCTACCAAAAATGGGCATAGAAGTAATCTACTTCAACATAGTAAAGGCCATATGATAAGCCCATAGCAAACATTATTCTCGGTAGTGAGAAAACCAAGAAAAGCAAAAGCATCAGGAATAAGACAAGGGTGTCCACTGTCTCCACTATTACTCAACAAAGTTTTGGAAGTCCTAGCTACACCAATAAGAGAATAAAATGAAATGAAAGGAATCATGATTGGAAAAGAACAGTGACTGATTTTATTTTCTTCAGCTCCAAAATCACTGCAGATGGTGACTGCAGCCATGAAATTAAAAGACACTTGCTCCTTGGAAGAAAAGTTAGGACCAACATAGACAGTATACTAAAAAGCAGAAACATCACTTTGCCACAAAAGGTCTGTTTAGACAAAACTATGGTTTTTCCAGTAGTCATGGATTGATGTGAGAGTTGGACCACAAAGATAGCTGAACACTGAAGAATTGATGCTTTTGAACTGTGGTGTTGCAGAATACTCTTGAGAGTCCCTTGGGCTACAAGATCAAACCAGTCAATCCTAAAGGAAATCAGTCCTAAATATTCATTGGAAGGGCTATGCTAAAGCTGAAACTCCAATAATTTGGCCACTTGATGTGAAGAACTGACTCATTGGAGAAGACCCTGATGCTGGGAAAGATTGAAGTCAGGAGAAGGGATGACAAAGGATAAGATGGTTGAATGGTATCACGGACTCGATGGACATGAGTGTGAGCAAGCTCCGGGAGTTGGTGATGGACAGGGAAGCTGCAGTCCATGGGGTCGCAAAGATTTGGACATTACTGAGAGATTGAAATGAGCTGAACTGAAAGTAGCTAATGACTTGATGGGTAGGAAGTTAATGAAAGGAAGAGATTTGTTTGTTTGTTTGTTTGTTTTTTAATTTGAGAAAATAATATACATATTAGAATGAAAGTAGAGAAGAGACATCATTCTAAATTTGAGCAATCAAGAGCATCATAATGATGAAAAATATACCTTGGTTTCAGGAGAATATTAATACTATTTTGGAATAATAAAGAAATACCATATACTAATGTATGTATATATGGAATCTCAAATGATGATACAGATGAATTTATTTGCAAGGCATCAATGGAGAAATAAACATAGAGACAGACTTATGGACATGGGGAGAGGGAAGGATAAGTTGAGTTGTACAGGCAGAGTAAAATGGAAACTTACATTACCATATGTAAAATAGATAGCAAATGAGAATTTACTGTATGTCTCAGGGAATTCAAACGGGCTCTTTTTCAACCTAGAGGGGTGGGATGGGGAGGGAGATGAGAGGGAGGTTCAAGAGGAAGGGAGGGCTGATTCATGTTGATGTTTGACAGAAAAGAAAATTATGTAAAGCAAGTATCCTTCAATTAAAAAAGAAATAAAATTTTTAAAAAAGGAAAAATTAAAAGTAAAACTACCATATTATCCAGCAGTTCAATCCCTGGGTACGTATCCAAAAGAATTGAAATCAGGATCTTGACGTGCTAATTACACACTAATATGCATATATCAGCATTATTCAAAATAGTCAAGACATGCAAACAATTAAATGTTAATCCAAGGATGAATGGATTAAGAAAATTTGTATATACATACAATAGAATATCATTCATCCTTAAAAGACAAAGAAATTCTGTCATATACAACAGCATGGATAAACATGGAGGCTGTTATGTTAAGTGAACTCAGTCATCACAGAAGGACATTTCTATTTTATGAAAGAACTCAGAGGCAAAATCACAGAAACAGACAGTAAAACTGTGCTTGCCAGGGGTTGGAAGAAATGGGATATGGGATGTTCTTATTCAATTGATATAAAGTTTCAGTTATGCAAAATGAATACATTCTAGAGATCGTCCATGAAACAATGTACACATAGTTAATATTTCAATATTATACACCTAGAAATTTGTTAGGAGGCTAGATTTCATGTAAAGTATTCTTAACACTTAATAGAGTCCCTTGGACAGCAAGAAGATTAAATCAGTCAATCCTAAAGAATATCAACTCTGAATATTCATTGGAAGGACTGATGCTGAAGCTGAAACACCAATACTTTGGCCACCTGATGTGAAGAACTGACTCATTGGAAAGACCCTGATGCTGGGAAAGATTGAGAGTAGGAGGAGAAGGGGGTGACAGAGGATGAAATGTTTGGATGGTTGGTGATGTCATCACCAATTCAATGGTAATGAGTTTGAGCAAACTCTGGAAGATAGTGAAGGACAGAGAAGCCTGGTGTGCTGTGGTCCATGGGGTCACAAAGAATCTGACATGACTTAGCAATTAAACAAAAACAAATTCTTAGCACACACACATACACACACAAAATCAAAGGAACAGGGTAAAACTTTTGAAGATAATGGGTATGTTTACTAACTCAATTGTGGTGATGGCTTCACTAGAGTAGGCACATCTTTGGACTCATCAAATTGAATATATTAAATATGTCCAGTAGTTGTGTATCAATTATTGGTCAATAAAGTTTAAAAAAGCAAAGATTCTCTGAATGAATAAACATAAGTAATTTCTTGATACCCCTTGTTAATATATGGCAAACTTTAGGTCCAATAAGCACCGATATAAAGAACAGTAATTTTTTATTGAGGGAAAAATTCTGCATTTGAGATTATGACTCACTGATTCTATCTAAATATCTATTTATCTCTATATCTTTCTCTATTTTTACAAATAAAAGAATTTTCTTTTAGTTTTAACAAAATTTACCACCAGTTTGGGGAACAGAGAATGGTTCAGAAAGATGAAACCATGTTGCAGTGTGCAGTCTCACCCCTCTGTTTCTGTTTCTCCTTCAGACCACTTTCTGTTCATTTTCAAGATGTATTATTCAGTTGATGTGCCATGCCTGCTGACAAGTTTATGCACTTTCTTCTACCTATTGTTTTATTCCTGACATGTGTCATCATCTGACAAACTGGTGATCAGTCACCAAAAATGAATTCAAATATACCACGCCTGGTGAATCTCTCTCATCTTACACATAGATATTGTCACTCCTTCTTTTGTATACCTATTGTTTACATAATCTTACAATCTACTTATCCTTTTACCTCTCCTATAATAATGTGAACTCTCAAGGAGTGGAATGACAATAAACTTCATCTTTATTTTCCTTGATTAGGGATGGCAACAGAAATACACATATGCATACAGAGAGCATATTGCTTTGCCCATAATGTTCATTCTTCTGTAATTCTCCTATTTTTGTGTTCTCAAACATTTATGCATATTTGGATTATCTGCAGGCTTTTTAAAAGCATGGATACTTCACCATGAAAGGACACTTAACCATGAAGGATTAAAAAGACAATCCACAGATAACACTTTGAGAATCACAGGTGGCATACACTAAACATTTGAATAAATGCAGGTCTCCACTGAAGCATAAGATAAAATAGGCCAGGCATTTTAAATCAAGGGAGGGTCAGATACATTCAGACTGAATTTTTAATGAAACTTTTGTGGCAAATCTCTTCTACCACTGGGTATCATTTTTAATAGCATTTGCTGATTTTGTGATAAGTGACAAGTGAAGGTTTTCCTTTCCTTCATATACAGACTTCAAATTCATGAAAGTGGATAATTAATTCCCCATTAAGAGCAGGCAGAAATCTTTTCACATATGCGTGTACTTTTTTTGAGGTCTTATGTGTCCAATAAGCCTCACATTCCTTCTTTCCTGTTTGTGTCAATAAAAGGTGAGTGAGCTTTGATGCCTCTGAAACCAAATCTGCCAAGATAGTGAACTGTGACTACAGGTGATGCTGTCTACCTCCTTGACATATCAAACTGAAAGTCTTCCTGCCTGTCTATCTATCTACACATTTAGACGGCTTTGACAAGCATGCTATTTTAGCAAGAAACAATACAAAGAGGGGAAAAAATATCCTTGACTGTATTTAAGCCTCAGGCTTCTTAGGGCTTGAGCCTGAGGAAATTGCATTCTTCTTCATAGAATGTAATTGTTGTCTGGGATGAAATTTCCAATAGACAGAATTATTTTCAATTGCATTGAGTTAGACATGACCTAAAGGTGGAATTTTATATTAAGTGGATAACTGATGGTTGTTATTACAGGAAAAAGACACACAAGCACTAGGAATAGCAAATAAAATGAATTGAATAGAGAAAGTGAAATGTAATCTAACATTCAGAGTAAAGGGGTAGTCTGCATGCCACTCACTGCTCTTTGGAGCATTTTGGCTGTCTTTGCAATGAGCAGTATAGAGCTGGAAAAAGAAGATTCTGATGGTTTTATTTTTAATTGCATTTGTTTAGGGATTTTTACATTCGTGACTTGACTCTGCTTTGATTGGCTTTTTCTCTTCCTTTTTATCATAGCCCTGCTTTCAAAACTTTTAAACTTTGAACTATATTACTTTTTAAACTGCTAAACTAAAGCTTTATATGCTTTGGCAAATTGTAAAGCTCTTGAACAACAGACTGGTTCCAAATAGGAAAAGGAGTATGTCAAGGCTGTATATTGTCACCCTGCTTATTTAACTTATATGCAGAGTACATCATGAGAAACACTGGGCTGGAAGAAGCACAAGCTGGAATCAAGATTGCCGGGAGAAATATCAATAACCTCAGATATGCAGATGACACCACCCTTATGGCAGAGAGTGAGGAGGAACCAAAAAGCCTCTTGATGAAAGTGAAAGAGGAGAGTGGAAAAGTTGGCTTAAAGCATAACATTCAGAAAACTAAGATCATGGCATCTGGTCCCGTCACTTCACGGGAAATAGATGGAGAGACAGTGGAAACCATGTCAGACTTTATTTTTTTGGGCTCCGAAATCACTGCAGATGGTGACTGCAGCCATGAAATTAAAACATGCTTACTCCTTGGAAGGAAAGTTATGACCAACCTAGATAGCATATTAAAAAGCAGAGACATTACTTTGCCAACAAAGGCCCATCTGGTCAAGGCTATGGTTTTTCCAGTGGTCATGTATGGATGTCAGAGTTGGCCTGTAAAGAAAGCTGGGTGCCGAAAAATTGATGCTTTTGAATTGTGATATTGGAAAAGACTCTTGAGAATCCCTTGGACTGCAAGGAGATCCAACCAGTCCATCCTAAAGGAAATCAGTCCTGGGTGATCATTGGAAGGACTGATGCTGAAGCTGAAACTCCAATACTTTGACCACCTCATGCGAAGAGTTGACTCATTCGAAAAGACCTTGATGCTGGGAGGGATTAGGGGCAGGAGGAGAAGGGGACGACAGAGGATGAGATGGCTAGATGGCATCGCTGACTCTATGGGCATGAGTTTGGGTAAACTCCGGGAGTTGGTGATGGACAGGGTGTCCCGGCGTGCTGCTATTCATGGGGTCACAAAGAGTCAGACATGACTGAGTGACTGAACTGAACTGAACTGAAAGTTCTTGTCATGACATTTTTGTTCATTCTTATATTTATATATGTTTCAAATACTTAGAATTACATAGATATTTTATAGCAACAAGAGTATCATAGAATATTATAGTTATTTGGTTTTTGCTACTAATATGCCCATTGTCATATTATTTTTTTCTATAATTTAATGAAGAATTATGGATAACTCACTGCAGTGTCTTATAAGTTTTAGAAAAAATATTTTAATTAAGCATAAAATGTCTAAATAATTGGTAAAAGTCTTGGCTCTGTAGATATAAAAGTCTAATTAACTCAAATATTTGTATAATTTAATTTTAAGATAGTTAAGACTTGGTTGGTTAATAACTGTTCTCTGTATCTTCAAGACTTTTCAGTCATTCAAGGAAATGTCTTACTATTTATGTCAAAAAATAGCTTCCAAAAAATGAATCGTTCCAAGTTTGGTTCCATATCAATACACTAAAAATATTCTAATTGTTTTCAAAATGAGTACTGTTGCTATAGAGATATTTCAGAAATATTTTTACTCTGAAGTTTTGACATATGTAACACATTTTTATCCATTTCATGTGTACAATCAAATGAATAGTCTATTTTCTGAAAAATAATCCCTACTGAATTTATTCAATTAAGTATATACTTCAAGAGCAAAATGTATAATATTTTTGACATGTATTGTTTACTTATAAAAATGATTAACATTTTATCATCATGATTAATCATTGTTTAAAGTATATGTTAATAATGTGTTTTAAAATTAAGCTAATATTTAAAATTAAAATGAAGTCAATATTCCCAAGGAAAATTGATAAAATATGAATATTAAATAAAGAGGACTACATTACATTTCTGTGTCTTCTCATGATTCACAATTTCACTACTTACAGAGCATCCAGTTCAGTTCAGTTCAGTTGCTCAGTCGTGTCTGACTCTTTGCAACCCCCTGGACTGCAGCACACCAGGCCTCCCCGTCTATCACCAACTCCTGGAACCTACTCAAACTCACGTACATCACGTCGGTGATGCCATCAACCATCTCATCTTCTGTTGCCCACTTCTGCTTCTGCCTTCTATCTTTCCCAGCATCAAGGTCTTTTCTAATAAGTCAGTTCTTTGCATCAGGTGGCCAAATTATTGGAGTTCCAGCTTCAGTATCAGTCGTTCCAATGAATATTCAGGACTGATTTCCTTTAGGATGGACTGGTTGGATCTCCTTGCTGTCCAAGAGACTCACAAGAGTCTTCTCCAACATCACAGTTCAAAAGCATCAATTCTTTGGCACACAACTTTCTTTACAGTCCAACTCAAACATCCATCAATGACTACTGGAGAAAACATAGCTTTGACTAGACAGAGTTTTGTTGGCAAAATAATGTCTCTGCCTTTTAATATGCTGTCTAGGTTGGTCACAACTTTTCTTCCAAGGAGCAAGCATCTTTTAATTTCATAGCTGCAGTCACCATCTGCAGTGATTTTGATAAGATATCCATAGCTGTGTGGATTTATCTGTGGGCTTTCTATTTTGTTCCATTGATCTGTATTCCTGTCTTTGCGCTGGTACCACACTGTCTTGATGACTGTAGCTTTGTAGCATAGTCTAAAGCCAGGCAGATTGATTCCTCCACTTTCATTCTTCTTTATCAAGATTGCTTTGGCTATCCAAGCAGGATGGTGGCTATGGAAATCAGAGACCACTAAGGAGTGTTTAACAACTCACCTGTTGAATCAACTAACCCTGAAAATGAATGGCACTGGAGCATTGGGCCCATACCCTGCCATCACAGAGAAAAATCAAATAAATAACCTAACTTTACACCTATAACAACTAGAAAAAGAAAAAAGGAAGAACCCCAAGGTTAGCAGAAGAAAACAAATCATAAAAATTAAGGCAGAAAGAAGTGAAAAAGAAATAAAGAAGGCTATAGAAAAAATTAACAAAACTAAAAACTGGTTCTTTGAGAAGATAAGTAAAATAGACAAAACATTAGCCAGACTAATCAAGAAAAAAAGGGAGAAGAATTAAATCAACAAAATTAGAAACTAAAATGGAGAAATTACAACAGACAACACAGAAATACAAAAGCTCGTAAGAGACTACTGTCGGCAACTATATGACAATAAAGTGGACAACTTGGAAGAAGTGGACAAATTCTTAGAAAAGTATAACCTTCCAAAATTGAACCAGGAAGAAATAGAAAATCTTAACAGACCCATCACAAGCATGGAAATTGAAACTTAATAAAGAATTTTCCAACAAACAAAACTCAGGATCAGATGACTTCACAGGTGAATTCTACCAAAAATTTAGAGAAGAGTTCACACCTATCCTACTTAAACTCTTCCAGAAAATTGCAGAGGAAAGTAAACTTCCAAATTCATTCTATGAGTTCACCATCACCCTAATACCAAAACCAGACAAAGATGCCACAAAAAAGAAAACTACAGGCCAATATCACCAATGAACATAGATGAAAAATCCTCAACAAAATTCTAGTAAACAGAATCCAACAACATATTAAAAAGATCATACATCATGACCAAGTGGGCTTTATCCCAGAGATGCAAGGATTCTTCAATATTCACCAATCAATCAGTGTGATGCACCACATTATAAATTGAAAGATAAAAGCCATTGGTTTTCTCAATAGATGCAGAGAAAGCCTTTGACAAAATTCAACATCCATTTATGATAAAAATCCTACAGAAAGCAGGCATAGAAGGAACATACATGAATATAATAAAAGCTGTATATGATAGACCCACAGCAAACATTATCCTCAATGGTCAAATATAGAAAGCATTTCCCCTAAAGTCAGGAACAAGACAAGGGTGCCCACTCTCATCACTACTATTCAACATAGTTTTGGAAGTTTTAGCCACAGCAATCAGAGAAAAAAAAAACAAAAGGAATCCAGATTGGAAAGGAAGAAGAAGCAAAACTCTCACTGTTTGCAGATGACATGATACTCTACATAGAAAACCCTAAAGACTCCACAAAAAAATTATAGAGTTAATCAATGAAACAGTAAATTTGCAGGTTATAATATTAATACAGAGAAATCCCTTGCATTCCTGGACACTAACAATGAGAAAACAGAGAGAGAAATTAAGGAAACAATTCCATTTTCCATTGCGACAAAAAGAAAAAAAACAAGAATAAATTTACCTAGAGAAACAAAAGACATATATATAGAAAACTATAAAGCACTGATGAAAGAAATGAAAGATGACACAAATAAAGGGAGAAATATACCATGTTCATTGATCAGAAGAATCAATGTAGTGAAAATGAGTATACTGCCCAAAGTAATCAACAGATTCAATGTGATCCCTATCAGGCTATCATCAGTATTTTTCAGAGAACTAAAACAAATAATTCCACAATTTGTACAGAAATAAAAAAAAAAAAAAACCTTGCATGTTGAGTTTTAAACCAAATTTTTCACTCTCCTCACTCACTTTCATCAAGAGGGTCTTTAGGTTTTCTTCACTTTCTGCCATGAGCGTGATGTCACATGCATATCTGAGATTATTGATATTTCTCCCAGAAATCTTTATTTCAGCTTGTGCTTCATCCAGCCTGGCATTCCATATGATGTACTTTGCATATAAGTTAAAAAAGCCACAAACTAATATACAGCCTTGACATACTCCTTTCCCAATTTTGAATCAGTCTGTTGTTCGATGTCCAGTTCTAACTGTTGCTTCTTGACCTACATACAGATTTCTCAGGAGGCAGGTCAGGTGGTCTGATATTCCCATCTCTTGAAGAATTTTACACTGTTGTGATCCACAGAGTCAAAGACGTTGGTATAGTCAATAAGTCAAAGGAGACATTTTTCTGGAACTCTCTTGCCTTTTTGATGATCCAATGGATGTTGGAAATTAGATCTCTGGTTCCTCTGCCTTCTCTAAATCCAGCTTGAACATCTGGAAGTTCATGGTTCATGTATTACTGAAGCCTGACTTGGAGAATTTTAAGCATTACTTTGCTAGCATGTGACATGAGTACAATTGTGCAGAAGTTTGAACATTCTTTGGCATTGCCTTTCTTTGGGATTGGAATGAAAACTGACTTTTTCCATTCCTGTGGCCATACTACTGAGTTTTTCAGGTTTACTGACATACTGAATGCAACACTTTCACAGAATCATCTTTTAGGTTCTGAGATAGCTCAACTGGAATTCTGTCACCTCCATTAATTTTGTTTGTAGTGATGCTTCTTAAAGCCCTCTTGACTTTGCATTTCAGGGTGTCTGGCTCTAGGTTATTAATACACCATCATGGTTATCTGGGTCATGAAGACCTTTTTTTGTTTAGCTTTTCTGTGTATTCTTGCCATCTCTTAATATCTTCTGCTTCTGTTAAGTCCATACCATTTCTGTCATTTATTGTGCTCATATTTACATGAAATATTCCCCTGGTATCTCTAATTTTCATGAAGAGATCTCCAGTCTTTTCCATTCTATTGATTTCCTCCATTTCTTTACATTGATCACTGAGGAAGGCTTTCTTATCTCTCCTTGCTATTCTTTGGACTGCATACAAATGGGTATATCTTTCTTTTCCCCTTTGCCTTTAGCTTCTCTTCTTTCCTCAGCTATTTGTAAAGCCTCCTTAGACAACATTTTTACATTTCTTTTTTGGGGGGATGGTCTTGATCTCTGCC
Source organism: Cervus canadensis (assembly GCF_019320065.1). Taxonomy (NCBI): domain Eukaryota; kingdom Metazoa; phylum Chordata; class Mammalia; order Artiodactyla; family Cervidae; genus Cervus; species Cervus canadensis. Next base: position 44,336,303 of record NC_057394.1, on the reverse strand, counting down.
TCCTGTACAATGAACTTCTGTCCATAGTTCTTCAGGCACTCTGTCCATCATGTCTAATCCCTTGAATCTAGTTTTCATTTCCACTGTATAATCCTTGATTTGATTTAGGTTATACCTGAATGGTCTAGTAGTTTTCCCTACTTTCCTAAACTGAAGTCTGAATCTGGCAATAAGGAGATCATGACCTGAGCCACAGTCATCTCCTGGTCTGTTTTTGCTGACTGTATAGAGGTTCTCCATCTTTGGTTGCAAAGAATATAATCAATCTGATTTTGGTATTGACCATCTGGTGATGTCCTTGTTTAGAATCTTCTCTTGTGTTTTTGGAAGAGGGTGTTTGTTATGACCAGCTTGTTGTCTTGGCATAATTCTCTTAGTGTTTGACCTGTTTCATTTTGTACTCCAAGGCCAAATATGCCTGTTACTCCAGGTAGCTCTTGACTAGAATAGATGTAAGATGGAGAAGGTATAGGATGGAGAGACCACTTTCTCTCTCAGAAATTTATCAAAAGATCATTTGAATGCTGAACAACTTCCACAAAACAACTTTGAACACTGGTGGAGGACACCAGGCACCCAGAAAGGCAGCCCATTCTCTTTGAAAGCAGGTATCACAAAATATAAAAGACAAAAATTAGATAATAGGGACAGATAGCTGTCCTGGAGAGGGAGTCGTGAAGGAGAAGTTTCCACAGAGTAGGAAACCCTCTCACACATGGGTCTGTGGGGAGTTTTGGAATCTCAGAAAGCAATAACCTGGAGAAATAAAATAAATAAATAAAACTAAACCCACATAATACATGTGTAACCACAACTGTGGAAGAGAGAACTTTCCTGTGAAAGGCCCTAACCTAACAACATAATATGCAACCTGACCAGCTCACAGAACAAAGGATTGAATGAATACCAAAGGACAGCTAGGAGGCTGCACATTAGCCCCTCCCCACTGAGAGACAGAGAGTCAGCCTTGTGACAGCGAGGGCGGGAAGGCAAGGGGCTGCTACAATCTCAGCCCCAGAGACAGCGTCTTCCACCAAACTGTGAGGAGGCTCCCAGCTGCTAACCATGTCTTTTGGAGATCCTGGGTTGTTGACATCCATCAAGAGTGTCACAGCCTGAGATCAGCTCTCCAGAGGAGACGTACAGTACACCTGAGATGGTGCTCTTGTGGCACACCTGGGAAACTGAGCAGCCAGGACAGAGGAGAAAATTAAGATGCATGGCTCACCTGGGACAGTGTGCTCACCAAGCACCTGGTCACATGAGATGATCAGACCTGGAAAGGCACAAAACGCATGCTCAACTCATGGAGACTGAGCCAGAATTGTGTCTGAGAGTCTCCTGTGGAGATATGGGTCAGCAGTGTCCTGCTGTACAGTCTCTGGTTGCAGCAGACCTAGGGATGAAATAAGCCCTCTTGGAGGAGGTTGCCATTAACCCCACCATAGAACTATCAGAGCTTACACAGGGCATGGGAAACAGACTCTTGTAGGACACAAACAAAACCTTGTGTGCACCAGGATCCAAGAGAAAGGAGCAGTGACCCCACAGGAAACTGACCCAGACATGCCCATGAGTGTCCAGGAGTCTCTGGCAGAGGCGTGGGTCGGCAGTGGCCTGCTGCAGGGTTGGAGGCACTGAGTGCAGCAGTGCACCCATGGGACCTTTTGAAGGGGGTAACCATTATCTTCCTAACCTCCACCATAGTTCAGTCTCAGGTCAAGCAACAGGGAAGGAACACAACCCCACCCATCAACAGAATATTGGATTAAAGATTTACTGAACATGGCCCCGCCCATCAGAACAAGAACCAATTTTCCCCTCAGTCAGTCTCTCCCATCGGGAAGCTTCCATAAGCCTCTTATCCTTATCCATCGGAGGACAGACAGAATGAAAACCACAGTCACAGAAAATTACAGAGGGCTAGACAATTGAAAGGAGTCACTGGGATTCAGAGATTTATGAACATATAGTGTCAGCATCAGTTGCTCACTTGTGTCCGACTCGTTAGGACCACCTGGGCTGTAGCCCACCAGACTACTCTGTCCATGGAATTCTCCAAGCAAGAATACTGGAGTGGGTTGCCATTATTTTCTCCAGTGTATTGTCTTGACCCAGGGATTGAACCTGGGTCTTCTGCATTGCAGGCCAATTCTGTACCATCTGAGCCACCTGGAAAGTCCATATAACACTCTTACAAATGTAAATGATAACAAACAAGATGAGAAAGAAAATGCAGACAGTCATGGAAATGCCCAAATGTTTGTGTGTACAGAAGCTAGTGTCCTTTCTTAGTCGCAAGGAAAATATGTTGAGTGCTGAACCATCAAGAAATATGCAACATATTTCAGCTTCAGGGAGCTCAGGCATGAGTTTACTGAGGTATATTTGTATTTCATTTTTCAAGAAGCTACAGAGACCTGCTTTGTAAGTGGTTAAACCAGGTGCAAATTATCCATTTAAACTCCAATGGAGTTTCAAATTTTTAATAGTGCATTCTTTCTAAATTACTAGCTAGGTCATCTCATCCTTATCTTTTTCAGGGGTAAGTACCAGTTCTCCAGGCATATCTAGGGGAAAATATAGAGCTATGGTAGTCCCAGCGGTAAAATAATTCTATTATTTACCATGCAAGCCATTTAAGACCTCTCTGGCTTAATATCCTTAGTACTTATATTTTAATATTATAATGATGTCAAGTTTTCCAACATACATTTATGAGGATAAACTTCTATTAGCAATTAGCAATTTCTTTTTCTTTTTTGTTTTTAAACTTTTTATTTTATGTTGGAGCATAGCTGATTAATAATGTTGTGATAGTTTCTGGTGCATAACAGGGAGACTCAGCCACACATACACAAGTATTCATTTTCCCCAAAACTTCCCTCTCATCCAGGCTGCCACATAAGATTGAGCAGAATTCTCTGTACTCTACAGCATGACCTTGTTGGTTATCCATTTTAAATATAGCAGTGTGTACACATCCATTGCAAACTCCTTAACTGTTCCTTCCCCTATCCTTCCCACCTGGCAACCACAAGTTCAGTCTCTAAGGCTGTGAGTGCAACTAGCAATTTCTGCTTATACTCTGACTTTCTCAGCAACCCCAAATGACCTCTTTCCAGGCAGGTAAAATCAGAAGTATTCTTCCTTGCTCTCTAAGCTGAGTTTTTGAAAGTCTACCTAATGCAAAGTAAACAAAACAAAACAAAACCTTAAAGGCAACCATTCCAACTTTATTTCTATCCATTCTGTTGTGTTGCACACACAGAGTCAACTCTTTCTCTTTCCTTCTCATATGCCATATCTGTTTCTTGTCTTTAAATGCCTAGAGGATAAGAGATGTAGATGTTGCATATATTTTAAATAAGATGAACTGGAAATTTGGGGAAAATATGTTGATTTTCTCCAATATGTTACTTTCCTTTTTATCTCTTTTGACAATATACGAAGTATTTTGCTTCTACCATTGCAAGGTTAGCAATCATTATAATATTCCTTTCCATCTGTATAAACTAAATATTTTCCCTAAACTATCCATATATATTTACTAGATTTCAATTTAGCACTTGCCAGTATTTAAGCTTGTCACTATTGACTTTAAAGTGTTTTTTTTTTTTTTTTTTTTTTTGATAAAGGAAGACAGAAAAATTTGTCCATTTCATCCAAGTTGTCCATTTTATTGGCATAGAACTGTTGGTAGTAGTCTCTTATGATCCTTTGTATTTCAGTGTTGTCTGTTGTGATCTCTCCATTTTCATTTCTAATTTTGTTAATTTGGTTCTTCTCTCTTTGTTTCTTAATGAGTCTTGCTAGTGGTTTGTCAATTTTGTTTATTTCCTCAAAAAACCAGCTTTTAGCTTTGTTGATTTTTGCTATGGTCTCTTTAGTTTCTTTTGCATTTATTTATGCCCTGATTTTTAAGATTTCTTTCCTTCTGCTAACCCTGGGGTTCTTCATTTCTTCCTTCTCTAATTGCTTTAGGTGTAGAGTTAGGTTATTTATTAGGCTTTTTTCTTGTTTCTTGATGTAAGCCCGTAATGCTATGAACCTTCCCCTTAGCACTGCTTTTACGGTGTCCCATAGGTTTTGGGTTGTTGTGTTTTCATTTTCATTCATTTCTATACATATTTTGATTTCTTTTTTGATTTCTTCTATGATTTGTTGGTTATTCAGAAGCATGTTATATTTTAGCCTCCATATGTTTGAATTAAAATTTTTTTTTTTTTTCCCCTGTAATTGAGATCTAATCTTGCTGCACTGTGGTCAGAAAAGATGACTGAACTGATTTCAATTTTTTTGAATTTTCCAAGACCAGATTTATGGCCCAGGATGTGATCTATTCTGGAGAAGGTTCCGTGTGCACTTGAGAAAAAGGTGAAGTTGTTTTGGGGGTGAAATGTCCTATAGATATCAATTAGGTCTAGCTGGTCCATTGTGTCATTTAAGGTTTGTGTTTCCTTGTTAATTTTCTGTTTAGTTGATCTATCCATAGTTGTGACTGGGGTATTAAAGTCTCCCACTATTATTGTGTTACTATTAATTTCCTCTTTCATACTCGTTAGCATTTGCCGTACATATTGCAGTGCTCCTATGTTGGGTGCATATATATTTATAATTGTTATATCTTCTTCTTGGATTGATCCTTTGATCATTATGTAGTGTCCTTCTTTGTCTCTTTTCACATCCTTTATTTGAAAGTCTATTTTATCTGATATGAGTATTGTGACTCCTGCTTTCTTTTGGTCTCCGTTTGCATGAAATATTTTTTTCCAGCCCTTCACTTTCAGTCTGTATGTGTCTCTTGTTTTGAGGTGGGTCTCTTGTAGACAGCATATATAGGGGCCTTGTTTTTGTATCCATTCAGCCAATCTTTGTCTTTTGGTTGGGGCATTCAACCCATTTACATTTAAGGTAATTATTGATAGGTGTGGTCCCGTTGCCATTTACTTTGTTGTTTTGGGTTCACGTTTATACAACCTTTCTGCATTTCTTGTCTAGAGAAGATCCTTTAGCATTTGTTGAAGAGCTGGTTTGGTGGTGCTGAATTCTCTCAGCTTTTGCTTGTCTGTAAAGCTTTTGAATTCTCCTTCATATCTGAATGAGATCCTTGCTGGGTACAGTAATCTAGGTTGTAGGTTATTCTCTTTCATTACTTTCAGTATGTCCTGCCATTCCCTTCTGGCCTGGAGGGTTTCTATTGATAGATCAGCTGTTATCCTTATGGGAATCCCTTTGTGTGTTATTTGTTGTTTCTCCCTTGCTGCTTTTAATATTTCTTCTTTGTGTTTGATCTTTGTTAATTTGATTAATATGTGTCTTGCGGTGTTTCGCCTTGGGTTTATCCTGTTTGGGACTCTCTGGGTTTCTTGGACTTGGGTGGCTTATGTGATAGAATATATATGTAAAAATGATGTGATAGAGATCATACATGAGTTCTTGTGATGGTTTTTAATTGAAATATTCAAAAATAAAAATCAAAACATGAAAATAAAATATACACTTTTTAAAAATAATATTAGGTTGGCTTTGATTTATATTCATATGTGTATGTATGTGTGTGCTTAGACACTCAGTCGTGTCTGAATTTTTGTGACCCCATAGAGTATAATAAGTTATATTAGTTAAAAACAAAGAAATTGTAACAAAAATAGCTGATAAATTCAGTTGCAAAGATCTTATTTATAAAATTTATACAAATACATCCATAATTCTTTTTATAATTTTTTATCTTTATAAAATTCTCTTTTCTTCCTTGAGTCATAATTCTATCATTCAGAAAGTTTGAGTGACATAATTTAACATATGCATATTTGTAATTAAATAAACAGTAGTTTTTACTTTTGTAAAATAAAAATTAGTTATTAGTCATGATAGCAATTTAACATGATCTCTTGATAATATCACCAAAAAATATTAATGAAATTAAAGCAGATAAAATATAAATCATTAAAACTTTGAACTTGATGACTGCAAAATAGCATAGCACTTTTAATAAGCAATCCAGATTATCATAATTTGGTGATCCTTACTACCACTATGATAATAAAGTTTGGTATTCTTGATTTTTTAATGAAGAAAGTTGCATTTACTGAAACATTATGTGCAAAAAGTAATTTTGGTTTACCTAAACTGAAATACCTTATGTCTTGAACAATTAATCATGGAAAGTGAAGGTGGACACTATTCCAAGTTGAGAAAAGAAGTAATTCCAGAGGCCCAAAGTTACATTTCAAAAACCGAGTGTTGGTGGAGTTTCCATAGTAAACTGGGTTTAAAAAAAAAATAGAATAAGGCGAATTTGAGAAGAGGATGATATAGGCCAAAATATGTAAAATCTAACAAGCCATAATAAGCATCTGGACTATTTCCAAGTGTGGTGAATAGAACTAGAATAAAGGAAAGAGGAAGGAAGCAGTCACAATAGTCCAAGCAAGAAATGTGACTTGAATTAGTCATCTTCATTTTGTAAATCTTCATATCAGAAAATCAGTATCTTTTATCTATTTATTTATATTATATATTTATTCTATTGACTTTAACAATGTTTTAATGATACATATATCATGCATTTTCATTATTGTGTGTAATTTAAATGCAATGGATTTTTTATGGTGATATTGAATATGTTTAGATTTAAAATATATTTGCCTAAAACATATTCTTGCTAGAAAATATCAAAGTCCAAATGCTCAAATATTGGAGTACAGCTTAGGCTGCTAAACTCTCCTCTCATGCTGAGGGAACCTATTATTATTATTATTACTTCATACTTTTCTAAAGTAAGTGAACTGTATTTGGATTGAGTATTCCTGATAAAAAGCATAAAGCAAACAAGATTTAGTTTAAGACTCTAGAAAAGGAATTGAATTATAAACAATCAGAATTTTGAAGATGAGAAAACATTTCACACAATTTTTAGCTGGGAGGTTTCTTACCCACAGATTAATAAAAAATAAAATGACTACAAAGGAATTAAAAATAGAATCTATAACAGAGACTATACATACTGTATTTGATCTCATGGGGTAAGGTAGAGGGAGGGGCTCTAGAGGATCCACACCCCACGGTAGTGAGAGGACAGCCAATTTTGAATTCAAATATATCATTTATTTCTAGCCACTCATTGTTTGACACAATTTCAAAGATCTATTTTTAATAGACTTCTTTCTTTGTTTTGCTGATTAATTCCTAACTTCCAGCTAAACAAAATTAAATATTAATATGCTACCCAAATAGAAATTAGTAATTATTTTATTCTACAAGCAATAATGAATGCCCTTCAAAAAGATAATTGAAAATTTCTTCAATTATATGTCATCAAGAAATCAAAGATGAATTATTTACATTAGTGAAGTTATTCATGATATACATATTTCTTTATCATGTTAATAGATATGTTTCCTCTTGCTCTATTCCTTCAAATTGAACCAAAGATAAAATTCATCATATAATTAAAACTTCCTTTTTTTTTCTGAAAATTCTGTTACTCATAGAACACAAATGGTAAAGGATAAGTAGAGAAAGTTTTCCACTATTTTTTAATTAAAATTCTTATTGTCATGAATTATAATTTGAAATTTCTCATCTGTTCATTGACCTGGATTCATGACAACTTTTCATTGTCATAGACTGTAACTTGAAATTGTTGTCATTTTACATCAAATATTTAAAAGCTTCAAATCAACATAAATCTAACAATTATATTTACAATAAAATCAACATGATTTAATGCCTAGATAGAGACACTATGTTAAATCGTAGCTCATGCTGACTTAAAGGTTTAACCTCCTAACATTTCCTGGAGCATAATATAATTTACAGATTCTTTTATGTAGTACTAAAATTTCTCAATAATTTTAAATAGTATACAAATTCTTAGTGTGTTTTAATGTGTTTGAAAAATATTTAATATATATATACCACAGTAAAATTTGCTGGTAAAATAAAAAAATATCATTTCACTATTTTTTAAAATACATGAAATTTATTTTCATAATCTACAGATTTATTGTTCAAAACTGGGAAGAGTTTGTATATTCCAATTTAGAGATGGCAGAAGTCTCTAACTATTAATTAATTATAAGCATTACAAGTAAAAGTCAGGAATATAATTTTTATAGCACTTTAATATGTATTAAATAATCTTTGAGAAAAATGTTTTTCATATATTGTTAAGCAGTTTTTATTTATAACACCCAAGAATTTTGGGGGGAATAGCTAATAATATGCTAATCAGCTGAGATTTAAACTAATTGTAAAACTTCAGAAAATGCCAGATTTCCTGTATTTATAGATATGTTGGGGAAAATAATTTTACACTTCCCTTTATGTACTATGCATACATAGTGATAATGAGAACTTCTGGTTACTATGGCAAAGTAAGCTGAATTAGGAGGACTGATTCTCTAATTAAAGACACACATAATGCTGTATTCAATACCACATAATATAGAAGGAGAAAAAATAGGTAAGAACACCTTAACTGCCAAAAATCAGATTAGATGACCACAAACTGAAGCTGAACAATTCAAAAGATATCTGAAGGCAATGAGACACTGATTTTAAAATTGAGATTTTAATTCTAATATGATGACAGAAGATAATTACTAGAACCCTTCCAAAAGGGAAAGCTAAACTGAGTTGGAAACTGAGCTATTTGTATAAAGTAGATCAGCAAATCATTGTCACATCTGTGAAACAGGGATTATAAATTCTCTACCCACCATACTTTGTAAACTGCAAATAATCTTCTTATTGATCACAGGCTCAGAGGTAGTACAGGAAGAATTTTACTCTCTAAGAAAAATAATGCAGAGCAGACTTAAGTAAATATATCTGCTGGACCCCAAATCTTACAAAATCTTACTAAATGCTAGGCTCAGTAATTTCAACGAAAGGCATTAATCTTAAAATATCATCAAGATTAGATAGCCCACGTGTATCTACACAACACAAGACAGATGGGTGTTCTACCAAAACAAACTGAGAGAAACTATCAAGAAAAAAATATTACAAATTAACTAAGGAAGAACAACTTAAGAAGATGAAGACAGCTGACAGACAAGTTGGACAATTTTCTTACAAAACATACGAAACAACACAAAGATTTGAAAAATTTTCCACAATAAAAGTGTTTAAAATGTACCTAACACAAGGAAAGTAAGAGAAATTGTAAAGTAATTGCATGGCAGTAGAGAAAAGAATAGGCATATTGGAATAAAAAATAATTATTTGAATGGGAAATTATGATAGACATGTTAGCAGTCAGGCTAATTATATCTAACAAAGATTTTGTTTTTAGAAGATAGATCAAAGAAAAGTACATATACCTGAGAAGTGTCATAGGTGTAAATTATGAAAAAGAATTTGTTAAAATAGAAAATAAAAATACAAGATAAATTGAAAATGGAGACAAAACAGTTTTAAAACACAATAATAAATAATTGCTCATGATTAAAAATCATGAGTCATCTCCAGAGGATTAAAAAAAAAAAAACAACACACTAATAAGCATGCATAATAATAATGGCACATACTAGTAAAAATTATGTGGATTACTCCAGACTGCTCATCCCTAAAATAAAACCTTAAAAGTTATAAAAAAAAAAAAAATGGATTACTGATGAAAAAATGGCTTTTTATCAGGAAACTTTATCATGTCTATAGGAAAATATTTCCAAATTACTATTATTCAACTAGTGTTATTGAATGAGGGTGAAATTATATTTTCAGACATAAAAACTCAAATTAACTATTGAAATACCTATATGCTATTGAAAATAAATTACAAGAATGTTGATGTTTAGATGTTGCATATAAGCTATATATAAATATTAATGATTAATCTTTGAGGTTTAAAATTCCAACAGTAGAACATGAGAAGGTAAAACCTGGAGTTAAACCATTTTAAAGAGTTTTGAATTTTTGAGCTAAAAAAATAAAATTATTGAATTTTTAGTACATGTTTAGAACAGATTGCAAACATTTACAATTTCAACTAAAAGAGAAAGGAAAATAATAGAATGTCAATCTAAAACCAGTAGAGGAAAAAAAATTAAGAAGTGAAAAAAACACTAAACCTCCTAAGTACAATAAAAAAAAAGAAGGAAGATGAAAAAAATGTTTAAAAAGGAAGGTGTGATAAGTAAAATATTTGAAACATATGGATAGATCACTAATCAAAATGTGGAACTCCCTCTTAAAAGAGAGAAGAACATTCTACCTTTAATTCCTATACAAATATCTTAAGAAAATATGTCATCATTTGATATTTTTAAGTACATCTCTGCATATATAAGAGAAAATGTAAGTGAAAGCTAATGGATAAAAGCATCTTTGAGAGAAAAAAATAATATTTTCTGTTTCTCAATAGAGCAGAGATATGTTTTAAAAGCATTATAGACAAGAATTGTTAAACTCAGGGTCCAATTTCTACTGGAGATTCCATGGTGGTGGTGATTTAGTCACTAAGTCGAAGTCATGTCTGACTCTTGCACCTCTATGGACTGTAGCCTACCAGGTTCCTCTGTCCTTGGGATTCTCCAGGCAAGAATACTGGAGTGGGTTGTCATTTCCTTCTCCAGGGGATCTTCCTGACCCAGGGATCGAACCTGGTTCTCCTCCACTGCAGGCAGATTCTTTACTGACTGAGCTACAGGGGAAGGCCATGAATCCCTTGAAATTAAACACTTTATGCAATCTTCATGAATTGTACTTATGAATGCATTTTTTTTTGTGTGTGTGTGTGTGTGTAAGTCTATAGTTCTTGTCAGGTTGTTTCAAGAATTGTGACTTTAACAAAAGAAACAATGATAGCTATAAATGCAATATTTGAAAAGTCAGTGATTAATCTGAGACATATAACATTTAACTAAAGGAGATAGGGCCAGGTTATTCCAAAATAGAATCCTACATACCAGTGCCTCTCAAGTTTTAAAGGCTTAGAATATTCATGTTTAATATATTCCTCAGTTTTATTTAAGTTGCAATGCAGGAGACTCACATTCAGTCTTTGCGTAGGGAAGATCCCTTGGAGAAGGAAATAGCTAGTTACCACAGTATTCTTGCCTGGAAAATTCCAAGAACTGAGGATCCTGGTGGGCTACATACAATCCATGGATCGCAGAGTCGGACACAACTGAGAGACTAACACTTTCATTTTCACTTTTAGAGTCATAGAGGATTGATTGGTTATCATTTGGTATAATTAAGTGTCCAGAAGAGGTCTTACAATAGTTTTACATAAATTCAATGGCAGTCAACAATGTGAACAAAAAATAATTTCCATAATGAGAGAATTCTGATCTGTTTTTCTTCTGCTGCTGCTGGTAGATGAGCTACCAAAGAAGATCAAAGAAGATAAAGAGTATCAATAAGTCTATATGTTCACTTTGTGTTTATCTATCCAGTTAATAAATCTTTTCTTGAGACACTTTTAACTACCAGGCACTCTGAGGTGCCAAGGATAGATGTGAGTGAAAAAATGTTAGAGCTTCCTCCCATTTCCATGTGAACATACTAAGACAGATATTGCAGTTGTAAGTAGAAGTCTGATAATTTTGTTTAAACATCTAATGCATAGTTATTGCATATTTATGGTTATTATTCCTTAGAGTTGTAAGTTTTAAAGTTATTTCTCCCTTGACTAATGTCTCAATTTATAAGCAAAACGTTGCATCTTCTCACAAGCCTGAAAGTCAATCATAGACAAATCTTGTTTATTTTATTTTTTCTTTTTTTCTTCTTTTTCTCACAGACCAGGATGCAGAATTGAACGTTCAATACCAGAAAAATGAACAACCCAATCAAAAAGTGGGTCAAAAAACTAAACAGACATTTCTGCAAAGAAGACATACAGATGGCTAATAAACACAAGAAAAGGTGACCAACATCACTCATTATTAGAGAAATGCAAAACAAAACCACAATGAGGTATCATCTCACACCAGTTAGAATGGCTGCCATCAAAAAGTCTATAAACAATAAATGCTGGAGAGAGTGTGGAGAAAAGGGATCCCTCTTACACTTTTGGTGAGAATGCAAGCTGGTATAGCCACTATAGAGAACAGCATGGACATTCCTTAAAAAACTGGGAATTGGACTGCCATACGACCTCTCAATCCCACTGCTGGGCATACATACCATGGAAACCAGAATTGAAAGAGACACATGTACCCCAGTGTTCACTGAGGCACTGTTTACAGAAGCTAGAAAATGCAAGTAACCTAGATGTCCATCAGCAGATGGATGGATAAGGAAGTTGTGGTAAATATACACAATGGAATATTACTCAGCTATAAAAAGGGATGTATTTGCATCATTTCTAATGAGGTGGATGAACCCGGAACCTATTAAACAGAGTGAGAAACACCAATATTGTATATTATTGCATACATATGGGATTTAGAAAGACGGTAATGATGATCTTAAATGCAAGGCAGCAAAAGAGACACAGATGTAAAGAACAGACTTTTAGATGCAGGAGAAGATAAGGGTGGGACGATTGAAGACAGTAGCATAGAAACATGTATATACCATATGTAAATAGATTTCAGTGCATGAGGCAGTGTACTCAAAGTTGGTGCTCTGGGACAACCCATAGAGATGTCATGGGAGGGAGTTGGGAGGGGGATTCAAGATGGAGGGACACATGCACACCTATGATTCATCAATGTATGGCTAAAACCATCACAATATCATAAAGTAATTATTCTCCAATTAAAATAAATTAATTAAAAAAATAAAAAAGAATAAAGCTGAATAAATATTCATGTGAAGGCTGTAATTGTGAATTTCTCTTTCACACATTGATTAGGCTCTCATGAAACCTAAGTCAATTAAGCTCTGGAAAAATAGTTTTCCTTGAGGGAAAACCTTTGTTAAGAAGGGGACACCATGGGCTTTTTTTTAATTGTTACTTCTCCACTTCATCTACAAGAAGTATGGAGAATTTTTCTATGTCCTTTACCCCAAAATTTAATGAAGTTTGTGATAGCAAAACTTACAAAAGTGTGAGTTTTGAGCTTTCAGGCTAAGCCATAGCTAGTGTATAGCATTTACTCAAATATTCTTTAAGTGTGCCTATCAATTTCTGGCTCTAACAAGAGATTCTTGTACTGGTAAACTGATTCTTTATATACAGTAACCTTTTTTATCTGTATGTGATACATTCCAAGACCTCTGGTGGATGACTGAAACCACAGAAAATATGAAAGCCTATATATACTATGCTTCCCCCTTATCCCATGCATATGTATCTATGAAAAAGCTTAATTTATAAATTAGGCACAGTGAGAGAATATCCAGCTTTCCAGAATTGTTACTACTGTGCTTTGAGACCATTAATGAGTGAAATAAGAGTTACTTGAACTCAAGCATTGGAATACCACAACAACCAACCTGATAACCAACATGGTTACTAAGTGACTAAGGTGAGCACAGATACAGTGGACAAAAGGCAGAACTGTACCACATGGATCAAGATTTCATCATACACTCAGATTGGCACACAATTTAAAACTTATAAACTGTTTATTTCTGGAATTTTCTCACTTAATATTTTTGGACCAAGATTGGCCACAGGTAACTAAAACCATAAAAAGTGAAACTGTGGTTGAGGTGGGCTACTGCCTATGTCTATCTGTCCAGGTTTTGGGCAGCAGATTGCACTATGACTTCAGTTCTCTGATGTATCTAGGAAGAGCTAATTTTCAGTTTGTTTGGTGTTTTTGTTTTATTTTTGTGAGGAAGGAAGTGATTACTTCCAAGTTTGTTACATATCTAACCAGAAACTAGAAGCCTTCATGACATTTTTAAAATTAAAAAAAAGAAAAAGATGTAAAAATTACTTAAACTCATTTTATATCTCACATACCTATGTGTGTGTGCTCAGTCACTCACTTGTGTCCAACTCTGTGACACTTTGGACTGTAGCCTGCCAGGCTCCTCTGTCCACAGAACTCTCCAGGCAAGAATACTGGGCTGGATTGCCATTTCCTCCTCCAGGGGAACTTCCTGATTCAGGGATCTAACCCACATCCTGTGCCACCTGCTTTGCAGGTGGATTCTTTTACGACTGAGTCATCAGGGAAGCCCCACCTCATATACATTGTGGTTCAGTCACCTAGTCATGTCTGATTCTTTGCAACTACATGGTCTGAGGCACACAAGGCATCCCTGTCCCTGACGATCTCCTGAAGTCTACCCAAGTTCATGTCCATTGTATCGATGATATCATCCAGCCATCTCATCCTCTGATGTCCTCTTCAATTCAGTTCAGTTCAGTCATTCAGTCATGTCCGACTCTTTGCAACCCCATGGAATGCAGCATGCCAGGCTTCCCTTCCCATCATCGTCTCTCACAGCTTACTCAAACTCATGTCCATTGCGTCAGTGATGCCATCAAACCATCTCATACTTTGTCGTCCCCTTCTCCTCCTGCCTTCAATCTTTCTCAGCATCAGACTCTTTTCCAATGAGTTCGTTCTTCAAATCAGGTGTCCAAAGTATTCGAGTTTCAGTTTCAGTATCAGTCCTTTCAATGAGTATTCAGGACTGATTCTTTTAGGATTGACAGTTTGGATCTCTTCGCAGTCTAAGGGACTCTCAAGAGTCTTCTCCAACACCACAGTTCAAAAGCATCAATTCTTCAGCACTCAGCTTTCTTTTTTTTTCCCTCTATTTATTCATTTATTTTTTCAGTGGGATGGGTTTTGTCATACATTGATATGAATCAGCCATAGATTTACACGTATTCCTCTCACATCCACCCGTGACTACTGGAAAATCCATAGCTTTGACTAGACGGACCTTTGTTTGCAAAGTAATGTTTCTGCTTTTTAATATGCTGTGTATGTTGGTCATAGCTTTTCTTGCAAGGAGCAAGTGTCTTTTAATTTCATGGCTGCAGTCACCATTTGCAGTGATTTTGGAGACCACCTTACCTGCTTCCTGAGAAATCTGTATGCAGGTCAGGAAGCAACAGTTACAACTGGACATGGAATGACAGACTGGTTCCAAATAGGGAAAGGAGTACATCAAGGCTGTATATTTTCATCCTGCTTATTTAACTTATATGCAGGGTACATCATGATAAATGCTGGGCTGGAAGAAGCACAGGCTGGAATCAAGATTGCTGGGAGAAATATCAAAAACTTCAGATATACAGATAACACCACCCTTATGGCAAAAAGCAAAGAAGAACTAAAGAGCCTCTTGATGAAAGTGAAAGAGGAGAGTGAAAAATTTGGGTGAAAACTCAACATTCAGAAAGCTAGGATGCCCTCTTCTTCTTCCACCTTTAATCTTTCCCAGCATTAGAACTTTTCCAACGAGTCAACAATTTGCATCAGATGCCCAAAATACTGGAGCTTCAGCTTCAGAATCAGTCCTTCCAATGAATAGTCAGGCTTGATTTCTCTTAGGATTAACTAATTTGATCTCCTTGTTGTTCAGGTGACTTTCAAGAGTCTTCTCCATCACCACAGTTTCAAGGCATCAGTTCTTTTGCCCTCTGCCTTCTCTATAGTCCAGCTCTTGCAATCATATGTGACCACTGAGAAAACCAGAGCCTTGATAATTTGGACCTTTGTCAGCAGAGTAATGTCTCTGCTTTCAACATACTGTCTAGGTTTGTCATAGCTTTCCTGCCAAGAGGAAATTGTCTTCTGATTTCATGGCTGCTGTTACCATCTGCAGTGATTTTAGAGCCTCAAAAGAGGAAATCTGTCATTACTTCCACCTTCTTCCCTCCTATTTACCATGAATAATGGGGTTGGATGCCATGACCTTAGTTTTTGTCTTTGTTTTTTTTTTTTTTTTTCTTTCTAATATTTAGTTTTAAGCAGACTCTTTCACTCCCCTTCTTCACCTTCTCATACATATATTAATGTGAAAAAGAAATCAGTTCATAATACAAAATGCTATGCCCTAGTTTTTCCCAAGAATATATAAATAAACTGCAAGGACCATTTCTAAACAGAAAATGTGCTTCCATAGAAATCAGAACTTCTTATTGATACTTATCAATCTACAAAGGAACTAGTTATGTGCCTATAGCTCTCTGAGCATGGACTTTTATTCCTTTAAAATCAAGGAAAATAATTTACAGTACATGTTTTCTAAAGCTATGGTAAATGCTAATGGCCCATTATCTTCTGCAAGTGATATTCCCATATACTGTCATTTAAGAAGGCAGCCTATCTGAGGATTTGTACTAATTCACTACTAACTGGGATTCCCTAGTGGCTCAGATGGTTTAGAATCCTCCTGCAGTGTGGGAGACCTGGGTTTAATCCTTTGGTTGGGAAGATTCCCTGGAGGAGGGCATGGCAACACATTCCACTATCCTCACCTGGAGAATCCCCATGGGCAAAGGAGCCTGGCAGGCAACAGTCCTGGGTCACAAAGAGTCAGACACAACTGATCAACTAAGCACAGCCCTACTAAATATTGTTTTGAAAATGACTACAATTAAAAGATTTTCCTTTATTTCCTTGATTTTCAGGTCCACTTTTATTTTCTTCATTCCCCTTTCAGTCAGCACTTTTACTACTTATAGACCAAGCTAAATATACATGACTAGAAAGGGTAACACAGAAGAGTAAAACGTTTGGAAGAAAAATAGATCAGGCATTTAAACTCATAGCTAAGGAAACTATGGGAAGCCCTTGGGTTATATACAAAGGAAAGAAAGAGAAAAAATAAGATAGATCCCTGTGAATCACAGAACTGCAACACTTCTAAACCCGAAATATTTCCTCTAGGGAATAATGACCTTAAATATATTTATAATTTTATAGCCCTTGATCTAAGCAATAATATAATTAATAAACATGTATACCATCCTGCCCCCAACCCCCCAGGGGAAGTCTCCTTGACTCAGGAGACTAGTGGCAGAGGATAGTGGTACTTTCTAAGAATAGATCCACTCTCAAATATATTTCATATCAGTATCTTTTCTTTTTGTTTATTTTGTTAGGTAGTTAAATAGGCAAAGAGAGTCCAGAATGGTGGTGGCTAAAAGACAAGGAAGGGGAAGCCTGCAAAAATAGAACAAAGAAAGGTCTGAGGATCGGATTGAGAACCTAAGGTAAAACAAACAGCCCTCCTCGCTAGCCCAGTTGACATAGGTCAGGCTCAGGGGGATGAGAAAAAAACATAAAAACAGGAGCCAAAATTGGGGTGGGGGGCCTCTCATCCTTTCCCGTCTTTTTGGCTGTCATGCCCTCATATCTTGAAGACGTATTTTCATTTACTTTCTAAATAAAACTGAGCTGTAACACAGAACTGCAACACTGGTCTATCTGAGGGCTGTAACGCTGTTCTGTACCAGGGCTTTAATGTTGGTCCATCTGTCACTTCAAATTTTTGTTGCAATGAGACCAAACTGAGGAAATTACAAACTCCCCCAACAACTTGTTCTAGAGTTTAGCCATTTAGAGGAAACATTGCTATTTAGACAATTTTAGAAATTGCAAAAAACTTAGTGACAATAAAACTAAAATTGAACATGATTTGTGTATACAGGAAACTTTCAGTCACTGTAGATTTCAGTTACTTTCCCAAATCATACAATACAAAATTCAAATTCACACTTGTAATAGACACAATGGAAAAACATTTTTTCAGACTGTAAAATAAAATCTTTTGCTCTATTATTTTATTTCCAGAAGTTTGTCCAAAGTATATTAAACATGGTATTTCAGAAATTATTTGTATTCCCTCTGGCAAGTTTAAGGAGAATAGAATAGAAGAATAGAAGAATTTAACATCTTAAAACATTAACCCTTTTCCCCCTTTAACCTGACTTTTCTCTTGATGTAAATATCATTTATATTAAGAAGACAGTCATTAACTGCAAATCTCCATTCTTTAAAAGAAACAAAAAAGTCAGTGATTCAGGAAAAGGAACAGAGAATGTGCATTACTAATTGAGATTTGGATGTTAAATAGTGGGAATATTTTGTTGTGTTTAGTCACTAAATCATGTACTATGCTTGTGAGCCCATAGACTATATCCCACCAGGCTCCTCTGTTTATGGGGTTTCCCCGAGAAAAATACTGGAGTGGGTTGTTATTTCTGTCTTTAAGGGATCTTCCCAACACAGTTAAGGAATCCACTTCTCTTGTACTGCAGGGGTGTTCTTTACCACTGAGCCAATCTAACACTAAAACTTAATGAAGACTCTCTTAATATTACAAGAAATTGCTAACCTGGACTGTACACTCATGGCATCAGAGTCTTGCTTTTATTTGTTAGTTGGGTTCTTTGGATTTATGTATCCTTCCTTAACAAGACTTGAAGGAATTTGTTAACTTGTTGCTTTGGGACTGTCTTGTAAAATGAAATAAAACAAAGAAATATTCCAACAAATGTTATGTTCTTATCAAGAATTTTGGAATCAGTCATACACAATGTGATACATGGTATAACTAAATAGCATCATTTAGGTGTAGAAAATGAAAAATACATGTAGAAAAACATTTTTTTAAGCAAAGCATGTACTCATATTTAGTTTCAGCATCTTTTATTAGGACATATTAACATCTTATGCTCAAGTAAGAAAAAAATCAACATATCTCAGTGGTTTAAAACTCCTTGGGTTCATTAAAATAGTTTGGCTATGGTTCTACTGGGCTTGCCTGGGAATTCATGGCAACATTTGGTTGGACTTGATTCAGTTCTACATGTCTTTTCATCCTATTATTACAGCAGAAACCTAACATTCAAGGATGGTTTCTGAAAGTAGTGCATAATTGAACTGTGTAAGCATATTTAAAATTATAGCTTAAACATGTCATATATTACATGCATTTGCAAGCCTTTGGCCAAAATCAGTTAGGTGGTTAGTCCAGAATCAATGGGCTGGAAAATACATTTTTCCTGCAGAGAGGCATGATGGTGTTATGTAGGAAACTTAAAAGCATGAGCAAAGTGTGAGCAAGTACAAACAAGAATAGGTACATCATAGTTCGGTGTAAGATATATCTTATTTAGATATAATATTAATGTTATGCAGTATTTTTCTTACAGATTATTTTATTTTATGTAAAATGGAGTTTTATGTACTTATTTTCTCTAGTGTCTTTTTAAAAATCCAAATAGCAGAGATCTCAGCCTCTTAACTATAGCTATAAGTTTTCTGTGATCATATACACAGAACAGTATTTCTCTCCTTAATGTGTTCAACTTTGGACAAATGCATACAGAGTTCTATAAATACATAAGATTTAGAAAAGATAGAGGAACCAGAAATTAAATTGTCAACATCCATTAGATCACAGATAAAGCAAGGGAATTCAAGAAAAATATCTATTCCTCCTTCATTGACTATACTAAATCCTTTGACTTGTGGATAACAATAAACTGTGGAAAAGTCTTAAAGAGATAGGAATACCAGAGCACCTAACCTGTCTCTGAGAAACCTGCAAGTAAAGACACAAGAGTTAGAGCCAAACATGGAAGAATTGGCTGCTTTCAAATTGGGAAAATAATACAACAAGGCTATATATCATCACCCTGCTTATTTAACTTATATGCAGAGTACATCATGTGAAATGCTGGGTTGGATGAAGTACAAGCTGGAATCGAGATTTCCAGGAGAAATGTCGGTAACTTTAGATATGCAGTTGACATCACTCTAATGGCAGAAAGCGAAGAGGAACAAAAGAGCCTCTCGATGAAGGTGAAAGAGGAGAGTGAAACAGCTGGCTTAAAACTCAACATTCAAAAAACTAAGATAATGGCATCTGGCCCCATCACTTCATGGCAAATAGATGGGAAAACAATGGAAGCAAGGACAAACTTTATTTTCTTTGGCTCCAAAATCACCACCGATGGTGACTGTAGCCACAAAATGAAAAGACTCTTGCTCCTTGGAAGAAAAAAAAAAAAAAAATGATGAAACTAGACAGCATGTTAAAAAGCACAGACATCACTTTGCAAGCAAAGATCCAGTACTCAAAGCTAAAGTTTTTCCAGTAGTCATGCACAAAGGTGAGTGTTGGACCATAAAGAAGACTGAGTACCAAATAATTATGCTTAAGGACTGTTTTGCTGGAGAAGATTCTTGAGAGTCCCTTGGACAACAAGGAGATCAAATCAGCCAACCTAGAGAAAATCAAGCCTAAATACTCATTGTAAGGACTGATGCTGAAGCCAAGGCTCTGATTCTGTGGCCACCTGATGTAAAAAGCTGACTCACTGGAAAACATCTTGATGCTGGGGAAGATTGAGGGCAGGTGGAGATGGGGGAAAGAGAAGATGAGATAGTTGGATGGCATCATTGACTCAATGGACATGAGTTTGAGCAAACTCTGGGAGATAGCGAAGGACAGGGAAGCCTGGTGTGCTGCAGTTCATGAGGTCACAAAATGTCAAAAACGACTGAACAACTGAACAGTATCAACACCAATAAAACACAATTTTGGAACTAAGATAGTTTGATCTTTTAAAAAATTCTCTATGAAAAATTTTACCTTTGCAAAAGAATGATTTTCCCAAATCTCTATCCATGCTGTTGCACTGGTGTTCTCTCTTCTCCCTGTATTGTCCACAACACTGAAACACGTTGTATAATTTGTCTTTTCTTTTTGCTAAAATAGAAAGTTGTTTTCCACTAAGAATATGACAAAAAGAAAAAAAAAAAAAAATCCTCCACTGAACAAGAGTACTTCCATTTAAGCTGGTAAAATGATATTAAAAATTTCCTTTGTACTTTCTTGTTTAACTATTAAATAATTTGAACCTGATTTGAACCTATGAAAGTGACCAACAGTATCCAGACAGAGCACTGAAGATCCAGAGAGCTAGACTGTTTGTTAAGAAAAATCCAGGGAAATTGAATGGATTGAAAAGTGCATCCACTGCAGAGGCTTATGGCCCTTGGGTAGGATAAACTGTTAAAAGACAGAACACTGGGCAGTCAGGTAGAATGGGGGCTTAAGCTATTGTAACATGATGGACTGGAATGGGTGAAATTAACTCAGATGACCATTATATCTACTACTGTGGGCAGGAATCCCTTAGAAGAAATGGAGTAGCCATCATAATCAGCAAAGGAGTCAGAATTGTAGTACTTGAATGCCATCTCAAAAATGACAGAATGATCTCTTCGTTTCCAAGGCAAACCATTCAATATCACCATAATCCAAGTCTATAACCCGGCCAGTAACACTAAAGAAGCTGAAGTTGAATGGTTCTATGAAGACCTACAAGACCTTTTAGAATGAACACCCAAAAAAGACGTCCTTTTCATTATAGGGGACTGGAGTAAAAAAGTAAGAATTCAAGAAACACTTGGAGTAACAGGCAAATTTGGACTTGGGGTACAGAATGAAGCATGGCAAAGGCTAATAGAGTTTTGCCAAGAGAACACACTAGTCATTGCAAACACCCTCTTCCAACAACACAAGAGAAGACTCAACACATGGACATCACCAGATGGTCAACACCAAAATCAGGTTGATTACATTCTTTGCAGCCAAAGATGGAGAAGCTCTATATAGTCAGCAAAAACAAGACCAGGACCTGACTATTGCTCAGGTCATGAACATCTTATTGCCAAATTCAGACTTAAACTGAAGAAAGTAGGGAAAACGACTAGACCATTCAGGTATGACCTAAATCAAACCCCTTATGATTATACAGTGGTAGTGAGAAATAGATTTAAGGGACTAGATCTGATAGACAGAGTGCATGATGAACTATGGACAGAGGTTCATGACACTGTACAGGAGACAGGGATCAAGCCCATCACCAAGAAAAAGAAATGCAAAAAAGCAAAATGGCTGTCTGAGGAGAACTTACAAATAGCTGTGAAAAGAAAAGAAGGGAAAAGCAAAGGAGAAAAGGGAACATCTACCCATTTGAATGCAGAGTTCCAAAGAATAGCAAGGAGGGAAAAGAAAGCCTTCCTCAGTGATCAATGCAAAGAAATAGAGGAAAACAATAGAATGGGAAACACTAGAGAGCTCTTCAAGAAAATTAGAGATACCAAAGAAACATTTCATGCA
Source organism: Cervus canadensis (assembly GCF_019320065.1). Taxonomy (NCBI): domain Eukaryota; kingdom Metazoa; phylum Chordata; class Mammalia; order Artiodactyla; family Cervidae; genus Cervus; species Cervus canadensis. The sequence continues at coordinate 44,314,286 of NC_057394.1, read as the reverse complement.
AAGATGAGCTCAATAAAGGACAGAAATGGTATGGACCCAACAGAAGCAGAAGATATTAAGAAGAGGTGGCAAGAATACACAGAACAACACTACAAAAAAAAAGATCTTCATTATGCAGATAATCACGATGGTGTGATCACTCACCTAGAGCCAGATATTCTGGATGTGAAGTCAAGTGGGCCTTAGAAAACATCACTATGAACAAAGCTCATGTAGGTGATCAAATTCCAGTTGAGCTAGTTCAAATCCTGAAAGAGGATGCTGTGGAAGTGTTGCACTCAATATGCCAGCAAATTTGGAAAACTCAGCAGTGGCCACAGGACTGGAAAAGGTCCGTTTTCATTCCAATCCGTAAGAAACATAATGCCAAAGAATGCTCAAAGTACCCCACAATTGCACTCATCTCACACACTAGTAAAGTAATGCTCAAAATTCTCCAAGCCAGGCTTCAACAATGTGTGAACCGAGAACTTTCAGATGTTCAAGCTGGCTTTAGAAAAGGCAGAGGAATGAGAGATCAAATTGCCAATATCCACTGGATCATCAAAAAAGCAAGAGAGTTCCAGAAAAACATTTATTTCTGCTTTATTGACTACACCAAAGCCTTCGACTGTGTGGATCACAATAAACTGTGGAAAATTCTGAAGGACATGAGAATACCAGACCACCTGACCTGCCTCTTGAGAAACCTGTATGCAGATCAGAAAGCAACAGTTAGAACTGGACATAGGACAACAGACTGGTTCCAAATAGGAAAAGGAGTACGTCAAGGCTGTATATAGTCACCCTGCTTATTTAACTTATATGCAGGATACCATGAGAAACGCTGGTCTGGAAGAAGCACAAGCTGGAATCAAGGTTGCTGGGAGAAATATCAATAACCTCACATATGCAGATGACACCACCCTTATGGCAGAGAGTGAGGAGGAACTAAAAAGCCTCTTGATGAAAGTGAAAGAGGAGAGTGAAAAACTTGGCTTAAAGCTAACATTCAGAAAACTAAGAATGTGGAAACAGTGTCAGATTTTATTTTTTTGGGCTCCAAAATCACTGTGGATGGTGAATGCAGCCATGAAATTAAAAGAGGCTTACTCCTTGGAAGGAAAGTTATGACCAACCTAGATAGCATATTAAAAAGCAGAGACATTACTTTGCCAACAAAGATCAGTCTGGTCAAGGCTATGGCATTTCCAGTGGTCATGTATGGATGTGAGAATTGGACTATAAAGAAAGCTGAGTGCCGAAAAATTGATGCTTTTGAACTGTGGTGTTGGCAAATACTCTTAAGAGCCCCTTCAACTGCAAGGAGATTCAATCAGTCCATCCTGAAAGAGATCAGTCCTGGGTGTTCATTGGAAGGACTGATGTTGAAGCTGAAACTCCAATACTTTGGCCACCTCTTGCGACGAGTTGACTCATTGGAAAAGACCTTGATGCTGGGAGGGATTGGGGGCAGGAGGAGAAGGGGACGACAGAGGATGAGATGGCTGGATGGCATCACTGACTCGATGGGCATGAGTTTGAGTAAACTCCGGGAGTTGGTGATGGACAGGGAGGCCTGGCGTGCTGTGATTCATGGGGTTGCAAAGAGTCCAACATGACTGAGTGACTGAATTGAACTGAACTGAACTGATGGTTTATCTTTTTTCTTTGAAGTTCTTTCAATTTTTTGCTTCACATACTACGTCCTCTTGAGTAATTGACAGATGTATTCTTATGAATTTACCTTTTAATTCTTTGTATGATTTAAATAAATTGCCTCCAGATTTCTTTTGATTGATATCTGTTATACTTTTCCCCCTTTCTTTCTTTGAAGATACATTTTTCTTTATATTTAAAGGGGATGCCTTCTATTCCTGCTTTCTGGAGAGTTTTAATAAAAAATGGATGTTGAATTTTGTCAAAGGCTTTTTCTCCATCTATTGAGATAATCATATGGTTTTTATCTTTCAATTTGTTAATGTGGTGTATTACATTGATTGATTTGTGGATATTAAAGAATCCTTGAATTCCTGGGATAAAGCACACTTGGTCATGGTGTATGTTTTTTAATATGTTGTTGGATTCTGTTTGCTAGAATTTTGTTAAGGATTTTTGCATCTATGTTCATCAGTGATATTGGCCTGTAGTTTTCTTTTTTTGTGGAATCTTTGTCTGGTTTTGGAATTAGGGTGATGGTGGCCTCATAGAATGAGTTTGGAAGTTTACCTTCTTCTGCACATAATAAAAGCTATATATGGCAAACCCACAGCAAGCATTATCCTCAATGGTGAAAAATTGAAAGCATTTGCCCTAAAATCAAGAACAAGACAAGGGTGCCCACTCTCACCACTACTATTCAACATAGTTTTGGAAGTTTTGGCCACAGCAATCAGAGCAGAAAAAGAAGTAAAAGGAATCTGGATAGGAAAAGAAGAAGTGAAACTCTCGCTGTTTGCAGATGACATGATCCTCTACATAGAAAACCATAAAGACTCTACCAGAAAATTACTAGAGCTAATCAACAAATATAGTAATGATGCAGGATATAAAATTAACACAGAGAAATCCCTTGCATTCCTATACACTAACAATGAGAAAACAGAAAGAGAAATTAAGGAAACAATACCATTCACCATTGCAACAAAAATAATAAAATACTTAGGAGTATATCTACCTAAAGAAACAAAAGACCTATACATAGAAAACTATGAAACACTGATGAAAGAAATCAAAGAGGACACAAACAGACGGAGAAATATACTGTGTTCATGGATTGGAAGAATCAATATTGTCAAAATGGCTATATTACCCAAAGCAATCTATAGATTCAATGCAATCCCTATCAAGCTACCAACGGTATTTTTCACAGAACTAGAACAAATGATTTCACAATTTGTATGGAAATACAAAAAACCTCGAACAGCCAAAGTAATCTTGAGAAAGAAGAATGGAACTGGAGGAATCAACCTGCCTGACTTCAGGCTCTACTACAAAGCCAGAGTCATCAAGACAGTATGATACTGACACAAAGACAGAAATATAGATCAATGGAACAGAATAGAAAGCCCAGAGATAAATCCACGAACCTATGGACACCTTATCTTTGACAAAGGAGGCAAGGATATACAATGGAAAAAAGACAACCTCTTTAGCAAGTGGTGCTAGGAAAACTGGTCAACCACTTGTAAAAGAATGAAACTAGAACACTTTCTAACACCATACACAAAAATAAACTCAAAATGGATTAAAGATCTAAATGTAAGACCAGAAACTATAAAACTCCTAGAGGAGAACATAGGCAAAACACTCTCCGACATAAATCACAGCAAGATCCTCTATGATCCACCTCCTAGAATATTGGAAATAAAAGCACAAATAAACAAATGGGACCTAATGAAACTTAAAAGTTTTTGCACAACAAAGGAAACTATAAGGTGAAAAGACAGCCCTCAGATTGGGAGAAAATAATAGCAAATGAAGCAACAGACAAAGGATTAATCTCAAAAATATACAAGAAACTCCTGTAGCTCAATTCCAGAAAAATAAATGACCCAATCAAAAAATGGGCCAAAGAACTAAACAGACATTTCTCCAAAGAAGACATACAGATGGCTAACAAACACATGAAAAGATGCTCAACATCACTCATTATCAGAGAAATGCAAATCAAAACCACAATGAGGTACCATTACATGCCAGTCAGGATGGCTGCTATCCAAAAGTCTACAAAGTCTATAAATGCTGGAGAGGGTGTGGAGAAAAGGGAACCCTCTTATACTGTTGGTGGGAATGCAAAATAGTACAGCCACTATGGAGAACAGTGTGGAGATTTCTTAAAAAACTGGAAATAGAACTGCCATATGACCCAGCAGTCCCACTTCTGGGCATACACACTGAGGAAACCAGATCTGAAAGAGACACGTGCACCCCAATGTTCACCGCAGCACTGTTTATAATAGCCAGGACATGGAAGCAACCTAGTTGCCCAACAGCAGACGAATGGATAAGGAAGCTGTGGTACATATACACAATGGAATATTACTCAGCCATTAAAAAGAATTCATTTGAATCAGCTCTAATGAGATGGATGGAACTGGAGCCCATTATACAGAGTGAAGTAAGCCAGAAAGATAAAGAACATTACAGTATACTAACACATATATATGGAATTTAGAAAGATGGTAATGATAACCCTATATGCAAAACAGAAAAATAGACACAGATGTACCAAACAGACTTTTGGACTCTGTGGGAGAAGGCGAGGGTGGGATGTTTCGACAGAACAACATCGAAACATGTATATTATCTAGGGTGAAACAGATCACCAGCCCAGGTTGGATGCATGAGACAAGTGCTCGGGCCTGGTGCACTGGGAAGACCCAGAGGGATTGGGTAGACAGGGAGGTGGGAGGGGGGATCGGGATGGGGAATACATGTAAATCCATGGCTGATTCATGTCAATGTATGACAAAATCCACTACAATATTGTAAAGTAATTAGCCTCCAACTAATAAAAATAAATGAAAAAAAAATTAAAATGAATAAAGAGGATGCCTTTAGATAACATATTGTGGGTATTCCCCCCCACACACAGTGTGATAAGTCCTGCTTTTTAATTGAGGTATTTACATTATTTCAATTTCACTTGATAATTAATATTATTTTGTTTTTCACCTTTCTTAGATAGTTTCTTATGCTATGATTATATCCTTTGTTGGCTTGTTAGATTAACACCTTGTTTTATTTTTCTAGTTTTCATGGGTTTTAGAAATTTGATTATGATGCAGCCAAAAATGTTCTTAATGTTCCTTTTATACAGATTTCATTGAGTTTCTTGCATCAGTTTATGAAAGTGAAAGTGAAAATGAAAGTGTTAGTCGCTTAGTCCTGTTTGACTTTTTGCGACACCATGGACTGTAGCTTGCCAGGCTCCTCTGTACATGGGATTCTCCAAGCAAGAATATTGGAGTGGGTTGCCATTCCTTTCCACAAGGGATCTTCCTGATCCAGGAATCGAACTCTAATCTCGTGCATTGCAGTCAGATTTTTTTACCATCTGAGCTCATTTTAATCAAACGTGAAAAGTTTTCAGGCATTATTTCTTTATGTTTTTTCTCTTCTTGCTCTCCTCTCCTCTGCTGCTGCTGCTGAGTCACTTCAGTTGTGTCCGACTCTGCGCGACCCCATAGATGGGGGAGCCCACCACGCTCCCCCATCCCTGGGATTCTCCAAGCAAAAACACTAGAGTGGGTTGCCATTTCCTTCTCCAATGCGCGAAAGTGAAAAGTGAAAGTGAAGTTGCTCAGTCGTGTCGGACTCTTAGTGACCCCATGGACCACAGTCTACCAGGCTTCTCCATTCATGGGATTCTCCAGGCAAGAGAACTGGAGTGGCGTGCCATTGCCTTCTCCGCTCCTCTCCTCTAGGGACTCCAATTACATATAGATTAGGCACCTTGAAATTTTCCCACAGCTGACCAATGCTTTGCTCTTTATCTCTTAGGTTTGCTTGTTTGTGTTTCTATTTCGGAATTTTTTTTTTTATTGTGATGATCTCACCTTCAACTGGAGAAGGCAATGGCAACTCACTCCTGTACTCTTGCCTGGAAAATCCCATGGATGGAGGAGCCTGGTAGGCTGCAGTCAATGGGGTTGCTAAGAGTGGACATGACTAAGCAACATCACTTTCACTTTTCACTTTGATGCATTGGAGAAGGAAATGGGAACCCACTCCATTGTTCTTGCCTGGAGAATTCCAGGGACGGGGGAGTGTGGTGGGCTGCCATCTATGGGGTCACATAGAGTCGAACACGACTGAAGCAACTTAGCAGCAGCAGCAACACCTTCAACTAACGTTTTACTCTTCATTGTCTAATCTGTTGTAAAGCCAGTCTAGTTAATAATTTTTCATTGTCCAGTGAATCTCTTCTTGCTCTATCTTTCATTACACTGCAATAATCTTTGTGTATTTTCTTGTTGAAAATAGAAGGCCCACATATAGATACCACACTTAAGAACATAAAAATATCATCATGGGACTTTCCTGGCAGTCCAGTGGTAAGACTCCACATTCCCAGTGCAGGGAGTTTGGGTTCAATCCCTCTTCAGTGAACTAGGATCCAAAATGTTGCATAGTGCAGCCAAAAAATAAAATTCATCAGTATTACTACTGTATATTACAGTTTATAAAGAGGAGAAGACAATTTCTTAACAAACAAATAAATTACTTAGCTATTCATAGAGCAGTTTCTTGTTTAATGTGGGACAAACTTTTTCCCTGTTTTCTTCTTATGAGAAAATGATAGAAGGAGAAACAACACCTCTAGTAATGTTCAGACTTTTTAAAGATTTCAGGGAAAATATTTCTCATGTTCACTTTAAAAATTATGCATTATATCTGATTATTCTTAATATTATAAGTTAAAATATTTCAGACTGATTTTTTTTTTTCCTGGGATGTTGTACATTTTACTCACTGCTTTCTAAAACATTAACTTTTAATTATCTTAAGACCTGACCAGATTAAAGACTTTTCATTTGTCTATGGCCATATGAATAGTTTAAATAATAAATTCACTAATTTAAACTGACAACAGTTGGAGTTTTATTCCACAACACTTGAGTGTGGAAAAAATTACTTGGGGAATGCAACTTATCACATGCTTTGAGAAGCCTCCCAGTTCATAATATTTAAAATTATAAAACTAATACACTCTCCAGAAAACCTTTCTTATCCAAATTAATAATAAACATACATGAAATCTCATACAGATCAAAAACTTGCAAAGACTATATTTTAAAGGAGTGTTTTGATTCCGAATGTGATTTTTGCTTTACACTGCTAAGTCTGATAATTTAGAGCTTCTGTTTTTATAATCCACACATGACAGGAAGGTGGCAGAGCCTTGTTCCCTTGTAAAGTGGGAAATTGAATCAGAAATACTGCAAATAAAAAAGAAACCTCTAAAAGATGCCGACGTCAAACCTCGAAGTTATAGTTGGTGGAGATACTTGCTTGCTTTGATCTTAGAGATGAATAGATGCTATAAAGAGAAAATAAAAAGATCTATGAGAATCCCTAACTCTAAAATTATCCTCCAGTGAGAAAAATATCAGAATCCAAACTTCCTGTGTGCAAATAATTCTAAATATGCCAAGTTTGGTATTTGATTTAAATAAACCAGAGTCAGTGCACATAGTGTTCTGTTGTGAGATTTCAAAATGCTTCTAGAGGAAATGAACGCACTTATATATAAGCATGGAGAAGGAAATAGCAACCCATTCCAGTATTCCTGCCTGGAGAATCCCCATGGACAGAGGAGCCTGGCAGGCTATTGTCCAAGGGGTTGCAAAGAGTTGGACAAGACTGAGTGATTCAGCATATATAAGCAAAAGGTAGTTTCTACTAATTGAGAAAAAAAAAAAAAAATAAGTTCACAATAAAATTTTCAAAAAAGATGGGGTGGGGAGACAACCTAGCCAAACACACAAAATACAATCCAAAATATAAAATTGAGTTGTTGTTCAGTCACTAAGTTGTGTTTGACTCTGCTACTCCATGAACTGCAGCCTGCCAGACTTGCCTGTCCTTCAGTATCTCCCAGAGTTTGCTCAAACTCAGGTTCATTATTTCGATGATGCCATCCAACCATATCTCTGCCACACCCTTCTCCACCTTCGCTCAATCTTTTTCAACATCAGAGTCTTTTCCAAAGAGTTGGCTCTTCACATTAGGTGGCCAAAGTTTTTAAACTTCAGCTTTAGCATCAGTCCTTCCAATGAATATTCAGGGCTGATTTCCTTTAGGATTGATTGGTTTGATGTAGTTGCTGTCCAAAGGGACTCTCAAAAGTCTTCTCTAGCATCACAATTGTAAATTATCAATTCTTCAGCACTAGCTTTCTTGATGGTCCAACTCTCAAATTTGTACATGACTACTGGAAAACCCATAACTTTGACTAGATGGACCTTTATCAGCAAATTGATGTCTCTACTTTTTAATATGTCTACTCTTTCACCCTCATCAAGAAGTTCTTTAATTCCTCTTATCTTTTTGCCATGAGTGTGGTATCACCTGTGTATCTAAGGTTATTGATATTCCTCCTGACAATCTTCAGCTTTAAAAACTGGAGATATTGAAACAGTATCATTTAGGGTATAGCTCTTCATGCTTAATGTAGTTAAGCACACATAGGATGATGTCAAAATAGTCTAAAGACTCAGTAGTTTTCAGGAAAGGTAGATGAGGTTTACAAATAATCAAATTTAAAATTAAAAAAAAAAAAACATGGTAACTGGTAATTAGAAGTTAACTTATACTTTAATTCATATTAAGGAGAAATGAAGAGTGATGTGGTGAAGTGGAAGATTAATCTGTAAGGATGTAGATGAAGACTGAAAGAAATAAATGTAAAAGAATGGAAATTATGAAAGGAAAACTTATCAGACACATGGATTGAAAATATACTGACCTAAGTATTTATGGAAAAGGGTATTTGGCTGAAAATGATAATGCTAAGCTCAAAATAACTCTTGGTGAATATGTTTTGCATACAAATATAAGTTCAGTTCAGTTCAGTTCAGTCGCTCATTCGTGTCCAACTCTTTGTGACCCCATGAACTGCAGCACGCCAGGCCTCCCTGTCCATCACAAACTCCTGGGGTCTACCCAAACCCATGTCCATCGAGTCGATGATGGCATCCAACCATCTCATCCTCTGTCGTCCCCTTCTCCTCTTGCCCTCAATCTTTCCCAGCATCAGGGTATTTTCAAATGAGTCAGCTCTTCTCATCAGGTGGCCAAAGTATTGGAGTTTCAGCTTCAACATCAGTCCTTCTAATGAAAACCCAGGATTGATCTCCTTTAGAATGGACTGGTTGGACCTCCATGCAGTCCAAGGGACGCTCAAGAGTCTTCTCCAACACCACAGTTCAAAATCATCAATTCTTTGGTGCTCAGCCTTCTTTATAGTCCAACTCTCACATCCATACATGACCACTGGAAAAACCATAGCCTTGACTATAGGGACCTTTGTTGACAAAGTGATGTCTTTGCTTTTTAATATGCTGTCTATGTTGGTCATAACTTTCTTTCCAAAGAGTAAGTATCTTTTAATTTCATGGCTGCAATCACCATCTGCAGTGATTTTGGAGACCAGAAAAATAAAGTCAGCCACTGTTTCAACTGTTTCCCCATCTATTTCCCATGAAGTGATGCCATGATCTTAGTTTTCTGAATGTTAAGCTTTAAACCAACTTTTTCACTCTTCTCTTTCACTTTCATCAAGAGGACCTTTAGTTCTTCCTCACTTTCTGCCATAAGGGTGGTGTGATCTGCATATCTGAAGTTATTGATATTTCTCACAGCAATCTTGATTCCAGCTTGTGCTTCTTCCAGCCCAGCGTTTCTCATGATGTACTCTGCATGTAATTTAAATAAGCAGGATGACACCATACAGCCTTAACGTACTCCTTTTCCTATTTAGAACCAGTCTGTTGTTCCATGTCCAGTTCTAACTGTTGCTTCCTGAGGCAGGTCAGGTGGTATGGTATGCCCATCTCTTTCAGAATTTTCCACAGTGTATTGTGATCCACACAGTCAAAGGCCATGGCATAGTCAATAAAGCAGAAGTAGATGTTTTTCTGGAACTCCTCTTGCTTTTTCGATGATCCAGTGGATGTTGGCAGTTTGTTCTCTGGGTCCTCTGCCTTTTCTAAAACCAGCTTGAACATCTGGAAGTTCATGGTTCACGTATTGCTGAAGCCTGGCTTGGAGAATTTTAGGGATTACTTTACTAGCATGTGAGATGAATGCAATTGTGCGGTAGTTTGAGAATTCTTTTGCATTGCCATTCTTTGGGATTGGAATTAAAACTGACATTTTCCAGTCCTGTGGCCACTGCTGAGTTTTCCAAATTTGCTGGCATATTGAGTTCAGCACTTTCACAGCATCATCTTTCAGGATTTGAAATAGTTCAACTGGAATTCCATCACCTCCACTAGCTTTGTAGTGATGCTTCCTAAGGCCCACTTAACTTTACATTCCAGGATGCCTGTCTCTAGGCGAGTGATCACACCATGGTGATTATCTGGGTCATGAAGGTCTTTTTTGTAGGGCAGCTGAAAGGGATCATGAGCACAGAGGCTGCGATGGTGAACAAGCATGGCCAAGAGGAGCTACTCAGCCCCTGAGGGTGGAGGCGGCGGCTGAGGAGAGGTACGCCACTTCTGAGGTAAGGAGCAGCGGCTGCGCTTTGCTGGAGCAGCCTTGAGGAGAGACCCCACGTCCAATGTAAGAGAAACCCAAATAAGAGGGTTGGCACTGAGAGAGGGGATCAGAGCGTAGATATCCTGAAACTACAGTCACAGACAACTAGCCAATCTGATCACAGGACCACAGTTGTGTCTAGCTCAGTGGAACTAAGCCATGCCGTGTGGGGCCACCCAAGATGGCAGGGTCATGGTGGAGAGGTCTGACAGAAAGTGGTCCACTGGAGAAGGGAATGGCAAACCACTTCAGTATTCTTGCCTTGAGAACCCCATGAACAGTATGAAAAGGCAAAAAGATGAACTCCTGAGGTTGGTAGGTGCCAAATATTCTACTGTAGATCAGTGGAGAAATAACTCCAGAAAGAATGAACAGATGGTGCCAAACCAAAGCAAAAATGTAAGTTAGGAATTCTGAAAATACTTGAGATGAATTATAGGGTTGAACACAAAAGCAAATGAATTGCAGATAATGATAGCCAAGTTTTTCCTCTCTCAGAGAGTAGACATTTCAAATAGCAATGGGAGGGAGAAAGCTAGAATTAAATTTGTGTTCGTGAATTAGAATTGGAGACTCATACATACATACCAATATGTGCAAGTTTGCATATATGTCTATAACTGTCAATCAATTCATTTATCTATCATCTATCAATTATCTTTCTATTATCTGGCTATCTATTTTGTCTATGTTTGAGTTCACACCAACACCTCTAACTCCAATTTAACATCCAAGGAGTTTTATCCTTAGTTTGTATTATGCTGTCTTTTTCCCAATGCTCTTTTACCACACTTGCAAAGTCTTTCTTTGACAGTGATAAATCTATTTTCCATTAACCCCAAAATATTTATGTATTTTCTTAATAGCCTCACATGTCCCAATCAAGCTAGTTACCTCTGACTTATGGCTCCACCACTGATTCTTGTTGCTCATGTGGCCTTTTCCATGGCACCATTATTTCCTTGGTCTCTGGCTTCTACTTCCAAAGAGAGAGAAGAAAAGTGAATTAGAACAAAGGAAAGATACGGATGGAGAAGCAGGGGAGCATATCTAAGTACTATATCCCTATAATTTTCTTAAATTATCTATTTTTTTTAAGCTTCACAGTCTATTTTGGTTCTATATTAGTATGGCTTATATAAATTAAAACTTCATCATAATAAAAAGAATGTGTCATTCTTCATAAAGAATAAGATGTAGAATGTCCCATTTTACACTGTCTGGAAAATGTAGACAATATTCCCTATCTTTAATCTCTGCTGATTAGGATGAAATGGCCCCTGCATAGCACACCTGGTCTTTCTGAAAGAGGACTCTACTTTTGTTGTTCCAAGTTTGAAACACAAGAGTCACTGACAAGACTTGAAGCTTACGTTTCAACTGTTTTCAAGTGTTTCAGCTCATGGATGCATCATGCAGTCAATTAATTTAAGTTCTATTGAAGGGACCTGTAAATTCCTCTTTTCTTCCTAATTTCTGGAAGCTCTCAAAAACCTTTCTGATTATCACATATACTGGTGCTTCTGTATCTGAGAAACTTCTTATTCTTATAATCAAACTATTTTTTCTCTATAAACCTACAAATTCCAAAATAAAACATGTGATATGATTTTATTTTATCATGGAGCCTAGAGACTTCTAATAGCAGTTACACAAAGTAAGTCATTTATGGAAGTAAAGATGTCAAAGGGATTGGTTAATTGCTTGGGATCAGAAATCACTAAATATTTTGAAACAAATTTGCTTTTTACAGGTAAGCATACATTAATACCTAAATACATATCCTAAAATTTTCTCTTACATTTTTTTTTGTAGGGAAGTGATGACCATTAGTGATGGTCCCAATATCGTAAGGTATTTTCTGTATTTAGAATGGAAGAACTATTAAGCAAAAACCTAGTCCACTATATGACAAAGGCAAGCTTGCAGTAAAACCATATAAGAGTTAGGTATTTATATTTAAATAACTAAAATTAATCTGAACATATGCCAGAGATGTAATAAAAGAAGGGAGCAGTGAATAGAATTTAAAACATAGAAAACAGTCATTAGTTAAATCTTAGTAATTCTGTCTGGGATTCATTCTTTTACTTAAGCCATCCTCCCCATTTTGTGTGTGTGTGTGTGTTTTTTTTTTTTTTTTTTAATATATGCTTTTTGGAACTCATATCATAGTGTGTTCACAGCACAGTTGTGTCCAACTCTTTGTGAACCCATGGATTATAGCTCACCAGGTTCTTCTGTCTATGGAATTCTCCAATCAAGAATACTGGAGTGGGTTGCCGTTCCCTTCTCCAGGGAATCTTCCTGACCCATGAATCCAAACCAGATCTCTTGTATTGCTGTCAGATTCTGTAATGTCTGAGCCACAAGGCAAGTTTGGAACTCACAAACTTCCATTTTAATCAACTTTATTTTTAGCTTAACTCTAGCTTTGTTATTTGAAAGAGGATTTCTTTGAGAAGAAGAATAATGAAGAAAATAATTTAATTTACAAAAATCACCATTCTAGAAGCTTTCAAAATTCCTGGCATTTTATTTTCATGCTATATAGCGTGATGGCAATCTCTTAATAATAAAATATATCCATTTACATAAGTTCCCAATATTAACAAGGCAAAAGTATTTATAAATCAACTGACATAAAATTTGTTATGATGTTTTCATAATTAGTTTTATGTTTGTTCAGTTGTTAAGTCAGGTATGACTCTTTGTTGACCCCTTGAACGGCAGCACTCCTGGCCTTCCTGTCCTTCACTATCTCCTGGAGTTTGCTCAGATTCATGTCCATTGAGTTGGTGATGCCATCCAACTGTCTCAGCCTCTGTTGCCTCCTTCTCCTCCTGTCCTCAATCTTTCCTAGCATCAGGGTCTTTTCCAATGAGTCAGCCCTTTACTTCAGGTGGCCAAGGTATTGGATCTTCAGCGTTAGCATCAGTCCTTCCAGTGAGTTTTCAGGGTTGATTTTCCTTTGGATTGACTGATTTGATCTCCTTTCTGTCTGAGGGACTCTCAAGAGTCATCTCCAGAACCACAGTTTGAAAACATCAATTCTTTGACACTCAGCCTTCTTTAAGGTCCAACTCTCACATCTGTACTCTACTACTAGAAAAAACAGTTTTGACTATAGGGATCTTTGTCAGAAAACCACTAGGCCATTCAGATATAATCTAAATCAAATCCCTTATGATAATACAGTGGAGGTGATGAATAGATTCAAGGGATTAGATCAGGTAGACAGAGTGTCTGAAGAAATATGGACAGAGATTCGTAACATAATTAGTTTGCATACTTTAATTTTTTCATTTTCAAATTATTAATATTTGTTTTGAAATACATTAACTGGGTATTAAATTTATAAGCTCAGAACTTGATATCTTATGGACTCCATTTTTTAACATATTTAAAAATATTACTTTAATTTACTATGACCATTGCAACTGATTTGGGGGAAAATTGATGAATCAGATGCATTTATATTTATTCACTCCCTGAAAGAGTTCTTTAAAATCTGCTATGGACAGACAAGTGGTGGGATGGTGAATGCATAGAATTGAATTTTTAAATGTAGTGTTGTTGCTGTTGTTGTTTTAATTTCTGACAGTGAAACTATTTGCATCAAACCAATCACATATAAAGTGAAGTCATATAAAGTGAAGTGTTTTATCTCATTTTAATCATCAATATTTATAATAATATCTAGATACAATTCTATTTAATTGCATATTATATATGTGGAATGATGACTTTGTTTTAATTTTACTTTGATTACTATTTCAAGTTGTAAAGGGATTCTTGGATTTTACTTCTTAGTGAAGGACCTAAATTATCTTTAATAAATCACCACCTTTAAGACCTGTTTCTTCTAGCAATTGCAACTTATGAATATTAAATATAAATTTAGTAGTTCTACTTCCAGATCAGTGAAATACTAACTGTTAAATATGGGGTTTAATATTCCCAGGCTAACCAATAGTCTTTCTTTAAGGCCATTCACCACTCACAGATTAAAAAAAGGACTGCTCTAGATATTCCTTTTTTATTTATTCTTTTTCAGTACAGTTGGCATGTAATATTATGTTCCTTTCAGATATACAATGTAGTGGTTCAGCATTTAAATATCTTATGCAATGATCACTACTATAAACCTAATAGCCATCTGTCCCCACATGAAGTTATTAAAATACCATTGAACATATTCTTTATGCTCTATATTTATGTGAATTGTTTATCTTATAACTGGAGGCTTTTTAACCTCTTAATCCCCTTTGCCTACCTTGCCACTGCCCCACTCCCTTCCTTTCTATATCTATGAGTCTGTTTTTATTTTCTTTTATTTGTTTGTTTGATTAAGATTTTATATTTCACATGTAAGTGAGATTATGCAATATTTGTCTTTTCTGTCTGTCTGTTTTATAGGTAAAAATCCTGTCACAACATTCAGAGATACTGTGGGTTATGCCTTTAATGTGTGAACTGAGGGAACACAGCTCAGCCCATAACAGCCCAGCTGTAAACAGTTTCTTATTGTCATTACTACCCTATTTTCTCTCCAGCCATCCTCCTCATCACACTTGAACTGACAACCTGTGCAGGACTGCAGTTCTCCCTCATGGGTAACTTCATCACTTGGTGTATGTTTTGACACCCTGCGCAGACCAGCCTTATTACATGTAAACTCTCAAACTCTCTGAGCTATAATGTCCCATGCTAGAGTACATTTTGATGTGGGCCCCCTCTTTATTCCACCCCAGTTCAGTCCCCTCAGCCTGGTGGGCTACAGTCCAAGGGGTTGTGAGAGTTGGACACAACTTAGCGACTGAACCATCACCACCAAATCCCTTTCAGTTTCAACACTCCATCTCAGGAAATTCTTTGTTTTAATTATTGCCAAAGAAATTCAAAGGTTGATGAACAGTAGCCTTCTTGACTCTTGAGCTGCTAAAGTAATTCAAATATCACTGAAAAATTTTAAGAAGTGAGTTTTCAAAGAATTTTAGTTTCCAAGAGGACAATTATCTGTTTCAAGTCAGATACCTTCATGGGGAAAAAAAAAAGAATTCAAAAACACTTACCAGATTTTCAACACAGAGGCTGACAAATGAAGTAGCTGCCCAAGGAAACATTATTCACTGACAGATCAGGTGTTCCTTGTGATATCTATCCCTCATAAAGTGAGCCTTGGTAGCATCTTTTATTACACACCCCTACACTAAAACAGCATTGAGTAAATAATTCCTTTTTTTTTTATCCTTTAATTTTCCATAAAAAAGCATCTTAATTGCCAAATTATCTGTTGCAGGCAGATAAATTTTATTTTTCATTTGGGTCATTATACTATATATTATGGACCCTGGATTTGGAACTAGAAACAATAAATGGATGAAGTTTTGGTTTATCTCCTTTTGGTGTGGATAAATATTGATACATTTTGAGGAGCAGTGGTCAGTTCTAAAAATGTATGCACAGAGACCAAAGTGGGCCCCATCTGCTAGGACCTTTTTTAACTGACTCTAGGGATAAGAGGATACAGGAAACAAGAATACTCAAATGGCCATTGAAAATGTGTTACCAAGTAAACAAAACAATGAAATCTAACTGATCTGTGAACTCCTGATCATGTGATATATTTGTTTCATTATATTAACTTGAGATTTGTATCATTAACTGATTCTAGATATCCTGGCAATATTGCAATCTTCAATAAAACATACCGTGAGTGAGCAAAACTCACACAAATAATAGAGATTATCAGGAATATTTAGTACCTTTCTCTGTTTAAAAAAAAAAAAGGAAAAAAAAGAAAGAAAGAAAACTTTAGAAAAACATTTTTTTATGTGTGAAAAATTACACAAACAAATATTCACAGATACAATAATATAGTTTTCCAACTATTTCTATCTTTTGACACCATATCATGTAGCTTTCAATTTTTTTGGATATTACATATCGAAATATGCTGTGTATTCTCTGGTGTGTGAATATTTTCAGTGTACACAGTTTATAATAGTCATGTATACCATTCTATGTATGGGCTTTCCTGTTTGCAATTAAGGGGTCGGGAAGATCCCTTAGAGAAGGAAATGGCTACCCACTCCAGTATTCTTGCCTGGAGAATTCCATGGACAGGGTAGTCTGGTGGGCTACAGTCCATGGGGTTGCAGAGAGTCAGACACAACTGAGCAACTAACACTTTGCTGTTGTAGTTGACATTTTCACACTGTCATTCCATGTATAATATGTATAACTCATTATTTTTATTGTATTAATGGGTCACTTTTTTTTTGTATTTTTACATTTTTTATATTTATTTGAGCTGTGTGCAGTTTTACATTTTAACAAATAATGCTGTTTTGCATAATTTGTGTGCATCTTCTGGTATAAACATGCCATGTTCTACTGGGGATCCACCTCAGCAGAAATAACAGGGGGGAAGCATATACATATTTTCAACTTGTTTTTCAAAGAAACCTATTGGAATTCTTTCTTTCTTTCTGGGAAAATAATCTCTGGTGGCTCAGATAGTAAAGAATCTGCCTGCTGTGATGGAGACCTGGATTTGATCCATGGGTCGGGAAGATCCCCTGGAGGAGAGCATGGCAACCCCCTCCAGTATTCTTGCCTGGAGAATCCCCATGGACAGGGGAGCTTGGCAGGCTATAATCCACTGGGCCACAACGAGTTGGCCACTATTGAGCAGCTAAGCACACACCGGAATTATTATTATTATTATTATTTTTTCTAGGATAATAATCTCTGGGCAGGAATCTTGTGGAGACAGGCTTATAGTGAAGAACTCATTAAGGGCCTTCTTTTGTACACTTAGGACATCAGATTGAGGGGATGTATGTATGTATAACCCTCCTATATTTTGTATGGATAAGAAGTTATGAAGCACATTGAAGTACTTATATATGGTAGCAGTGAAATGGCACTTGACTACTTAAGCCATTTATAATTTTATTACTATAGAAAGTTTAACCTGCTACAGCCCATAAGCCATGAAAATTATCTTGGGCAATTTTTAAATTTAAAGATCTAGGCTTTAGATCCTTTGATTCATTATCATGGCCTTTTATAGGTGACAAAAAATCCCTAAGAGATATGTTATGAATCTTACAGGATAACACTGAGTTTTAAATTACTTGACCTTGGTGTCATTTTAAATTATTTGCACAACTTTTAAGAATATATTGCATGTTTTATTGAAATGGCAACTGGAATGTATATTTAAGAAGAAAAAGTACAATCTAGAAAACTAGATCAGATGCTAAAAATCAGTATAGTTCAATGCCATTGATCAATGTGTTTCAAGTTCTAAGACCAGAAATAAACACAAAAAGTCCCCTCTATCTCCTCATAAATCTTTTGAAAATATTGATCTTATGTAAATAATCATAGAAAATTAAACACATTAACTTGTGGCTATGATTGCTTTCACTCTTGATTAGAGACTTGCTTGGACTAAATATTTTCACTGGTATAACATACTATGTTAAAATACATACCAGAAAATTAAGATTTGTTAATGCAAACTCCACAAAAATCTAGCTAGTCCTTGGAAGGAAACATATCCCCTTCTTAGAGTCAACATTTAACTTGAGATAATGATATAATTGAGTTGGCTTTGCTAATCTTTTAAATGTTGATTTTGTTTTGTATTTTTATCTTAATATAAAATAGAAGCTGTGAGTAAAATTAATTAGGTGTCATTATAGTGCATGTATGTTCTAAACACTTAGGAACTTTTAAAATATATACTGCTAAGCAGCTCTGGCCATCAAAATTTCAGAGAAAATATATTTTAAACATTAAAAAAAAACACATCTGTATGTAGTTTCAAGACCACTTAGTAACTATATTTGATGTAATGATAAAAGATAAAGTAAAAGGAAAGAAATCAACATAGTCAGTAGTCCATATATTTTACCAAATGAATAAACTATGATTAAGAAAACCTTTGTTTTAACTATTTTTATCTCACTTGTATTGAAATGTGGATATTAGATTTTAATATTTCTATGCATAAATTTTCCTGTTTCCAAAATGAAGTTTTCAATACAAGGCACAGAATAGTAGAAGTTGTATTGAAAATGTACCAATAGACCCTGAAAGATTTTGGACATTATTGTAAGTCTCAAAGCTGTCATTGCTTCATCCATTCACTCATTCATCCAAAAATATTAAATACACATTTAATATGTGAAAACACAAAAATCCAAAGTTTGAAAAAGGCAACTTACTGCCTCCAGAAGCACTTGATCTGTTAGAGACAAACTAAGTTAAAGACACTGTCATGCAATGTTATGTAAGAATATTGAGCCAACATAGGTTCGGAGGCCTATGAATATATCATATCTGTGTTATGATTTTAATATTTTCCCAAAAAGGCTATATACCATCCCACAAAGAATCAGCAGCATGTTGCACAGTACCTGGCACAGAGTGAGAAAGTGGTGATTTTTGTTGCAAGAACAAACTGTACTTAACATTTATTTCATAATTACTATGTTCACGTTAACATTTTAAGTGACTTTATATACATTACATGATTTTATTTTTTACAATATTCTTATGCTACTTTTTCCATTTTACAGTTGAGGAAATCAAGACCTAAGGATAATAAGCTATGCATCTAGTATGTAGGATAAGGGATAGAAACTAAGTGAGTTAATTATATAATGTGAAATTTTAAGAAGGCACTCTGAAACTTTGTATCCATCACTCTGCATATACCATGGGTCCGGAGATGTGGACAGGGTTTGACAGTCATATCTGAAGAACTAAGTGTCTTGGTTCTTTTCAAAGAAATTGGTTGGCTTGGAAGCTCCCAAACCAACTAAGTGTCCACTGGGACTGGAAGACCCACTTTCAAGATTGGCCTCACCAAGTACATGTCAGTACCGAGGTTCTTCCTGGACACCTCAGTGGCTTCTCATTTGCTGAGGAGATTCCATGAGGCTTGAGATTCTAACAGAAGAGTTGTTCAGAATATTTGCACTTCTGACATGGAAATTAACTTCTAGGCGGCAGGGAAAGGAATCTCCCAAACCAGTTAAGTGTTACACATCTTTTCTGTCACATTATATTGATCAGAGCAATTATAGAGCACATGCAGTCTCATGAGGCTGGAGAAATAGAGTCCTCACTGAATCAAGAGGGGAAAAATCACACTGTAGGAGAGAATGTAGTGTGGGAAATGTTTTTGAGGCCATTTTTGGAAAATTGTCTTCAAACACTAGGAATGTGAATGTAATATCTTTAATATCAATAGTATAAGAGTCTGTATTAAACTTATGAATTCATTCACATGCTCTACTTGGAGTTTGTCAAGGGTTTTTAATTTAATTTAATTTTTATTTTTTTTAATTAGAGGATAGTTGCTTTACAATATTGTGTTGGTTTCTGCAATCCATCAACATGAATCAGCCACATGTATATATATGTTCCCTCCCTCCTGAACCCTGCTCCCATCTCCCACCCCATACTACCTGCAAAATCTTGAGCATAATTTTGAAGGCATTTTCTAGGATAATGGTGCAGGAAAATAGTATTAAGAACAGAGAAAAAAACATAGGTGATGCAGATAGAAGCAAAATACGTGGCTTGAGGTGAGGTTTTTTAGTTTTTTTTATGTTTTTGTTTGTTTGTTTGTTTGTTTGTTTGTTTTGTTTGTTTTTTTTATTTTATTTATTTTTTTTTTCCAGTGGGTTTTGTCATACATTGATATGAATCAGCCATGGATTTACATGTATTCCCAATCCCGATCCCCCCTCCCACCTCCCGCTCCACCCGATTCCTCTGGGTCTTCCCAGTGCACCAGGCCGGAGCACTTGTCTCATGCATCCCACCTGGGCTGGTGATCTGTTTCACCATAGATAGTATACATGCTGTTCTTTTGAAATATCCCACCCTCACATTCTCCCACAAAGTTCAAAAGTCTGTTCTGTATTTCTGTGTCTCTTTTTCTGTTTTGCATATAGGGTTATCGTTACCATCTTTCTAAATTCCATATATATGTGTTAGTATGCTGTAATGTTCTTTATCTTTCTGGCTTACTTCACTCTGTATAATGGGCTCCAGTTTCATCCATCTCATTAGAACTGATTCAAATGAATTCTTTTTAATGGCTGAGTAATATTCCATGGTGTATATGTACCACAGCTTCCTTATCCATTCATCTGCTGATGGGCATCTAGGTTGCTTCCATGTCCTGGCTATTATAAACAGTGCTGCGATGAACATTGGGGTGCACGTGTCTCTTTCAGATCTGGTTTCCTCAGTGTGTATGCCCAGAAGTGGGATTGCTGGGTCATATGGCAGTTCTATTTCCAGTTTTTTAAGAAATCTCCACACTGTTTTCCATAGTGGCTGTACTAGTTTGCATTCCCACCAACAGTGTAAGAGGGTTCCCTTTTCTCCACACCCTCTCCAGCATTTATTGCTTGTAGACTGTTGGATAGCAGCCATCCTGACTGGCGTGTAATGGTACCTCATTGTGGTTTTGATTTGCATTTCTCTGATAATGAGTGATGTTGAGCATCTTTTCATGTGTTTGTTAGCCATCTGTATGTCTTCTTTGGAGAAATGTCTGTTTAGTTCTTTGGCCCATTTTTTGATTGGGTCATTTATTTTTCTGGAATTGAGCTGCAGGAGTTGCTTGTATATTTTTGAGATTAATCCTTTGTCTGTTGCTTCATTTGCTATTATTTTCTCCCAATCTGAGGGCTGTCTTTTCACCTTACTTATAGTTTCCTTTGTAGTGCAAAAGCTTTTAAGTTTCATTAGGTCCCATTTGTTTAGTTTTGCTTTTATTTCCAATATTCTGGGAGGTGGGTCATAGAGGATCTTGCTGTGATTTATGTCGGAGAGTGTTTTGCCTATGTTCTCCTCTGAAAAATTGAAGGCATTTCCCCTGAAATCAGGAACAAGACAAGGGTGCCCACTCTCACCACTACTATTCAACATAGTGTTGGAAGTTCTGGCCACAGCAATCAGAGCAGAAAAAGAAGTAAAAGGAATCCAGATAGGAAAAGAAGAAGTAAAACTCTCACTGTTTGCAGATGACATGATCCTCTATATAGAAAACCCTAAAGACTCTACCAGAAAATTACTAGAGCTAATCAACGAATATAGTAAAGTTGCAGGATATAAAATTAACACACAGAAATCCCTTGCATTCCTATATACTAACAATGAAAAAACAGAAAGAGAAATTAAGGAAACAATACCATTCACCATTGCAACAAAAAGAATAAAATACTTAGGAGTATATCTACCTAAAGAAACAAAAGACCTATACATAGAAAACTATAAAACACTGATGAAAGAAATCAAAGAGGACACAAACAGATGGAGAAACATACCGTGTTCATGGATTGGAAGAATCAATATTGTCAAAATGGCTATTCTACCCAAAGCAATCTATAGATTCAATGCAATCCCTATCAAGCTACCAACGGTATTTTTCACAGAACTAGACAAAGAATTTCACAATTTGTATGGAAATACAAAAAACCTCGAATAGCCAAAGTAATCTTGAGAAAGAAGAATGGAACTGGAGGAATCAACCTGCCTGACTTCAGACTCTACTACAAAGCCACAGTCATCAAGACAGTATGGTACTGGCACAAAGACAGAAATATAGATCAATGGAACAGAATAGAAAGCCCAGAGATAAATCCACGAACCTATGGACACCTTATCTTTGACAAAGGAGGCAAGGATATACAATGGAAAAAAGACAACCTCTTTAACAAGTGGTGCTGGGAAAACTGGTCAACCACTTGTAAAAGAATGAAACTAGAACACTTTCTAACACCATACACAAAAATAAACTCAAAATGGATTAAAGATCTAAATGTAAGACCAGAAACTATGTTTTATTTTTTTTTTTAATTAATGTTTGGTTATTGTTATTTTGGAGGATGCTCCAGAAAAAACAAAACAAACAAAACAAAAACACACTGACTTTAAATGACCAAATGTATTTTTTTCAAATGAATTTGATAATTATTCACTGATATTTATGCTAATTCTCCTCAATGAGTTCTTCCTTGTGGTTAAATTAAATTCATGATAATTACAATTCACTGTTTTATCACCAATTTAAAATAATGGAAACTGTCAAATCTGTCACATTTTTAAAAGCTGGCATTGAATTATATGTGTAGGTTGCAAAAATTTTTCTATCATCCTTAAAAACCCTTATAGTTCTCAATTATCCTTCTATAAGCTTGACTTTATAAGTCTGAAAAAAGGAGACCGAATGAAAAGTTTAGTTTAATTTCTTGCTAACAGAGGTTATTTAGTCAGTGTCTTAAAAGCTATGCCAATGTGTAAGTGATGCAGGAAAAGGACTTTTCTTTGGAAAAGGGATGGATTCTGCATAACATAAAGTAGTACTTAAAATGTCTGTGTAGAACGACTGTATCTGATTCATTTACCCTGGAGAATAAAGGACTCGGAGAAAAGCAAACTTAGAGAATGATGTGAATGTTGACTTACACTTAGTAGGAAGACAGAAAATAGGAGATGGTGACCACTGCAGATTTTGCAACAAAGTCAATTGCAAGAATCAGAACAGAGTACCTTACCTGGAAAATAGAGTAAGAAATAGTAAAGGGATAATTTTCCTTAGAGATTCATTCACTTAGTAAAAACATTCAATGAACTTCTGTATTGTTCCAGGAACTGGCCCTGATGTGGAGGATAATATCATCAGCCAGATAAATCATAGCAATAGACTGTACAGGGACATTAGGATGAGCATTAGGCACAAGAAACTCCCAACACTGTACCTTGAATCTGAGAAAAGGAATCCAGATCCTGGTTAAAAATGAAGAAAATGAAGCTGCATACATCAAATGCATGTTAATTTTTTTTTAATAGTATTCAACACTTGCATTTTAAAAATGATCATCTCAGACTAAGCAACATTAGCCCAATCTGTCATGAGGCTCTCCACAGGCCCTTAGACATCCTGGAAGTTCATGGGTTTTTGTTCATTTGTTTTTTGTTTTTTTAGTTTTATTAAAGTCTAGTTGATTTACAATGTTGTGTTAGTGTCTACAACAAAATGACTCATATATATATGTATATTCATATTCATATTCTATTTCTTAGTTGTTTCTATTATGGGTTATCACAGGATATTTGAATATTGTTTATTGTTCTGTACAGTAGAACCTTATTGTTTACCCATCCTGTTTATAATAGTTTGCATCTGCTAATCTCAAACTTTCAATACTTCCCTTCCTCACCCTAAAAGTTCTTTTTCTTTTAGCCAAACAAAACGGTGACAATACAAATCTAGGGCTGCAGCCTTCAAGGATGGTTCCACTCAGAATAAGCTCTTACCATTTCTTTTAAAACATTTAGTATAGTTTTTCTCAAGACCTTAATTTTCTTATTATATATTGTTTTTAAAATCCAATTATCAGAATGTAAGTAACCTAAAATTGTCCTTTTTTAGTTTTTATTTTACCATCTTCAAAGAAGTTCAGTAATTCTGCCTA
Organism: Cervus canadensis; assembly: GCF_019320065.1. Taxonomy (NCBI): domain Eukaryota; kingdom Metazoa; phylum Chordata; class Mammalia; order Artiodactyla; family Cervidae; genus Cervus; species Cervus canadensis. The sequence goes on along the minus strand of NC_057394.1, from coordinate 44,290,521 downwards.
TTCTGAGGGAAAAGAAAAGCTTCCTTAGAAGAAGGCTATATGCAGTGCATGTAACTGTTTCTATTCTGAAAAATGACTTTTCACATTTTATGGTATCTGTGAAGTGCTATTTATTATTATGATTTAATATAGTAAAATCGCTCTGTGACTATGTGTTTCTGTGTGCTACTCAGGAATTCAATCTCATTTTCCTCCATTTAAAATATTCATATTTAGTTAATGCACAAGAAATTAATATGCGAATTTAGGAATCTGATTTTACTATACTGTATTCATGGTGACAATCACCATACCATTCCCTTTCTTAAGAAAATTCAGCCTCTTTTCAGTGATTTGCAGTACCACCTCTCTGTATGGATCTGTTTCTAGTGTCTTCACATTCTACAGTGTTGATCTATTTTCTGACTCTTCTTCAGTACTCTACATTATATCTTTTCTTCAGAATTTTTTTGGCATTCTTTGTTGTTTGTCTGACATCTGGATTTTAGATTTATTTTGTTAATTTACTAACCCACAAAAAGAGAAAACACAGTTTGCAGTATTGCCTGAATCCCTTAATTATCAAAAAGGAGGCAGTTTAATACAAGTGTGAATTTTACATTTTAGTGAAAACATACAGTTTGGGTCCAATACTGCCCTTTTACTTTCTTATACTTAACAAATTCTGTACCTTTGACAAGTCACTTAACTTCTTGGAAAATAGCTGTTTTTAACCTGTTAAAAAGAGGAAAATGATAATCATGCTCCACAGAGCTATCAAAATTAAACATTAAGTACACAGAAGAATCTTCTACATAATAAATATTTATTAAATTTAATATTATTTGCTAAAGACATATTTACTCAGTACATTCTACTTTCCAGGCATTCTAAGACATTCACACTAAAAAAAGAAAAGAAGTTTAATAGCCACCTACTGACTCAGATGGTAAAGAATCTGCCTGCAAAGTGGAAGACCTGGGTTTGATCCCTGGGTTGGGAAAATCCCCTGGAGGATGGCCTGGCAACCCACTCCAGTATTCTTGTCTGGAGAATCCTCATGGACAAAAGAGCCTTGCAGGCTATAGTCCACGGGGTCACACAAAATCAGACATGACTGAAGCAAGCAAGAAGCAACAGCAGCAGCATAACATTTATAGGAGAGCCTAGTGGAATATATGCATATTCATGACAATAAAAGCCCTTTTAAGTGTTGAACTGTAATTAACTGAAAGAAATACATTAAGAAAAGTACATGTGGTAGTGCAGTGGGAAAATGGTATTTAACTTGAGACTTGAAGACTGACTTTGAGTAAACCAAGTGTAGCTGTGTGTGAGGTATGGCCATGGAGAGATGTGTTATTAAGATCATACTAGAAAGGAGAATAATACACAAAATCATTGAGCCAAGAATTTGCTGTTTTACTACATACATACTAATGAAAGAGTTTTCTTAAATTTTATTCTTGTATTTTAAAGTATGTAATTCCCTTTTACACAGAACAAAAACCACCACCTGAGAATACATTTAATTTACCAAATATTTTCTTTATAATATATATATCTATATACATCTTACTTTCTAATTCTTTAAACTACTTTATGTCTAACTTCTAATGAAACTTTTGCATTACACATGATCTTTAATTGTAGAGTACAGTTGTCACATAACAATGGGAAAGAACCTAAATAGTATATAACTTCATTGGTTCTCTCTAATCTATGTATATGATAAATATAACATGATTTATATAAGTATTCATAATAATATATTACATTGTCAATGTATGTGTTCGGTAGCTCAGTCATTGATTTAGGTCATATCTAAATGGTCTAATGGTTTTCCCTACTTTCAATTTAAGTCTGAATTTTGAAATAAGGAATTCATTATCTGAGCCACAGACAGCTCCTGGCCTTATTTTTGCTGCCTATATAGAGATTCTCCACTTTTGGCTGCAAAGAATATAATCAATCTTATATCGGTGTTGACCATCTGGTGATGTCCATGTGTAGAGTCTTCTGTTGTGTTGTTGGAAGAGGGTGTTTGTCTTGGGAAAACTCTGTTAGCCTTTGCCCTGTTTCATTCTGTACTCCGAAGCCAAAGTTGCTTGTTACTCCAGGTATTTCTCGGCTTCCTACTTTTGCATTCCAGTCCCTTATAATGAAAAGGACATCTTTTGGGGGTACTAATTCTAGAAGGTCTTGTAGGTCTTCGTAGAACCCTTCAGCTTCAACTTCTTCAGCATTAGTGGTTGGGGCATTGACTTGGATTACCGTGATGTTGAATGGTTTGCCTTGGAAATGAACAGAGATCATTCTGTCGTTTCAGATATTGCCTCCAAGTACTGTATTTTGGACTCTTTTGCTGACTATGATGGCTACTCCATTTCTTCTAAGGGATTCTTGCCCATAGTAGTAGATATAACGGTCATCCATTAAATTCACCCATTCCAATCCATTTTAGTTCACCAATTCCTAAAATGTCAATGTTCACTCTTGCCATCTCCTGTTTGACCACTTTCAATTTGCCTTCATTCACGGATGTAACATTCCAGGTTCCTATGCAATATTGCTCTTTACAGCATCGGACCTTGCCTCCATCACCAGTCACATCTACAACTGGGTGTTGTTATTGCTTTGACACCATCTCTTCATTTATTCTGGAGTTACGTCTGCTTATTTAACTTCATGAGAAATTCTGGGCTGGATGAAGCACAGAAGCTGGAATCAAGATTGGTGGGGGAAGAAATCTCCACACTGTTCTCCATAGCGGCTGTATTAGTTTGCATTCCCACCAACAGTGAAAGAGGGTTCCCTTTTCTCCACACCCTCTCCAGCATTTATTGCTTGTAGACTTTTGGATAGCAGCCATCCTGACTGGAGTGTAATGATAACCCTATATGCAAAACAGAAAAAGAGACATAGATGTACAGAACAGACTTTTGGACTCTGTGGGAGAAGGCGAGGGTGGGATGTTTCGAGAGAACAGCATCAATACGTGTATATTATCTAGGGTGAAACAGATCACCAGCCCAGATTGGATGCATGAGACAAGTGCTCAGGTCTGGTGCACTGGGAAGACCCAGAGGGATCGGGTAGACAAGGAGGTGGGAGGGGGGATCGGGATGGGGAATACATGTAAATCCATGGCTGATTCATGTCAATGTATGACAAAAACCACTACAATATTGTAAAGTAATTAGCCTCCAACTAATAAAAATAAATGGAAAAAAAAAAAGAAAAAAAAAAGATTGGTGGGGGAAATATCAATAATCTCAGATATGCAGATGACACCACTCTTATAGCAGAAAGTGAAGAAGAACTAAAAAGCCGCTTGATGAAAGTGAAAGAGGAGCATGAAAAAGTTGGCTTAAAACTCAACATTCAGAAAACTAAGTTCCTGGCATCCAGTCCCATCATTTCATGACAAATAGATGGGGAAACAGTGGCAGACTTTATTTTTTGAAGCTCCAAAATCACTGCAGATGGCGACTGCAGCCATGAAATTAAAAGACGCTTACTCCTTGGAAGAAAATTATGATCAACCTAGACAGCATATTAAAAAGCAGAAACATTACTTTGCAAACAAAGATCCGTCTACTGAAGGCTATGGTTTTTCCAATAGTCGTGTACGGATGTGAGAGTTGTACTATAAAGAAAGGCTGAGCGCCACAGAATTGATGTTTTTGAACTGTGGTGTTGGAGAAGACTCTTGAGAGTCCCTTGGACTGCAAGGAGATCCAACCAGTCCATCCTAAAGGAAATCAGTCCTGAATATTCATTGGAAGCAAGGGTGCTAAAACTGAACCTTCAATATTTTGGCCACCTGATTCGAAGAACTCACTCATTAGGAAAGACCCTGATGATGAGAAAGATTGAAGGAGGGAGAAGGGGACAACAAAGGATGAGATGGTTGGATAGCATCATTGACTCAATGGTCATGAGTTAGAGCAAACTCCGGGAGTTGGTGATGGACAGGGGGGCCTGGTGTGCTGCAGTCCGTGGGGTCACAAAGTGTCGGACATGACTGAGCGACTGAACTGAACTAACTGATCTCAGTCATGTCCGACTCTTCATGACCCCATGGCGGGTAGCCCGCCAGGCTTCTCTGTTGGAGGCATTCTCTGGGCAAGAATATGGAGTGGGTTGTTGCCCTTTCCTTCTCCAGGGGATCTTCATGACCCAAGGATAGAACCCACATCTCCTGAGTCTTCTGTGTTGGCAGGAGGTTTCTTTAACATTAAGCCACCTAGGAAGCTCATTGCAGTTCAAATATTTCTTTTGCTATTATTTAATTTTGTCCATTCTGGCAAGATTCTAAGCTTCAGTATGTTTTTATATTATCATAACATAAAAATGATGATGATGATAATGGTGATTATGTCTAGCTATAAAATGGTTGTGAAGTTTTAGTGAGCTAATGGGTTCAAGAAATGACTTGTATATAATAAATGCTGAGAAGTTGTAGCTATTATTCTTTTGTCATTGACACCTGTGATGGTATTTCCTTTTTATTTTGAAAATAAGGCAAATACTGAGTATGTAAAAATTATTAATAAACTTTTAAACTCTGAAATATTCTGAATTTTTGAAGCAGTATGATTGTTGTATCAAAGTTAACAATGGTATGATACCAAAAGTTATTAGGGTTTTATTGAAAAAAAAATAGCACCTTCAATATCTATATTACAACCTGGAGTTAATAAAATTTATCTCATCACTTGCATTTATTAATTAAATTAGTTAAAATGCTATCTGTCTACTATCTAATTTTCATGGTTTTGGACTCTAAAATAGAAGTGAAAAAAAAGATCAAATATGTTTCATAATGATAACTATCTTGAAGAAAAACAATTTTTAATAAAATATGGTCAATATTGGCTACATATAAAATATAGCCAATATTTTATAAACATAATTGAATTATAACCTTTAAAATTGTGATTTTCATACAATATTATACTTAATTTTGTACAGATATTACATTTTGTTTGATTTTTTGTACAGATATATATCTGTAACTTGCGTAATACCGTATAGGAATTACACTTCAATAAAAGATAAGTACATAAAATTCATTTCAGAAATTTAAGAAGTAAATGAAATTTTAATTTCTTTTCCATTTGAGGGCTTCCCTGGTGGTCCATGGTAGGGAATCTGTCTGCCAACAAGGGGACATGGGTTTGATCCCTGGTCAGAGAAGATTCCACAATTAAGCCCATGCATATGCCACAGCAAGAGCTCCAGCTCTAGAGTTTGCATTCTGTAACAAGAGAAGTAACTGCAATGAGAAGCACATGCACTGCAACTAGAGTAATGCCTGCTTAGTGCAACTAAAGTCCTCTTGCAGCAATGAAAAGCCAGTACAGCCACAAATTAATCAGTCAACTGATTAAAAATAAATAAAACAAAATTCTTTTCATTTAAATGTAAATAGTAGTATATCAAGGGCAAAGACTTAAGTAATTTTTCAATATCCCACAGTACCAACATTGGAAATTATAGATTTATATAATGAATAATTGTAGATCTTTATTTGCCAATTGACAATGTGTTTTCAGGTTTCCCAGGTGGCTCAGAGGTAAAGAATCTGCCTGCAGTATACAAGACACAGGTTCCACCCCTGGGTCAGGAAAATCCCCTGGAGAAGGGAATGACAACTTAACCCACTCCAGTATTCTTATGTGGGAAATCCCACGGACAGAGAAGCCTGGTGGGTTCCAATCCATGGTGTGGACTCGCCTTAGCTACTAAACAACAGCAGTAAAAACAACCGTCTATCTTCAGGATTATCCAGGAATAATGGATGCTATATTTAAGCATAGAAGGAATGTTTTAATAAATGTCAAATTTTTAAGCTTTACCTTCAAATTCTGCAGGTTCATCAAACATTCCTAAAGCTGACTTTCAGTTATAGACCAGTTTATTTGATCACTTAATTTTTGATGATTATTTGGTCAATTGATGTTTTGATGGTTTATGGAGGAATACTGCCTGCTGGCCATTAGCTTAATTTTCATAGTTTTTAAAGGTTTTAGTTTTTTCTGCACAATAATGTTATTAAATTGTTTTTAATTTAATTATATCTGTTTTACTCAATTTTAAATTTAATACTTCCTAAATCCAACATTGAATATTAAAATTTTTGTTTCTAGTGATAACATATGTTCACAAATTAATATGAAAGAAAATCTTTAGATATTCTTGATTCTATATTGTTAGAGTAATTAGGGGCTTAAGTAGATCAAAGCTAACTGCAGCGTGTTTAATTCTGGGAAAAAAAAAAAAAAAAAACAACTGAAGAAAAATGTTTCAAAAAGAAAAAGAAAAATATTTCAACAAACATATTGCTGAAACTATGTCTTAAAAGTGAAGTAATATTTTAAAACTCTAGTTGAGTAAAACCCCTGCTTTCCCAATGTCACATTTTGGTTCAAGCTTTACACATTCAATGTTTATACATATTTGTGGAGTGTGTTACATACAGAAGTAAGAAATTACACTTCAAAATATCTGAGAAATACTTTTTAAAAGTCTGGACAATTGAATGAAAAATATTTTGTATTTATTGAAAATAAAGAGAAAACTATAAGAAATGACTTGACCAAATGCACACTTTGTATCATAATTTACTTTTGCTTATGTGGACTAAAAAAAAAAAAAAAAAAAAGGTGGGGGTTAGGCTCTTAAATAAGACTGTGACATTGTAGCGCTAAGCTGATGCTGAATGTTGGATTACATTATTTTAAACTATCCTAGTTTGAAGAAATAGCTGTTTGAGGAGGCCTTACAAATAGCTGTGAAAAGAAGGGAAGTGGAAAGCAAAGAAAAAAGGAGAGATATATCCATTTGAATGCAGAGTACCAAAGAATAGCAAGGAGAGATAAGAGAGCCTCCCTCAGCAATCAATGCAAAGAAATAGAGGGAAACAATAGAATGGGAAAGACTAGAAATCTCTTCAAGAAAACTAGAGATACCAAGGGAACATTTCATGCAAAGATGGGCTCAATAAAGAACAGAAATGGTAGGGACCTAACAGAAGCAGAAGATATTAAGAAAAGGTGGCAAGAATACAAAGAACAACTGTACAAAAAAGATCTTCACGACCCAGATAATCACCATGGTGTGATCACTCACCTAGAGCCAGACATCCTGGAATGTGAAGTCAAGTGGGCCTTAGGAAGCATCACGATGAACAAAGCTAGTGAATGTGATGGAATTCCAGTTGAGCTATTTCAAATACTGAAAGATGATGCTGTGAAAGTGCTGCACTCATTATGCCAGCAAATTTGGAAAACTCAGCAGTGGCCACAGGAACAGAAAAGGTCAGTTTTCATTCAATTTCCAAAGAAAGGCAATGCCAAAGAATGCTCAAACTACCTCACAATTGCACTCATCTCACACACTAGTAAAATAATGCTCAAAATTCTCCAAGTCAGGCTTCACCAGTACATGAACTGTGAACTTCCAGATGTTCAAGCTGGTTTTACAAAAGGCAGAGGAACCAGAGATCAAATTGCCAACATTCGCTGGATCACTGAAAAAGCAGGAGAGTTCCAGAATAACATTTATTTCTGCTTTATTGACTATGCCAAAGCCTTTGACTGTGTGGATCACAATAAACTGTGGAAAATTCTTAAAAAGATACGAATCCCAGACCACTTGACCTGCCTCTTGATAAACTTGTATGCAGATCAGGAAGTAACAGGTAGAACTGGACATGAGACAACAGACTGGTTCCAAATAGGAAAAGGGGTATGTTAAGGCTGTATACTGTCAACCTGCTTATTTAACTAATATGTAGAGTACATCATGAGAAACGCTGGGCTGGAGGAAGTGCAAGCTGGAATCAATGTTCCTGGGAGAAATATCAATAACCTCAGATATGCAGATGACACCACCATTATGGCAGAAAGTGAAGAAGAACTAAAGAGCCTCTTGATGGAAGTGAAAGAGGAGCGTGAAAAAGTTGGCTTAAAGCTCAAAGTTCAGAAAACTAATATCATGGAATCCGGCCCCATCACTTCATGTCAAATAGATGGTGAAAGAGTGGAAACAGTGACTGACTTTATTTTTCTGGTCTCCAAAATCACTGCAGATGGTGATTGCAGCCATGAAATTAAAAGATGCTTACTCTTTGGAAAGAAAGTTATGACCAACCTAGACAGCATATTAAAAAGCAGAGACATTCTTTCATCAACAAAGGTCTCTCTAGTCAAGGATATTGTTTTTCCAGTGCTCATGTATGGATGTGAGTGTTGGACTATAAAGAGTGCTGAAGAAGTGATGCTTTTGACCTGTGGTGTTGGAGAAGACTCTTGAGAGTCATTTGGACTTCAAGGAGATCCAACCAGTCCATCCTAAAGGAGATCAGTCCTGGGTGTTCATTGAAAGGACTGATGCTGAAGTGAAACTCCAATACTTTGGCCACCTGATGCAAAGAGCTGACTCATTTGAAAAGACCCTGCTGCTGGGAATGATTGAAGGCAGGAGGAGAAGGGGACAGCAGAGGATGAGATGGTGGGATGGCATCACCGACTCAATGCACATGAGTTTGGGTGGACTCCAGGAGTTGGTGATGGACAGGGAGGCCTGGCGTGCTGCAGTTCATGGGATCACAAGTAGTCGGACATGACTGAGCGACTGAACTGAAGTCTGAAGAAAGCAATTGCTTCAGTAATTCTATTTGATTTATGAAACACAGATGATTAGTTTGTGATCTCCCTTCTAAACCCTTTGGCTTCCTCTTGACATTGTTTTCCTGCCAACATCACAGATTTGACACTTTCATAGCCTGCTATGATTAATAAAATAATTTTACAAACTCTCCTTTGGCACTGTTTCATAGTCTCTTCTTAACTATGCCTCCATTGTCCCTTCATCTAATTTTCATGTAGACCACCTCATCTTGTTTAGCAATTACACACTTCCAAAGTATTTGTAGTTAGGATGAAATTCAGGCTCATATTCTTTATAATACATTTAGAACACTGATATCATATTTATTTTAATGTATAATAGTTTCCTGAGAATGCAATCAGTATAAAATTTATTTTACTAAATAATTATTTTATTAAATATACTGTGATAGAAAGCATGTGAGCAATCATTTTTTTCTCTATCTATCCATACATGCATATTATTGATAAAATCTTAAAACAATACAAAATTATGCAAAGTAAAACAAATTATTTTGTTTTCATATTCATATCATTGTGATATTATTTTTTATCTTTATCTTTGTCTTTATCTTTAAATGTGCATATGTTTAAAATTTTGTTAATTTTGATTTGCATAAATGAGATATAACTATTAGACAAAGATATATATATATATACATACATACACACACACACACACACACACACACACAAACATACATGTCATTAGGGGTAACTAAGTCTCAGTAGATTTCTTGAAGCCTGGATAATTTGAATAATTTCATGATCTCCAAGGTAGAAAGCCTGCCAGTAGATGTTTAGTATCTCATCCCAGAATATGGGATACTGATAAGTGAGGTAGGTGGTATGTGTGCATGTTTTTCCAAAATAGTAGAAGCCTGATAAACAGAGTGTTTGGAGTGGATAGGAACAGAAACTATGGAGGAGAATTAAAAGTTTCAAACCATGACTTCAAAAGAGGGTCATGAGAGATTTTTCAAATATTATATAAAAATTGATATCTTCATGTCTTGACATAAATTTTGAGCTCAATTATTTGAGGTACTTGATTGGCCTGAATAGTAAAGGAGATGTCCAGATAATAGGGCATGAATTGCTTTAAATACCATAGAAAACATTTTGTTATGACATTAAAAAGAAAGCAAGTAGAAATATTTTCATTCCAATCCCAAAGAAAGGCAATGACAAAGAATGCTCAAACTACCGCACAATTGCACTCATCTAACATGCTAGTAAAGTAATGCTCAAAATTCTCCAAGCCAGGTTTCAGCAATACGTGAACTGTGAACATCCAGATGTTAAAGCTGGATTTAGAAGAGGAAGACGAACCAGAGATCAAATTACCAACAAGTGTTGGATCATTGAAAAAGCAAGAGAGTTCCAGAAAAACATCTATTTCTGCTTTATTGACATGTAAATGGAAAGGACCAGAGAGGCTGGAATGTATCTATAACTTGAGGCTTGAAGGTAGTGGAAAGGCAAATTGGAAAAGATGAACATAGGGGCACAGTATAGATTTATGGACTTATCTTTAAGTTTGAAATTACAGTTTGCTTTTCACTTTAGGTATTACTAAGGAATAAGGCTGGAGGAATATAATCATGCTTTCCAGGCATATAGTGAGGAAGTAGAATTGTCCATTAGGTATTAATATCTCATCTGAGCTGCATATTGAGGAAATTGAGCATTTTCCACTTGCCATGAGGAGACGCTCAAAGAACAAGCAAAGGTAGCAATTTGAAAGAGGTCTTAATTTCCCAATATCTTTCCTTCTCACAACTAGATAAATGTGTGGTATGGAAAATGCAGAAGGAGGGCTGGTGGCAAATTCAATAAGTATGGAGTATCAAAGCATGCAAACTAGTTCAGTTAAAGGTATCTAATATTGTATAATTTGTATAAAAATCTAAGGGGCAGGAGAAATAGGTTTGGCTTTTCTTTACCATATAATCTTTTGGAGGACAACAGATTAGGCACTGTTAGTGTAGGAAAGTTGGCAAAGGGAAAGTGATTCTGGATAACGTGGGAAAGGGAGGGAAAGGAGAGAGAGGGGAATAAGTGGTTTGAGCACTGAGAAGGCAATAACTTCTGTTATACCAAGGAGAATGGATTGATCAATATTTTGTTAAAGTCACCAGTTAGATGGGAAAGATGCATGAAACTAGCAAAATTTTAGCCTTGAAAATATTGCAGAGTCATTGCATAAGGGCTTAAAATTGTTAAAATTAGAGGGGCCAGACATTTTTTTTAGGCCAGTGCCTAACTGTTACAGTTTTATAAGTAACACAAGAAAACATTGAATCATGGAGCAAGCAAACTGAATGTCTGGAAAATCACTATAATCTAGTTGGTTTCACCTTCTTAAACAGGACTTAGTCAGTCACTGAACAACTGAGGATATCTGACGTCTCCTGTGAGAAGTGAGACTTTCTCACCTCTGACATAGTTGGGACTTTTAGTAGTTGGTTAATAGGCAGATGCAATGTCATCTCCAAAGATAAGATCTTAGGCTGGGAGAGTATCTTCTGAGGTGGTGCCTTCACCTGCGAGCTCTTGGACTCTGGTGGTGTGGGACTAGAATATCTTTCCTTGCAATACACTAGTTAAAATTGATGTTGACATGCTTTAGTAGCCCTTATAGTATTATGAGGCCGAACTGCTTGTAGAATACGAAGGCAACTTAAGTATGTGAACTTGACTTCAAAATACATATTAAATCAAGATTTTAGAGGGGTATACTGTTAGCAAATGTGACAATGGAATCCGTGATACTGCCATAAATGGACCAAAGTTCAACGACTCACTTGCCACCATTAACGTCCCAATTAAGGGTGGCTGAATCTAATAACTCCTAACAAATAAAGATTTTGATCTGATTGATGATGAGAGTGGTTATAATACACATAGATTTAAAAGCAGAAGGTTGATTTTGGCAGATGTGATTAATAGTGTGTCAGGATATTTGCCAATTAAAATATTCAAGTCTGAAGCTAGGGGCCCAATATTAATCTGTAGTCAGGTCCTCCAATTTAGCCAGTTACTGCGCACCTTTTATTTCAGTTGCTGGTTTGGCTGGTGAAGAGCAAGCCAGTGAGGTCTTTGGTCTGTAAGGCTTGCACTAGACAAACTCAGTGGTATGTGGCCCTTTGTATTTGCCCTGTTTGGTTAAAACAGTGACATATTGGAGAGTTTGAGCCTCCAGATTATAAACCAATGAAAATATTCAGATCAAAAATATTCAGATCAATACGACCAAGAGCCAACAGAATAGTATGCCACTGCATCTTATATGGTTTTTATTGTTTGATATTTCTTTCCCTCCAGCATAAATTATCACCAAAGAGGGATTGTCATCTTTGATTACAATGGAGTAGGATTTAGTTTCCATGATAATCTTTTAATGTTATTTTCATTTGCCAAGCAAAGTTGCTTATCTCCCTTCTTGGTTGTTTTAATGTCTGCAGAAATGGCTTAGAGCAGTCATTCCTACTTCCTGAAGAGACTCAGAGAGGGAGGCCAGATTAATCATCCATACCTTACAGCATGAAGAATGTGGAAGATTTTTAAATGGTGAAATTTTAGGTTCAAATGGGTTCCATAGCAAGTGGGACAAATGCCAGGCCTGAAGGGCAATGTCTCATTAATGGATGTTGATCTGGCTTCTAGCTCCTGTGGAATGGAGTAAGACTAAATTTTTATATTCATTGGAGGTTTTATTAAAGGATCTCTTGTAAAGAATCTTCCTAAACATAAAGATGAGGTCTGTCCCTCTTTAAATATAGAAAAACTTGATAAGGAGTTGGGTAAAATTTAGTATGAGGCAAAGTTCTAGAATTAAGAGAAATTAGGATTGATACAAAACTGACACTTATTTAAGAGTACATTTGCTAGACTGACGTTCAAAAAGCAATTGTTCAGCTGTTGTAATTAAACTAGTTGCCTGGGAGCCATATGCCAGATGGATAGTTTATTGAAAGTCCTGTCCCAGGATCAACTGTTGCACTGTATGTGCTAATCAATGAGAACCCTGATCTGAATCAATAATGTTAGAATCCCAAAGGAGAGAAGAATGGTCTTGGTATGGCCAGTTATTGTGGTTTAAGCCATTTCATGCCTAGTATGAAAGGCCAGTAGGAGGCCAGTATAGTTATCTACCGTAGTTTGAGCATACCTCTCCCTGCTGAAGGGAGAATCAGTCTAATATCATCCAGTTACCATCTCCTGTAGGGAATATTTCCCCAGTATATATATATACATATACATATATACATATACATATTTATGTGTGTGTGTGTGTTTTATCTCATGAATTGCTGATAACAGTTTATGAATAGTCAGATTTGCCAGGGTTGTATTAGAGAAAGTCCTGTAGCCTAGTCCCGATCCATCAGAGAAAAGACTCCTCAGAAGCCAAATGTCTCATAGGTTCAGACTCCCATGGTAACAAAAATGAGGAAGTTTGAGCAAGGATAATCCTGGCCTGTTTATCAGCCTTATTATGAAAGAAAGTCTTGGCCTTGGTATAAACGAGAAATAAGCTACCCAAAGGGAAATACTTCTCAGTTTCTGCCAAATGGAGGATTCTTATAGTTCTTTTCCCTAAATAAACAAATCATTCATTTCCCATTGACTAGAACAAATAGCAAGACTGTTAGCTATTCCCCAGAAATCTGTAAAAAGGTAAACCACTAACAATTTGGGCATGGCCTGTAATTCTGCTAATTAGGCCAAGCCAAGGGTGCTATTTTGGGGGTTACCTCATAGCTCAGTCGGTAAAGAACCTGCTTGCAATGCAGGAGACCCAGGTTAGATTCCTGGGTTTGGAAGATCACCCGGAGAAGGAAATAGCAGCCTTCTCCTGTATTCTTGCTTGGAGAATCCCATAGACAGAGAATCCCATGGACAGTGGAGCCTGGCAGGCTACAGTCCATGGGATCACAAAGAGTCAGGCATGACTGAGTGACTTTCACTTTATCTGGGTTTTAAGAGAATATTATTTATATAATATCAGCAGAGAAAGTAAAAAAAAAAAAAAGATCTATTCTCCAGTTCTTGGAGACCAAAGTATATGGGCTGAGGCGTGAGTATTTAAATATCTTATAGGTGGAACTTCACTAATGGTATAGTGGATAAGAATGCACCTGCCATTGAAGGGGACATGGGTTCAATCCTTGGCCTGAGAAGATTTCATGTGCATTTGAACAACTGAAATTGTACACCACAACTACTGAGCCTGTGCTCTAAAGCCCACATGCTGCAACTACTGAAGCTTGTGTGCCTAGAGGCTGGGTTCTTCAACAAGAGAAGCCACTACAATAAGAAGCCTGCACACCACAATTAGAGAGTAGTCCTTGCTCAATGCAACTACAGAAAGCCCACATACAACAATGAAGACCCAGTGCAAGCAGAGAAAAATAAATAAAGTTTAAAAATATATTAAACATATACATTTATTTAAACATATATATTTATATATGAATATATAAATTTAATATATAAATACATATATTCTATAGGCAAACAGGTAAATGTATATTGGATATTTCTTCAATGGAAAAGGCAAATTGCAACTGGGAAATTGTAGTAATAAGAAAAGAATAAAGCCTATTGACTAAGTCATGATGGAAAAATATTTCCTAGAGACTTTTGAGTGTTCTCATTCATCTCAATAATATTGAATATGGGAGTTTTGATGAGAGAAACTATAGCATTTAGATTATCACAATAATCAGTAGTGAGCCTCCATTTATTTTTATCTACCTTAAGGACAGGTCAAATTAGACTATTAAAAGGATAAATTGTGGATATTATGGCCTGTTCCTTCAATAAATCTTGTATGACTGATCACAGTCTTTCTAGTTCTTGTTTCAACTGGTAGGCTGAAGTATTAGCTATTTTAAATAGCATAGGTAAATCAATGGGTTTCCATTCAGTGTGGCCCACTAATAAGGCTACAGATTTATTTTTTTCCAATCAGTGGATTTCCCCCAGATGGTATCCATTCCAATTATGGAAATTTCAGTTTAAAAGGAAGAGTAATCACTAAAACATTTCTCAGTCGAATGATTTCAATTTTGACATGTTTAATTAACTAGACTAGGACTTTAAAGCCAATGACCCCTTGTAAGTTGAAGAGAGATGACTTATATTTAGAGAGATTTCTAGGCAAGATAGTTATTTGGAATTCTGTATTTAAGAGAGGGAATACTGGGAATTTGTTGATTTCAATGGACCACCAAAGTAATGTAGGGACAATTGTCCTCTGACCACTATAGAGGTCCAAAGTGAAAGTCACTCAGTCATGTCTGTCTTGGACCCCATGGATTATACAGTCCATGGCCAGAATACTGGAGTGGGTAGCCTTTCCCTTCTCTAGGGCATCTTCCCAACCCAGGTCTCCCACACTGAAGGCAGATTCTTTACCAGCTGAGCCATAAGTGAAGCCCAAGCATACTGGATTTCAGTAGCCAATCTCTTCTCCAGGGGATCTTCCAGACCCAGGAATTGAAGTAGGGTCTTCTGCATTAGAGGCAGATTCTTTACCAACTGAGCTATCACAGAAGTCCACCAACTGAACTCTCAGGGGAGCCCAAAGAAATCCAAAAGGAGTGCTGAATTCCTATAGGAGAGGCCGAGTTGGTTTCTTTGGAGCAAGTCACAGGAGCAGCCTGAGCTAGAGCTGATGAGGGCAGGGCTCTGGGGACTCTTGGGTTTGTGGCCAGGGGAATTTCTAAGCTTGAGACACATTAATGGGATTTAGGATATCTCAACATTACTAGAGTAATCCTAGATGCTTTAGATGCCTTAGTTGCCAATACAAAGTTTCTGGGGATTTTGAGATGATGAGAACTAGAGGAAGGATCAGGAGGCTGGGTAGAATTAGATTCACTGGCAGCTTCTCTTTGGAAGCTATTTTAATTGTCCTATTAGTAGTTAAAATTGGGAAATGAAGGGAGGCAGTTTCTTCATTATGGATTAACATATCTGTGCTACCTAATACTTCTTTAATTGTATATATAAGACTTATTAAAGAGAGTAGAGAGACCTGATAGTGAGTAAAGCTTCATTGTAAAAAGAGTTGTTTTGCTAACACACCATTGCAAATCAGCAGATGAATGGATAAGGAAGCTGTGGTACATATACACCATGGAATATTACTCAGCCATTAAAAAGAATTCATTTGAATCAGTTCTAATGAGATGGATGAAACTGGAGCCCATTATACAGAGTGAAGTAAGCCAGAAAGATAAAGAACCATTATAGCATACTAACACATATATATGGAATTTAGAAAGATGGTAACGATAACCCTATATGCAACACAGAAAAAGAGACACAGAAGTACAGAACAGACTTTTGAACTCTGTGGGAGAAGGTGAGGGTGGGATGTTTCGAAAGAACAGCATGTATATTATCTATGGTGAAACAGATCACCAGCCCAGGTGGGATGCATGAGACAAGTGCTCGGGCCTGGTGCACTGGGAAGACCCAGAGGAATCGAGTGGAGAGGGAGATGGGAGTGGGGATCGAGATGGGGAAATACATGTAACTCTATGGCTGATTCATATCAATGTATGACAAAACCCACTGAAATGTTGTGAAGTGATTAGCTTCCAACTAATAAAATAAATAAATAAAAAAAAATTTTTTTAAAAGAGTTATTTTGTTTCAACTCAATAAAAGAGTTGATTTGGGTATAGTTATAGGCTCCTCTCTCTGTGGATGTTCTGCAAAATGATATACCCATTATACAAATGCAGATTTAGGTAGCAAGGTATGAGCCTTCTTTCAGGCCATGAAGACCCCATGTAATGAGGGCAATGTCTCTTGGAGTCAGGCCTCATCTGAGGAAGCAGTGTGCTGTTTCTGATTTATGTCTTTTTTAACTCTAGCAACCTCTCACTATCATGGGCAGTTTGAGTCTTTAGGGCAGTTTTATCTCTGAATGAATCATAAATTTTTGTATCTCTAGACAAACCAGCTAGCTGTCTTATTTCCACTGCCATCAACAGTAACTACCACCCCACATTGTATAGTTCTAATAGCCAGCTAGTTGCTTTTTCATTATTATTTTGGACATCGTCTCTCAATATGCTTTGTTTCTAATCTAGTAAAATTTCAGGTTTTTTATGCAGTTTCTATTTATTGCCAACTGTGGGGACCCTCTGGGTGATGAGAGGAAAAACCTCCACACTTCAGAGAATAGGCAAGCTGCCTCTCATGGTAAGGCCTCCCAGCCACCTTCCAGACATATATATGGTCTGGGGATTTTCCACTCTGTGTAACAGACCCACTTCAGCAGGAATTTGGCCTGGGTTGGGGGCAGGTACAGGAAAAAAGTATTTATTTCTCTGTCCCATTTGAGTTAAACATTAGGCCAATGGCCTTCTCAGTAGTAATCCACAACAGCCCTTGTGGTCTAGGAACCATTAAGTTAGTTGGCAAACCAGCAAATTATGAGTGTGGGGGATATTCACAGTGGAGTAACATCAATAAGACTAGGTACCATTTTACTACTACCCAGAAATTTTGCTTTATGTATATTGAGGGTGCATTGCAAGGTGCACAGAATTTGGAATGACTAGATTATTGAGTATTTTTATCATTAGGAAAGATGTCTGCAGGGCTAAGCTAATTTATCTGATAATATTACATTACAATCCAAGTTGAGTTATTTCAAATCCTAAAAAAATGATGCTGTGGAAGTGCTGCACTCAACATGCCAGCACATTTGGAAAGCTCAGTGGTGGCCACAGGACTGGAAAAACTCAGTTTTCAATCCAATCCAAAAGAAAGACAATGCCAAAGAATACTCAAACTTCCACACAATTGCACTCATATCACTCACTAGTAAAGTAATGCTCTAAATTCTCCAAGCCAGGCTTCAATAGTACGTGAACCATGGACTTCCATATGTTCAAGCTGGTTTTAGAAGAGGAAGAGGAGCCAGAGATCAAATTGACAACATCCGTTGGATTGTCCAAAAAGCCAGAGAGTTCCAGAAAAATATTTATTTCTGCTTTACTGACAACACCAAAGCCTTTGACTGTGTGGATCACAACAAACTGTGGAAAATTCTGAAAGAGATGGGAATACCAGACCACCTGACCTGCCTCTTGAGAACTCTGTATGCAGGTCAGGAAGCAACAGTTAGAATTGGACATGGAAAAAGAGACTGGTTCCAAATAGGGAAAGGAGTACATCAAGGCTGTATATTGTCACCCTGCTTATTTAACTTATATGCAGAGTACATCATGAGAAACACTGGTCTGGATGAAGTACAAGCTGGAATCAAGATTGTTGGGAGAAATGTCAATAACCTCAGATATGCAGATGACACCACCCTTATGGCATAAAACAAAGAACTAAAGAGCTTCCTAGGGAAAGTGACAAAGGAGAGTGAAAAACTTGGCTCAAAGGTCAACATTCAGAAAGCTAAGATTATGGCATCTGGTCACACCACTTCATGGCAAATAGATGGGGAAACAGTGACAGACTCTTTTTTGGGCTTCAAAATCACTGCAGATGTTGACTTCAGCCATGAAATTAAAAGATGCTTGCTCCTTGGAAGAAAAGTTATGGCCAACCTAGACAGCATATTAAAAAGCAGAGACATTACTTTGCCAACAAAGTCTGCCTAGTCAAAGCTATGGTTTTGCCAGTAGTCATGTATGGATGTGAGAGTTGGACTATAAAGAAAGCTGAATGCTGAAGAATTGAGGCTTTTGACCTGTGTTGTTGGAGAAGACTCTTGAGAGTCCCTTGGACTGCAAGGAGATCCAACCAGTCCATCCTAAAAGAAATCAGTCCTGAATATTCATTGGAAGGACTGCTGCTGAAGCGGAAATTCCAATATTTTGGCCACCTGATGCAAAGAGCTGACTCATTTGAAAAGACCCTGCTGCTGGGAAAGATTGAAGGCGGGTGGAGAAGGGGACGACAGAGGATGTGATGGTTTGATGGCATCACTGACTCAGTGGAATATAAGTTTAAGTAAGCTCTGAGAGTTGGTGATGGACTATGAAGCCTGGTGTGGTGCAGTCCATGGGGTCACAAAGAGTCAGACATACTGAGCAACTGAACTGAACTGAACTGCTTACATTATTCCATCTTCTCTTTGTTTAGTTTATGGATGGTATGCTTTTCCTTATTCCTTTGCATTCATTTTCTATGAATCTTTATATTTAAAGAGTAGTTATGTTTCTAATAGTGTATATTTGTTTTCTTGCTTTTTTCATTTATCTTTTGCTTGAACTATATTGGCCAATTTTTGTTTAATGAAATTATCAATAAACTCATGTTTACCTTTATCATTTTTCAGTTTTATTTTTATATAGATGCCTTTATATTTCTTTTGTCTTCCTTGTTGCCTAATATTGTGTTAAATATTATTTCCCTATTTTTTGAATTTGCTCTAAGTATTTAAACTTACATTACTGACTAACTAAAGTCTAGTATAAATTCATCCCTATACTGCTTCATGGATAATGAGAGGAATGTTAAATCCATTAAATCTATTTATTTCCCATCCACTTATGTTTTTCCCAGGTGTTATTAATATTATGCATTTTAATCCTCATTTTGGGAGTATTTAATCATATGTTGAAAACACCTATTGAATCTTAACGGTCATTTATTTTCTGGTTCAATAATTCCTTTCTCTGGTTCCATTTCCCCCCTCCTTCTTCTTATAGTTCTCTGCTGAATTTTCAGTTTGAAACATACTTTCTAACACTCATAAACAAGTCATTCTAACAACCTTTTAATGTCTCAGATTTTTGCATCTCCAGTGGGTCTTACTCTATTTTCTAATTTTCTTTTGTAGCCCATTTGATTTTGTCTCCTGATAATATTTTAATATTGAGTGATGTGTGCTAAAAATTATAAAGAAACTTTAAAATTTGCTATAATAATATTTTCCTTCAATATAGTAGCTCTCAAAATTCAATCTGAGATTGTGCTTATTCAAAGCTAATTTTTAAATCTTTGCAGGGTTTTTCTATTTTTGGATTCCTTTTACTTATAAGTCGTTGCCTTTTATGATTTCATTAGAAAGACTTAATATTTATAACTCTCCTCGGTTTTGGTAGACACCCGTATATTCCTAACTCCATTAGAATGCAAAAAATTTGACTATCCAACTTCTTGACCAATAATTTGATTTGTAATTTCAATCCAATCAGACATTCTGATATATGTGGATGAGTTTCAATCTTTGTAAAACCCAGTATTTTTTCAGTTGAAATTTATTCTTGGGGAGGAGACTTTTAAGATTCAGATTGAAACTACTGGGTGTTTAACATGACCCCTTCATATTTGAAAGTCTTGTACCCTATTTTTTGTCTTCCTAATCCTATAGGACAATCTGATAATTTTTTTACTGAATTTTGCTCACTATAGAATTAAGAATTTTAAACACAACTTCGAAAAGTTCAAAGGAAAACTTAAAACTTTATCTGTGAGAACTTCAAAACTATACTTTCATAAGTAGGACACACAATTTTGTTTGAACAACCCACTGAAAGTTTAAATAGTTGCTTTAAAACCACCCACTCTCTATACTGCAAACAAACTTCTCCTCCCCATCTGCTTACATTTGAATTCATATGATGCTATTCTCTGCCTGCCTACATACCTATACTCAGAATTTAAAAAATGGTATAACCTGAGATTTTAAGAAGCAAGAGAGAACAGAAAGAGAATAGAAATAGATATGTATGTATATATATATGTGTGTGTGTCTGTGTGTATATACACACACACACATACACTTTTCTTTCCCTTTCATTTATTTCTTGTTTTTTATTTTTTTTTTTAATTTTTTCTTTCTTTCTTTCTTTCTTGTTTTTTAAAAATAACCTTGTAACATCTCACAGGGTGCTTTGTTCCTATTTATAGTTGTGCCTAAATATATACATATTTGTGTATAAGTGTGTGTGTGTATATATATATATATATATATATATACATACATATAAGATCATGTTCCACTTACCATTATGTTTAAGTAGATCTTTAACCTGGTTTTCTGAGGAACTTATTTTTCACTTCCTTATCTATTTTATAATGCTTTCATTTTATTCTTGCATTGTATACAGCTTTAATCAGGTCACTCCAATGATGAACATTGTTTAAAACTGCTTTTTCTTTATAAAGAATAATATTCAGGATTCTTAGATAATCATTCAAAGCTGATTTATCTTTTCAATTATATTTCTCAGAGTTCTTCAGAATATTTACTGGTAAAATGGCACAACGAATCAATATTTTCAACTGATATTTGAAACTCACGGGATCTAGTACTTTATTGGACTGCATTTATAAAAATATCTTTATCAACACTTTCATCATTTTTTCTTTCAAATAAATATTTTGTATCCGTAACATATTTCTCGATATGTTTTTTATAATTCCCTCCTATCTCACTGTGTGGTTATTTGTGTATCTTATCTCTTTAACTAATCTCTGTATTCTCCAGATAGCAACTTTTTATTTGATTAATACTTGTTTGCTCACATCATTCAACATAGTGCCTTCAATCTTGCCGGCACATAAAACAATTTGTTGTTGTAAACAAATAAAACAATTGTATTGGTTTTCCATTCAGTTCAGTTCAGTTCAGTCGCTCAGTCGTGTCCGCCTCTTTGCGACCCCATGAATCGCAGCACGCCAGGCCTCCCTGTCCATCACAAACTCCCGGAGTTTACTCAAACCCATGCCCATCGAGTCGGTGATGCCATCCAGCCATCTCATCTTCTGTCGTGCCCTTCTCCTCCTGCCCCCAATCCCTCCCAGCATCAGGGTCTTTTCCAATGAGTCAACTCTTCGCATGAGGTGGCCAACATATTGGATTTTTAGCTTCAGCATCAGTCCTTCCAATGAACACCCAGGACTGATCTCCTTCAGGATGGACTGGTTGGATCTCCTTGCAGTCCAAGGGTTTTCCATTACTAAGTAATAAATTACCAAAAACTTAAAACACTATCACTCATTATTTAATAGTTTTATAAGTCAGAAATTCCAAGCAAGTTCAGCTGACTTTTTGTTTAGTGCTCCACGAGGCTGAAACCAAGGTGTTGCCTGGGCTGGGATTTTATGTAGACTCTCTGGGGTAAAATATGTGTACAAGATCATCAGAAGGTTGGCAAAATTTGTTTCCAAGATGCTACAGGACTCAGCTCCACGTTTTCTTGTTGGCTCTCATCCATGGCCTACTCTCAGTTTCTAGAAGCTGCTGAAAATCTTTGTCATATGCCCCTCCCCCAACTCCAGTCTTCAAGTCAGCACAATATGTCAAATCTTCCCCAAGTTTAATTTGAGACTTCAATTACATCTGCAAAAGAATCAGGGAACTGAACTCTTAGTAGGTATAATCTGTAGAATATGTCAATTTCAATGAATAAAAAATAATTCTCACCATTATGTATCACATTCAAAATGTTCAATATTGTATTATAGAGGATTTTCTGCATTGAATTTTAGGAAAATTTTAGGCAGCATTTTTGTGATTCTTTTTATAATATTTTTATGTGTCCAAATTCAGTCTCTGTTTATTAGAGCTGTATCTTATTCTGTGAGTACCGAAGTGTTTTATTCAGCAAGACTTTTTAAAGTATTTTACTCATGAACTACTAGTAATTAATTCTAAATAATTTTTAACTTGTTACAGAATGCATTTATAGGAAATAACACAAATGTTACTGCCATGTGCAAGATGTGTTAGGTATCTCTCTATAAGGTGTTAGAAGTAGAATATGATTATACAAATATTCATAGAATTGCATTAAGTACTGTTACATGCTAGATTCTTTGAACAAAGCTTTAAAGAAAGTGGATTATTTTCCTTGTAAATAGATGACATATTGTAATAGATTGTATTTAATTGTCCAAAGACATATTATAGGTAAGTGCAACAGTTAGGAGTTGGAAACTGGGTCTTATTTTGCATTCAGTGTTCTTTCCACTGAATAACAACTATGAGGTATCATTTCTGAAACATATAAACTTATGTGACACAAGCAGCTTCATTTCTTTGTAGGCAATGTCCCCAAGGCATGTGCTTTGGGTTAAATTTTCAATGGAATAGCGGCTATTTTAGTACATTTTCATCATTTTTTCAGTTAAAATTACCTTAAAGTTATTAAATATATTTTTTGCCACATATTTTATGTTAAATTTTACCTTTTTAAAGCTTAAAGTGTTACTTCCAGTGAAATATTAGGGGATAGATGAAAAAACAATTTCATTTTAATTAAGAAGATCTTCAGAATAAACTTATCTTTCAAAGAGAAAACCATTTTTAGGTCACTAAAGGATTGATGCTGAAGCTGAAACTCCAATACTTTGGCCACCTGATGAGAAGAACTGACTCATTGGAAAAGACTCTGATGCTGAGAAAGATTGAAGACAGGAGGAGAAGGGGACAACAGAGTGAGATGGTTGGATGTCATCACTGACTCGACGGACATGAGTTTGAGTAAGCTCTGGGAGTTGGTGGTGGACAGGGAAGACTGGCATGCTGCAGTCCATGGGGTTGCAAAGAGTTGGACCCGACTGAGAGACTGAACTGAACTGAAATATGCATAATACAAAATTCTAGGGACACTAAGTGAATATACAGTTTCATATTCTTCAGTATGTCTAAACTTTCTTTACAATATTTTTTGGTACTTAAATGATTTATGGTTTAATCTTCATACCAGCTAGAAATCTTACAGCAAGGAAAGACCTAATTTATTGCAAACATTTCTTACTTCCTCCAATATTTACTGTTAATTATTTTATATCTCCTTTAGTGTCTTTGTACCCAAAAGTTTCTACTATACTTGAGAGTAATTTTAGTTTTCTAACAGTATCTAAGTTTTATCTTCTGGTCATTGTTTTCTCCTTGTTTTCCTAGTCAACCATAACACTAACTAGGTGCATTCTCAGAACACATCTCCCCAGTGACATTAGTGATTATAGATTTTTTTTTTCTTTTTCTTTAGTAAAGTACAGGCATTTCTGCACAACAGCTAAATAAATACAAAGGCCTTTTTGAAAGGCAATGCAACTTATCTCCTGAGGTTTCACACTAGTCACTGACATGAGACTTTTCTCTGCTATATACTGCTACTTCTACATGGACCAAGGAGAATTGAAAAAAGAGAAAAATAGCACAAAAACACACAAAAGCTCACTTTTATGATATGAAACATATTGATACAATATATATTATTTGAAAACAAATGCATTTTCAATATTTGGGGCACTTATCTATATGTATGTTTTAAATATATTAAATCATATAATAAACGCTTTAGACCAGCATCATGAGGACAGAATCAATGCACTATTTCAATTGACTTTAAATCCTTAAGGTGACATTTAAACATCTAGTTTTATAATTAAATGTATAAGATTGATCAGCCCTTATGAAAAATTCTCTCTCTCACCTTAAGGTGGAAAAATTACCTTATTCATATTCATCAGTTCAAAGAACATTGTCCAGTATCAACATCGGTCCTTATAAGTTCCTGTTTTGGTTTCACTGTTTATGTTTACATGTCATTTTATCCATGAATCACATTCACATTCTCCACTTCAGTAGCAAACTTTGATTGAATGCGCTTTTCCAACATGTGTATTTTTATTTGTTTGTATAAATATTTAAACTGATAAGATTTTATTAGGAAATATATGTGGGTCTATATATACATACATATGCATATATAAGTTTGTGTACAGTGCTTTGCTGGTAAGAAAAAGAAAAAGACTAGTTGCTATGCTCTTTGGTTTCTATAGAATAGATAAGCCCAGTACAGCTGAGTTCAAACTACTAACATGATGTCACGGAACACAGAGTTAGTTAACAAAGTGCAATAGCAACAAGTTGTATATAGTATTTTAATCATACTGATATGATAGATATAAATAAATGTCTCAAAAGCAGAAACAATAGTAAGGTGTTGTGGAATAATTAGGTAAAAATGAGATTTGAATCATTATTTGCTCCAACTATCCAACTATTTGGCCAGTGCTTGCTGTGCTATTTACAAGATGTCTAAACTTGAGTCATTTTATTGTCCTGGACATTTTTTTGTGTGCATTTCATAAATAATAGTTTCTATCAACATGAAATTACTTGTGTAGAAATATAATGCATTGTTCCAGAATTAATGTCAGATTATATAACCATACATATATGCTATATATATATATATATATATATATATATATATATATAAACTAGACATGTTAAAAGCGTGACCTACTATGCCTCCAAATTTCTGCCTAATGTAGTTTCCCACGGGAAGTCCTTGATGGTCTTGCTTTGTAGCATTTGCTGTTGTTCAGTTGCTAAGTTGTGTCTGGCTATTTGCACCCCCATGGGTTGCAGCACACCAGGCTTCTCAGTCCTCCACTATATCCTGGTGTTTGCTCAAATTCATGCACATTGAGTCAGTGATGCTATATATCCATCTCATCCTCTGCTGTCCCCTTCTCCTTTTGCTTTCAATTTTTCCCAGCCTCAGGGTCTTTTCCAATGGGTTGGCTCTTTGCATCAAGTGGCCAAAGTATTGGAGCTTCAGCTTCAAAATCAGTTCATCAATGAACATTTAGAGTTGATTTCCTTTAGCATTGACTGGTTTGATTTCCTTGCTGTCCAAGGGACTCTCAAGAGTCTTCTCCAACACCACAATTTGAAAGCATGAATTCTCTAATGCTCAGCTTTCTTTATGGTCCAACTCTCACATCTGTACATGATTACTACAAAAAACATAACTTTGACTATACAGTCCTTTGTCAGCAAAGTGATGTATTTGCTTTTTAATATGCTGTCTAGGTTTGTCATAGCTTTCCTTTCAAGGAGTAGGCATCTTTTAACTTAAAAATATGGTTTATAGCGTATGTGCCTTTATTTTGGCTGGTACTGTTAGTTCTGGCTCGGGAATGTAAATGGAACCAGTACCTTCTCTTAAGCAGGATTATGAACTGTGAAATAACTAGAGAATAAGGCATTTATCAGCCAGAACTAGAGCACAACAGATGCATACTAAAGTCATGTAAGTAGTATGGTCGATTAATGATCATAGCAATCCCAGTTTAAGAGAAGGATAAAAATCTGAACAGGCAGAGCCTATGACTTACACTTATATATATAGTTGCTATGATATGAGTAATAGCTTTTTTCAGAGCTGCCAGGCTCTCTTTCTTTGCCTCTGTTGCTGTCCACTGCAGCCTGCCTGAGATGGTCTCCAAAGGTGATATGTGGAAATAAATCAAAATGGGCTTATAGCTTTGGGTGAATCCAACATCTACTTTATCATATGCAGTGATGGGTGATTATTGGGAGCACAAAGGTGGAACCTTATCTTGAATTCCCAGAGAGATATCTAAATACTACCCTTAAGCTTGTCTCTATGTGATTCTTTCTGGATGCCTCATCTCTGCATCTCTGTGTCTGAATTCCAAATGATGACATCAAAGGTAGGCAAGAAATTAACCCTCTCTTACTTAAATATTACTTGGATATTTAATTTAAAGGAATAAATTATGCAGGTATTTTGAGTTGAGTTGAGGTGTATAGGCTGAAAACTTCATATATTAGGGATTGTGTATTTCCCATGCCTCTCTCTGTTAGTTGATATACACCTCTCTTATTTTGTCCAGGCTATATTGGGCCCAATTATTATTTACACCTTGGTACCGCGAGAGTCAAAAATAATATGAAATTCATCATGTCCTTCAACAACAGTACTGAACAGAATCATGGCTATGACTTTTCCACCATGCTTGACACTGAACCTAAAATCTAAACAAGATATCCATTGCATGATTTCATATTGAAAATACAAATAGTGATTTTTTTTTCTCTCTATGATTTTTAATTCAATAGAAGTACAAAAACTGAGGGGAGATATACATGAGGAAAATATAAACAAATGAAAGAATGGCTTTTTCAGAAATAGGCATTTGCATGTTTATTTGACAGACAATTGAGTAGCACTGTTGGTCTTCCCTGGTGGTTCAGACTGTAAAGAATCTGCTTGCAATACAGGAGATCTGGCTTCTATCCCTAGATTGGGAAGATCCCCTGGAAAAGAGAATGGCTACCCACTTCAATGTTCTTGTGTGAAGAATTCCCTAGAGAGAGGAGCCTGGCTGGTTACAGTCCATGGAGTCCCCAAAAGTCAGACAGAATTGTGTATTAGTTGATTGAGCCAGTTTTCACACATGTCTGTTAAAGTAACTATATTTGATCAATAATGTGATTATTTGAAGCACTAAAAGAATTCACATGGAAAATTCAAATATAAAAGAAAAGTGAAATGTTGAAAAATTAATGAGGATAAAATAAATTTGCAACTTATACGATATTACACATAAATTCAAATTGTGATAATAGAATCCTTAAAAGGAAAAAAGTCAACAGATTATAATCAATAATCAAAGTTTTAAATAAAAATGTGCTTCTTATAATTTGTAAACAACTTGTTATTCAGTCACTAAGTTGTGTCCGAATCTTTGGGACCCTATAGACTGCAGCACACCAGGAATTCCTGTCCTTTACTATCTCCTGGAGTTTAGTCAAACTATATCTATTGAGTTGATGATGCCATCCAAACATCTCAATCTCTATTGCCCCCTTTTCCTCCTGCTTTCAACCTTTCCCACCATCAGGATATTTTCCAAAGAGTCTACTCTTTGTATAAGGTGGTCAAATTATTGGAACTTCAGCTTCAGCATCAGCATTCTGGTGGATATTCAAGGTTTATTTCCTTTAGGATTGACTGATTTGATCTCCTTGCATTCCAAGGGACTTTCAAGAATTTTCTCCAGCACCACAATTCAAAAGCATCAATATCATCCTTCTTTATGGTCCAACTCTCACATCTGTATATGACTTTTGGAAAAACCATGGCTTTGACTATATGGACTTTCTCAGCAAAATGATGGTTCCGATTTTTAATACACTCTCTAGGTTTGTCATAGCTTTTCTTCTAAGGAGCAAGTGTCTTTTAATTTCATAGCTTCAGTCACCATCTGCATTGATTGTGGAGTCCAAGAAAATACCATCTGTTGTTGTTTCCATTGTTTCCCCTTGTATTTGTCATGAAGTAATATGACCAGAAGCCATAATCTTCGTTATTTGAGTGTTAAGCTTTAAGCCAGCTATTTTACTTTCCTCTTTCACTTTCATCAAGAACTTCTTTAGTTCCTCTTCACTTTCTGCCATTAGGGTGGTGTCATCTGCATATCTGAGGTTGTTCATATTTCTCCTGGCAATCTTGATTTCAGCTTGTGACTCATACAGCCCAACCTTTCATATGATGTACTCTGCATAGTAGATAAGCAGGCTAGCAATATACAGCCTTTATGTACTCCTCCCCAATTTTGAACTAGTCCTTTGTTCCATGTCCAGTTCTATCTGTTGCCTCTTGTCTTATATACAGGTTTCTCAAGAGACAGATATGGTGGTCTGGCATTCCCATCTCTTAATAAATTTCCACAGATTTGTTTGTTTGTTTGTTTTATGATCCACACAGTCAAAGGCTTTCACATAATGACTGAAGGAGAAGTAGATGTTTTTGGAATTTCCTTGCTTTTTCTATGAGCTAACTGATTTTGGCAATTTGATGTCTGGTTCCTCTGCCTTTTCTAAGTCCAGCTTGACCATCTGGAAGTTCTTGGCTCATGTGCTCTTGAACCCTAGCTTGAAGGATTTTGAACATTATCTGCTAGCATGTGAAATAAGTGCAATTGTGTTGTAGTTTGAACATCCTTTGGTATTGCCTTTCTTTGGGATTGTAATGAAAAGTGACCTTTTCCCGTCCTGTGGTCACTGCTGAGTTTTTCAAATCTGCTGACATATTGAGTGCAGTACTTTCATAGCATCATCTTTTAGACTTCAAATAGCTTAGCTGAAATTCAATTACCTCCACTAGCTTTGTTTGTAGTAATGTTTCCCAAGGCCCACTTGACTTCTCATTCCAGGATGTCTGGCTCTAGGTGAGTGACCACACCTTCATGGTCATCTGAACCATTAGACATTTTCTATACAGTTCTGTGTATTCTTGTCACCTCTTCTCAAACTCTTATGCTTCTGTTAGGTCCTTGCTGTTTCTGTTTCTGTCCTTTATTGCACCCATCCCTTGCTAGCTCCAGTTTTCTTGAAGAAATCTCCATTCTTTCCCATTCTACTGTTTTCCTCTATTACTGTGCATTGTTCATGTAAGAAGGCTAATAAAATTAACAAGGCTTACTATGAAATGTTATTTTTCAAAATTTGATTATTTTGTTAAGTATTTAGAATTTTAGTCAGCATTACAAATTAAATGAACTAAATTACCATCTACATTTTCTATTTAAAACAATCTTTTCTCTCCATAAAAGACAATATCAATCTCATTATCTATTGTTTTACCTAAGGTTCTTGTATCTTTCATTTTGCCTGTCATTAAATGTTGCTTAGAAAGTAAATACAGATTTGGAATATTTGAAGCACTTTTAAAAGACATAATAACTAATGTTATATTGTATAAAATATTTTTATTCATTTAAAAAGTAATTTTTGTAATAATATATTTTTGAAAATATATTATTGTACTATCCCCAAAATACTTTTACAGTGAACTTACAGGGAATCAAATTTCCTTTACTGTACTATAATCTGTCATAACAAAAGCTCTTTTAGTACATGGGGTGAACACCCAGAATTAAAGCAAAAAGTCTTTTCATGATACAAAATTTTGGCTAATGAAATCATTTACTATAAATGGATCTAACCTATATTTTTGTTTCATTATTTTAAAAAATATATAAGGAAATAAATGCCAAACCATAATTTCACTATGGGGGAAAAAAAAAAAGACTGAAGCTACTTTGTCCCAATCATTTTTAAGATGTGAACTTGTTTCAACTCCAGTTTGAGAAAGGCAGATATAAATAGACATTTAAAAAGTTAAAGAAGTTAGGAAAAAAAGGACATCTTTGCATGTTGAAATCACCATGCACTGATATGAATGGAACCAAATGAAGTTAAATCATAGACCAGTATGTATAAGTGCAATCTTAAATAAAACCTTAACTCAGTTTCTTTACTTAGCAAAGAAAGAGAGAGAGAGGTAATAAAAATGGAGTAGGGACTCAGAATCAAAATTTTACCATCTTAAAATATTTTAATCTAGCTGAGAAGCAACATAGTAATGTGGCTACACGTGTGGGCTATACAGGACTTAGGCTCTGCTACTGTACCAACTGAACTGCTGTTGTAATTACTTAATATCCTCTGGTCTCTACTCATCTCTAAACTCACTATCTACCTTGTGGACTTGTTGTAAAGATTAAATAAAGTTAATATTTGCAGAACACTTAGAATGCTGCTTAGACATCATAAATGTAGAAACACTTGCTAAATATAATTATATGTATCTGGATATATGCATTTATTAATATGCATAGTCTGTCCAATAGATGCATCACAATATATTAGTTATTTCTCCTTTTTCATGTGATTGTTTATTGTATGACAGAGTTTGTAGGTAGGTTAGTTTGATTGATAGATACATAGATAGATAGATAGATAGAGATAATAGATAAATCTAAAATAAGCTCTAATCAAAATCAGATTAAAATAGCTCACTGTTATGTTATGGCAATTGAGCCTTGCATTTCTGTAAGAAACTTAAAGAGACGTGGACAGAAAAGCACATATGTTCCTGCTTGGAATAACAAAAATAAAACTGTACATTGAATGGATATGCAAACTCAAACCTAATTCAAGAGATAATTATTTTCAGTTTTTTTGGAAAAATCTACAAAAATATTTACACAACTATCAAGAAAAAATTGATAGGTAGGTAAATTTTATTTTGAACAATAATATCATATGATAGTTTTTCAGTAAAATTTACAAAAATAGCAGGCTCTCATTCAGACAGAATGCAAAGAATTATCGACCACATGAGTGTAAACAAATATTATTTATTATTCCAAAATAGTATTTATTTGGAATACAAATTTTAAAAAATTAAATTTAATTCCTGTGTACAATTATCAGTAACTAAAAAGCAAAAGAACACAAAAGCTGTTGCAAAATTAAATAAGTTTCAAAGATAGGATAGGTTCACTTGTTTAAGTGAAGTAATTTCATATTAGTGGAATGTCATATCCTATGAATATTAAATATTATGAAAGGTCATTTTATTTATGAACAAACTATTTATATTACTAGAAAAGGATCTCTGAACTCATGCATTTATTATCTCTACCAAATTCTTTTAAAAACTCAAAATTTAATATCAGTGATACTATGATGATAAGATTCCATTCACTAAAAGAAGCTTCAAGCACAGTTTGCAATTGTGTGGGTAATTCTGGGTTAACAGAGAGCTAATGAAACCATGACTAACTAGATGTAAGAAACAGGACTGATACCACATAAATTTAAGGAAGCTTAAGCCAACCTGTTCACATGTAGACTATAGAAGATAATGCTCATCTAAGGAGAAGGAGGATGGTATGTGTGGTCACACAGGTGAACCTATTCCACAGAATGGAAAAGCCTATTGTTTCAACGTGGGTTCAACCCGTTAGTCAGGAAGGTCCCCTGGAGAAGAAAATGGCAACCCACACCAGTATCCTTGCCTGAGAAATCTATGGACAGAGGAGCTTGGTGGGTTACAATCCATGGGATCCCAAAAGAGGCAGGCATGGTATAGTGACTAAACAATAAATTTTTATGTCTGTACATACATATTTCCCTCATTGATTTTAGTAGCTTCAAAGTGTAACGTGGTAAGTTTACAGTAAAACTATTCCCTTATTTAGAAACATTTAATTTTGGTGAGTAGATTATATGAGTAGGGGAAATTGAAACTCAAAGAACATTGTTGAAATTTAATTCTGTGTAAAGTAGTAAAGATTTGTTTATAAAAGGGAACTGTAAACCCTACTGCCTGGGTACAAAAACTGTTTTGCCACTTAAGAATTGTGAATTCTTTTTGCGCTAGTTTTCTTGCTTATAAAATGAGAATAATAGTCAGTTCACTTGGTCAGTCATGTCCGACTCTTTGCGACGCCATGGACTGCTGCATGCCAGGCTTTCCTGTCCATCACCAATTCCTGGAGCTTGTCCCAACTCATGTCCATTGAACCAGTGATGCCATCCAACCATCTCATCCTCTGCCATCCCCTTCTCTGTAAATGAGAATAATAATAATATCTAAATAACAGAGTATTCATGATAAATACATTAATATATGTAAGGTTCATAGATAACAGATGCTATATGATGCCAAATGATTTTTATTATACATTATAGATTTACATTTATTTAACATGCTTAGAATATTTGTCTTGTGTAAGCCAGATGTTGTGCTGTCTTCCAGGACATAATGAGATTTGCTGATTGCCTCCTAAGTTTTTATTTTTGCTTTCTCTTTTTTCACTCAATCATATGACTGGTAGAATTGCCTTACTCCCAGAATAGGAATGGATCTTTATTCACTTTAAAATATTCAATTTCATGACTACAGTGTTTGGACAGTTTTGTTGCTGTAGTTGTTCAGTCACTAAGTCATGTCCAACTATTTGCAACCTCATGGACTGTAACATGCCAGGTTTCCCTGTCCTCCACTATCTCCTGGAGTTTGCTCAAACTCATGTCCATTTGGCTGATGATGCCATCCAACCATCTCATCCTCTGTCACCCACTTCTCCTTCTGCCCTCAGTCTTTCTTAGCATCGGGGTATTTTCCAGTGAGTCAGCTCTTTGCATCAGGTGGCTAAAGTATTGAAGCTTCAGCTTCAGCATCTGTCCTTCCAATAAATATTCAGAGTTTATTTCATTTAGGATTGACTGGTTTGATCTCCTGCAGTCCAAGGGACTCTCAAGGGTCTTCTATAGCACCGCAATTCAAAAGTATCAATTCTTTGGCATTCAGCCTTCTTTATGGTCCAACTCTCACATCCATACATGACTACTGAATGTGTCAGTTTATTCCTAGTCTAATTTAGGTCAATGGGATGTGATATGTGTTACCTGGTGACTTCAGAGAAGGAAGCTCCCTGTCTTTCCTCAGTTAGATGTAAATGCCAACTCTTCTGCCATCAGTAGTCTTCATGAAACACTAAGAAAGGTAATCATCAAATGATAATGATGCTCTTATGGCAGAAGTCACAAGAGGTGATGAAAAAAGTCTAACAAATTCATTTGCTGACATTGGTAACATAGTGTGAACTTATAAGTGACAGGAATAAAGATAAATGTGTATATGTTTAAGCTAAAAATGTATTCAATTTGAATAAATAAGACGCATTTGAAAACTTCAACATATTCTAATATATAAGATTGGAATGTCATTGGTTTCAATTTCCTCCTCTTATTAATTTTCTCTGAAAATTCTTACTTGACTTTTTCCTTTCCTTTTATTCCTGTGAGAGCACCAGTTCTATTTCTTAGCACAGTTCAATCACACAGTGCATTATTATCCATTATTGTTTCATGTTATTCATAGATCCTCAGACATTATTCATCTTGTAATTGAAAGTTTGTACCCTTTTATCAGACTCTCATTATTCCTATATAGCCCTCAGTCTCTGGCAACCATCATTCTATTCTCTGATCCTATAAGTTCAACTCTTTTTATTCTATCTACAAGTGATAGCATGCAATATTTGTCTTTCTCTATCTGGCTTATTTCACTCAGCATAATTCCCTCTTCTTTCATCCTTGTTGTCACAAATGGTAGGATATCCTGCTTTTAGAAAGTAGAGTAGTATTCCTTTTTGTGTGTGTGTGTGTGTGTGTATACCACATTTTCTTTATACAATCATCTTTTAACAGACATAACAGACATTCTGGTTGTTTTCATACTTTGGCTGTTAGGAATAGTACTGCAATAAACAAGGGAGTATAGCTATCTCTTCAAGAAAGTGGTTTTAATTTCCTTTTTATATATATGCATAAATTGCATTGCTGAATCTTATAGAAATTCTACTTTTAATTTTTTCAGGAAACTTCCTATTGCCATATGACCATGCTGTATGATCAATTTAACATAGTGTTGAGTTTGGTGTCCCAATATTTTGCTGAGGATTTTGCATCTGTATTCATTGGCCTGTAATTTTCTTTCTTCCTTCCTTCCTTTCTTTCTATGTTTTTATATATCTTTAACTTTGAGTACATCAAGGCTGTATATTGTCACCTTGCTTATTTAACTTATATGCAGAGTACATCATGAGAAATGCTGGGCTGGAAGAAGCACAAACTGGAATCAAGATTGCCAGGAGAAATATCAATAACCTCAGATATGCAGATGACACCACCCTTATGGCAGAAAGTGAAGAGGAACTAAAAAGCCTCTTGATGAGAGTGAAAGAGGCGAGTAAAAAAGTTGGCTTAAAGCTTAACATTCAGAAAACTAAGATCATGGCATCTGGTCCCATCACCTCATGGGAAATAGATGGGGAGACAGCGGAAACAGTGTCAGACTTTATTTTTTGGGGCTCCAAAATCACTGCAGATGGTGACTGCAGCCATGAAATTAAAGGACACTTACTTCTTGGAAGGAAAGTTATGACCAACCTAGACAGCATATTAAAAAGCAGAGACACTACTTTGCCAACAAAAGTCCGTCTGGTCAAGGCTATGGTTTTCCCAGTGGTCATGTATGGATGTGAGAGATGGACTGTGAAGAAAGCTGAGCGCAGAAAAGTTGATGCTTTTGACCTGTGTTGTTGGAGAAGACTCTTGAGAGTCCCTTGGACTGCAAGGAGATCCAACCAGTCCATCCTAAAGGAGATCAGTCCTGAGTGTTCATTGGAAGGACTGATGCTGAAGCTGAAACTCCAGTACTTTGGCCACCTGATGTGAAGAGTTGACTCATTGGAAAAGACCCTGATGCTGGGAGGGATTGGGGGCAGGAGGAGAAGGGGACGACAGAGGATGAGATGGCTGGATGGCATCACCGACTCAATGGGCATGAGTTTGAGTAAACTCTGGGACCTGGTGATGGACAGGGAGGCCTGGCGTGCTGTGATTCATGGGGTCGCAAAGAGTCGGACATGCCTGAGCGACTGAACTGAACTGAACTTCAACATAATTCTGGCTTCCTAAAATGAGTTGGTAGTGTGGCTTCCCATTCCATTTTTTGGAACATTTTTAGAATCATTGGCATTAATTCTCCTTTAAATGGCTTATAGACTAGTAATGAAACTCTTCTCAGACTTTCCTTTGTTGGGAAGTTTTTGATTATTGATTTAATCTCTTTACTATCTTAATATCCTTAACAATAGTAATCTGTTCATATTTTCTGGGTTCCCTTATAGCTCAGTTGGTAAACAATCCACCTGCAATACAAGACAGTGGTTTGATTCCTGGGTTGGGACTATCCCCTGGAGAAGGGATAGCCTACCCACTCCAGTATTCTTGGGCTTCCTTTATGGCTCAGCTGGTAAAGAATCTGCCTGCATTGTGGGAGAATTGGATTTGGTCACTGAGTTAGGGAGATCTGTATTCTGCCTTGGAAAATTACATGAACTGTGTCAAAGCCTTTGACTGTGTGGATCACAGTAAACTGTGGAAAATTCTGAAAGAGATGGGAATACCAGAAAACCTGATCTGCCTCTTGAGAAACCTGTATTAAAGTCAGGAAGCAACAGTTAGAACTGGGCATGGAAAAACAGACTGGTTCCAAATAGGAAAAGGAGTATGTCAAGGCTGTATATTGTCACCCTGCTTATTTAACTTATATGCAGAGTACGTCACAAGAAACGCTGGGCTGGAAGAAGCATAAGATGGAATCAAGATTGCCGGGAGAAATATCAATAATCTCAGATATGCAGATGACACCACCTTTATGGCAGAAAGTGAAGAAGAACTAAAGAGACTCTTGATGAAAGTGAAAGAGGAGAGTGAAAAAGTTGGCTTAAAGTTTAACATTCAGAAAACTAAGATCTGGCCGCATCCCTTCATGGCAAATAGATGGGGAAACAGTGGAAACAGTGTCTGCCTTTATTTTGGGGGGCTCCAAAATCACTGCAGATGGTGACTGCAGCCTTGAAAGTAAAAGATGCTTGCTCCTTAGAAGAAAAAGCTATGACCAACCTAGACAGCTTAATAAAAAGCAGAGACATTACTTTACCAACAAAAGTCCATCTAGTCAAGGCTACATTTTTTCCCAGCAGTCATGTATGGATGTGAGAGTTGGACTATAAAGAAAGCTGAGCGCCGAAGAATTGAATGCTTTTGAACTGTGGTGTTGGAAAAGAGTCTTGAGAGTCCCTTGGACTGCAAGGAGATCCAACCTGTCCACCCTAAAGGAAATCAGTCCTGAGTATTCTTTGGAAGGACTGATGCTGAAGCTGAAACTCCAATACTTCGACCACCTGATACAAAGAACTGACACTGGGAAAGACTCTGATGCTGGGAAACATTGAAGGCAAGAGGAGAAGGGGACAACAGAGGATGAGATGGTTGGATGGCATCACCGACACGATGGACATGAGTTTGAGTAGGCTCTGGGCATTGGTAATGGACAGGGGAGCCTGGCATGCTGCAGTCCATGGTGTCGCAATGAATCAGACTCAGTGGCTTAGCTGAACTGAGGAATTTTGCCTATATTTCTAATTTATCTGATTTTTTGTCATATATTTTGTTCACATAGTTTCTTATGACTCAATATTTCTGTTGTGATTTAAAATATCTCCTCTTTCATTTCTGATTTTATTTGAAACCTCTCTCTCTCTTTTTTTTTTTTTTTTTTTTGTTTAAGGTTTTCAAGCTTATCCGTTCAAAGAGACAGCTTAGTTTCACTGATTTTTTTAAAGTTTATTTGATTTATTTCTGCTCCGTTCTTTGATATTTCTTTTTCTATTATATTGAGTTGTAAAGATAGGTCACTTATTTGAGAGTTTTCTTTTATTTAATGTAAGCATTCTTTACTATAAGCTTCCATCTTAAAACTATTTTTGCTGTATTCTGTAAGTTTAGTATGCTTTTTTTTTAAAGTTATCTTTTTAATTATTCTTTGACCTATTGGTTTTCAGGAGCACATATTTAATCTCTACACATTTCTGAATTTTTCTGCTTTCTTCTTAAAATTGATTTCTTTTTTTTTTTTTTCTTATTGTGGTCAGAAAAAATTCTTGAAATGATTTCAATCTTTTGAAATGTATTAAGATTTTTTTCTGCACTAGCATAATGATATATTTTGGACTCTATTCATGTGCTCTTGAGGAGGTGTATTCTGATGCTGTTCTATGGAAAGTATACATTTGTTTGTTAGGTTTTGAGTACCTGTTGGATTGTTTAATTCTATGCTGTGGATGCTATTTATGACAAGAGTGTGTTTCAACCTTTCCTACCCATTTGGATATGGATAGTTTCTGAATGCTAAGTCTGAGAGAAGGTCTGATGATGTAGGTGACAGGTACACAGAATGTTTTACTTTAGACTGTGTGGTAAGGGAACAGTGTACCAGGCTGTCATCTTCTCCATGAGTCCTTCCTTTTCCTTACACTGTAAAATAAAATAATGAAATTGCCACAGGTTTCCATATATGATTTTAGGGATAAGAGAAGAATCATATTGAAGGACATGCCCTTTCTTAAGAGAATTTTTTTAAATCTGATAACTGCCTCAGAATCAAAATAACAAAAGCTGCAGTGTTGTATGGCCATGGGTTTTTCCCATAATGATTTCAATATCAAAGCATCAGGAGACATTCTGAGCTACTGCTATAAACTGAATAGTTATGTCTCTTCAAAATCATATGCTGAAGGACTAACACCAATGGGGTACTAATTAGAGATGAGGCTTTTGGGAAGTGATTAGGTCATGAAGATGGGACCCTCACATAGAATTAGTACCTTTATAAAAGAGACCCTAGATAACTGCTCCTTCCACCATGTGAAGACACAATGAGAAAATGGTTGTGTATAAACTAGAAAGCATGCTCCTCCTCACTTGCACTGAATATGATGGTTCTTTTAATCTTGGACTTCTGGATCCTAGAGCTATGTCTACTATTAAGCCACTCAGATTATTGGTATATTTTTTGAGAGTAGCTTGAATGTACTGAGGAGACACAGAAAGCCAGATATTTGTGGAATGAGGTGACACAGCCATGTAGTATAAGAGTTTGATGGAAGAGACAATAATGTAGGTGAAAGGTAAGATGGAAGCAGTATGATTATCTATGCCATCAGTTCAGTTCAGTTCAGTCACTCAGTCGTGCCCGGCTGTTTGTGACACCATGAACTACAGCATTCCAGGCCTCCCTGTCCATCACAAACTCCCAGAGTTTACTCAAATTCATGTCCATTGAGTTGGTGATGCTATCTAACCATGTCATCCTCTGTCGTCCCCAACTCCCCCCACCTTCAATCTTTCCCAGTATCAGGTCTTGTCCAATGAATAGCTCTTCGAATCAGGTGGCCAAAGTATTGGAGTTTTAGCTTCTGTATCAGTCCTTCCAATGAACACCCAGGACTGGTATCCCTTTAGGATGGACTGGTTGGATCTCCTTGCAGTCCAAGGGACTCTCAAGAGTCTTTTCCAACACCACAGTTCAAAAGCATCAATTCTTTTTCGCTCAGCTTTCTTCACAGTCCAACTCTCACATCCATACATGACTACTGGAAAAAACGGTAGCCTTGACTAGATGGACCTTTGTTGACAAAGTAATGTCGCTGCTTTTTAATATGCTGTCTAGGTTAAAATAAAGCTAAATTGCAGTATCCAGCTCTAAAACAAGGGATACTAGAAAATCATTTCTGAGGGAAAAAAATTCAATTTAATTTATGTTCTTATTAAGATGTGTCATCTAGCAATCAAATGTCAAAATCCAAGATATATAATTATTTAACTCATGAGAAATGGAAACAGGTTTGAAATGTACAGTTGTAGTTATTAACATATATTAATAGAAAATAAAGTCAGGGAGTAGATCACCGTGGCAGGAAGAGTAGGTGATGAAAGAAGAGAAATGAGATATGGGAAAGAATCCTAGCAAAGTCAACATTTAATGTTTCAGTGCAGCTTGTGGTGCTCAAAAATGACTGAGAAGAAGCAGCCAAGAAAGTAGGAGAATATTGTCAAGTGAGACAAGAAAGGAGAGAACTGAGGTGGAGAGGGAATACTAAACAATGAAAAATACAGCTAAGTTACAGTAAGAAAAATGAATATATGCTTTTAAGAGTGAGTAACAAAAGTGTCATTAGTGACCTTGGCAACTAAAATTCAGTAGACAGATAAGACTGAGGTAATAATTCAGTGAGTAGGAAAAAAGTGGGTACTGAATACGGATGCTTAAGTAAATTCCTATAGAAACATTTTAAAGAAAATATGGTGAAGCAAATAGGACAACTAAAAATGGAAGTAAAATATCTAGTCTAGACAACAAATAAATGGAACAATTTTAGAAAGGAGTTGACACATTTCAGTGGGTGCTTGGAAAATAAATCAGAGAGGAAAGGAAATCTCAGAGGTCCACCAAGTATTTTCTAATGTGTCTGTGAAAAAGTCATTAAATCTTACTTTATGATTGAATAGATTAAAGATTATAGAATGTATATTTTGTTTTAGTCAATTCTACTTATAGAAATAATTTGTTATTTTAATAAGTTCAGTTTGCATGAATACATGTATTAATATAAATTCCACTTATAACTATTAAAAGAATATGACATGTGTTATAGAAATTCACTGATTAAAAGAACACTTGAGTAAACAGCTCACTTCCTCTCCTGACATGATTACCTGAGAGTTTACTTTGCCGGATATGACAAAATCAGCCTTTTCTCTCATTCTTTTTTTCCTTTTTTTTTTTTTTTTTTCTATTCTCAACAAATCAAAGTATTAAACTACAGCAGTAGGCTTATAGAAGCTCAGGTCAGAGGAAAGTGGATTACTCTGGATTGCTGATGTTT
Organism: Cervus canadensis; assembly: GCF_019320065.1. Lineage (NCBI taxonomy): Eukaryota > Metazoa > Chordata > Mammalia > Artiodactyla > Cervidae > Cervus > Cervus canadensis. The sequence continues at coordinate 44,250,946 of NC_057394.1, read as the reverse complement.
CAAAAGTTTTATTCAGTCTTTGAGAGATAAGGAAATGATCTCAAATAAAACTTTTCACAACCCTATTGTACTTTATCTTCTAAGTAAAGCCCCTTGTCAGCCTTTGATCTGACTCCACTAAAGTTTCCAGTAATTCAGCTGTCCCAGAGTGATTCGTTCTATAGCATTTCTGTAATTGCAAACCAGCTGGTAGAACTTCAAGAGACCAACAAAAATATCTTAAAAGGCTATTTTAAAAACTATTAGTTGCTAAATTACACTCATTTCCCTCACCATTTGAAATATTCTGCACATAAAATATGCCTGGGCTTACCTAATTAAAATAGAGGAGAAAAAAATTCCTTGCAACTTACCTTTAAGCAAAAGCACATTTTTATAATAGTCTTGCAGCTGCATTTTTCTCTCTAGTGCCTTTTCATAACAAAATGTATGCCATATTCAATAATCCTTTCACCTGTATGTCTATTGGGCACTGCTAATAATAACTAGAACTTTTCTATTTGTAGAAAAAGTAGCCCAGTGGAAATGGGGTCAGGAAAATCTTTTTCAATGGATACACAACTTCCTATAGAAAAGGAAGCAATGCTTGTAAGGTTATCTTCTCAATACATAGAAACATATTTTTTTTCTAACAATTTAAATTCTATTTAATTATTTTTTACAAATAAATATATGCCATATTTCATAAATTTATATAGAATCATGTTTCAATTATTCAGATTGTTGTTTAAAATATGTATGTAATTCTTTCTAAACATTATATAAAGGATCTTTAATTGTATGTTTTTACTTAACTCAGATTTTTTTCCACTGGAAGTTTTTAGTTAATGTGGTATTAATGGCAGTTAGAATATAGTATGATTTTAACTTGAGGGAGGGTGTGGTAAAATTTGATATAATTTAATACTCTGATGATATTATTCTGTAAATTTTCTAATGATTTTTTTTCAACTCTTTAAAAAAAGTTTTAAACATTTCACAATATAAATGTATAACATTGGTGCAAATTTCAGGGTCTAATGAACAATTATACCTATACTTAAAGGACTGATCAAGTCAAGCTCAGTCTCTCAAACAAGGGGAAAAACAGTATCTTTTCTGCTTTTTATGGGTTTTATTGAACATTCTAGTAGTAGGAACTCAGCAAACTGTTTGTTGTCATTTTTAATCTCTGTGCTAATTTTGTTTAGGCATTGTAAATCATAGAGAATAAATATACATACATATAAATACACCCATATATATATACATTGAAATGTTATTTCCTAGATTTTTATAGGGCCTGTCTTCTAAAGGGATTTTATTGCTATGACTTCTTGTTTATAATATCTTTTTAGATTTAGCACTATCAATGAATTGTTGTATTTACTTAAAGGGCAATGAGTTATCCAAGAAATTTTTTTTTTTTCATTTTTTCTAATGTTCATCATATTTAATTCTGACTATAGCAAAGGATCATTGCATGAATACCTTAAGATAAAGACAAATGCACTTTGAGGCTTATGTAGCATTTCCAAAAGTGTGTGTGTGTATGCTCAGTCTCTTTAATCATGTCTGACTCTTTGTGACCTCGTGGGCTCTAGCCCACCATGCTGCACTATCCATGGGATTCTTCATGCAAGAATACTGGAGTGGGTTGCTCTGCCCTTCTTCAGAGGATCTTCCCAACACAGAAATCAAACTTGCTTCTCCTGCATTGCAGGTGATTCTTTACCACTGAGCAACCAGAGAAACCCTCCAAAAGTATAGAGCCCTTCAATATATTGTAATAAATATGCATTTACTTTAGTGACTTTCAGTGAAAATATGCAAATAGGGTTTCATCTGTTTAAAGCATTATCCTTTCAATGTTTACCTATGTACTATGCAAGCATACATTTTAGGCAAATATAATTTTAATGAAGCAATATTCTTAAAAATTCATATAACTCTTGCTCAAAGAAGTGGACAATTTAGCAATTTTATGAGAAATTTGAGCAAGGCAAAGCAATTTTATCCTTCTTAAATTTACTTTTTCTTAAAGGCAGATTTTGGGGATTTTTTGCATGAATTACCAGATATATTCTCAATTTCTTCCTTGGATGTTCTTTAAGAGTATTGACATTTTAAAGTTGGAGATAAGCAATTTTCATCAAGAAATGACTCGCAAAATGAATATTTACTTAAGTAAGAATAAAAATTATAGGCACACATTTTATTTTTAGACTTGGATTAACATCCTTCATAATTCTGTTGGCCTAACATGAGTAAATAGTGGTAAAGAAAACAAAATTAGAAGTGAAAAAGCTCTAGATTTCAATTCAAGGTCACACAGAAAAACAGCTTACTACAGAAATTCTCACATGATGAAAACAAAAATGTATGGTGATTATTTTATAAATCTGGAGAAGGAAATGGCAACCCACTGCAGCATTGTTGGCTGGAGAATTTAATGGACAAAGAAGCCTAACAAGTTACAGTTCATGGGGTCACAAAGAGTCAGACATGACTGAGTGACTATCACTCACTCACTCACTATTTTATAAATCAATGATATATAAAAAGGTAAAGAAGTTATGATCTTTATTATCATTGAGCTCAGGAAATTAAATATATATATATGTGAACAAAATCATTATTTCAGCTTTTTTGATTAACTTTTATAGGCAAAATAGCAAGGATAAATAAGAAAGCATTCTGAAGTGAATAATGCAAAAAATAGAGGAAAATGATACAATGGGAAAGACTAGATATTTCTTCAAGAAATTAGAGATTTTCACACAAAAATTGGACAAGATAAAGGACAGAAATGGAAAGGACTTAACAATGGCAGAAAAGATTAAGTAGAGGTGGCAAAAATACACAAAAAAACTGTACCCAAAAAAAAAAAAAAAATTAATGACACAGATAACCATGATGGTGTGCTCACTCACTTAGAGCCAGACATCTTGGAGGGTGAAGTCAAGTAGGTCTTAGAAAGCATTACTACCAACAAAGCTGGTGGAAGTGATGGAATTACAGCTGAACTATTTCAAATCCTAAAAGACAATACTGTGCAAGTGCTGTATTCAACATGCCAGCAAATTTGGAAAACTGAGCAGTGGTCACAGGATTGGAAATGTGAGCTTTCATTCCAATCCCAAAGAAAGGCAATGCCAAAGAATGTTAAAGCTACCGCACAATTGCACTCACCTCACATGCTAGCAAAGTAATGCTCAAAATTCTCCAAGCCAGGCTTCAACAGTATGTGAACTGTGAACTTCCAGATGTTCAAGCTGGATGTAGAAAAGGAAGAGGAACCAGAGATCAAATTGTCAACATCCTTTGGGTCATTGAAAAAGCAAAAAGTTCGAGAAAAATATCTACTTCTGCTTTATTGACAACGCAAAAAACTTTGACTCTGTGGATCACAACAAATTGTCGAAAATTCTTAAAAAGATAAGAATACCTGACCATCTTACTTGCCTCCTGAGAAACCTGTATGCAGGACAAGAAGCAACAGTTAAAACTGGTCACAGAACAATGGGTTGATTCAAAATTGGGAAAGGAGCATGTTAAGGCTGTATATTGTTACCCTGCTTATTTAACTTATCTGAAGGGTATATCATGTAATATGTTGGGCTGGATGAATCACAAACTGGAATCAAGATTTCAGGAAAAAATATCAACAACCTCATAGAAACATATGATACTACCCTAGTGGCAGAAAGCAAAAAGGTACTAAAGTCCTCTTGATGAAGGTCAAAGAAGAGAGTGAAAAACCTGGATTTAAATGCAATATTAAAAAAATTATGATTGTGGCATCTGGTCCCATTACCTCACATAGTATAAATGGGGAAGAAAAAAAAAAAGAAAACACTAACTATATTCTTGGCCTCCAAAATCACTGCAGACAGTAACGACAGCCATGAAATTAGAAGATGCTTGCTCCTTGGAAGAAAAGCCATGAGGAGCCTAGACAGCATATTAAAAAGCAGAGATATTACTTTGTTGACAAAGGTCCATATAGTCAAAGCTATAGTTTTTCCAGTACTCATGTACAGATGTGAGCATTGGACTATAGAGAAGGCTGAGCATCAAAGAACTGAGTGCTTTTGAACTGTGGTGCTGGAGAAGACTCTTGAGAGCCCCTTGGACTGCAAGGAGATCCAACCAGTCGAACCTAAAGGAAATCAGTTCAGAATATTCATTGGAAGGACTGAGGCTGAAGCTGAAACTCCAATATTTTGGCCACCTGATGTGAAGAACTGACTTTTTGGAAAAGATCCTGATGCTGGGAAAGATTGAAGGTGGGAGGAGAAGCCAATGACAGAAGATGAGATGGTTGGATGGCATCATCAACGTGATGGACATGAGTTTAAGTAGGCCCCGTGAGTTGGTGATTTACAGGGAAGCTTGTTGCGCTACAGTCCATGGGTTGCAAACAGTCAGACGTGACTGAGTGACTGAACTGAACTTCTCATTTCAAAGCCTCAAGTGAGCTATTACAAAGCAATCTTGTTGAAACATTATTTGGGAGGTAAAAACATCAACCTTTAGTGATTAGATATGGATTCAAATTAGTAAATGCCTCAAGGATGATTCCCTCTACATGTGACCCCACCAGTAGAATGGAAGATTGAATTTAAAGAGATTTTATGTTTATTTTAGAATACATTAAGATGATTTTGAATATCAGATAAAAGTTCATCTGATATGACCTTATTATGGGAAAACATGACATCAAGCTTTCATATGAAAGAACCAAAAATATATCACTTTGGGATTCTGTTTATCCTTTCAATATGATATGATTTAACTGAGTTATGTGTTTGTGAAAAAAGAAAAATGTACAGATTACAAGCATTATATCCTTTCTTGCATATATCTACCTGCAGAAGGGTTGAATTCTGGCCGAGTTTCTCAGACTACTGTCAAGGGCTAACCCCTCTATGATGCAGCATATGGTTTTCCTTACATAGGCATTTCTGGATATTTAAATGTGTCTTATACACAGATCAAGAATGAGTAACCCTGGTACTTGCCCATATCCTCCATATTAGATTTCCCCCTTTTTATTTTGAAATATTTCAAACATGCATAAAATTTGAGAGAACTGTGTGAAGAATGCTCATGTATCTACTATCTAGATTTGTTACCATATAGGGAAAATTGAGGGGCTTCCCTGGTGGCTTCCCTCATGGCTCATATGGTAAATAATCCACCTGCAATGCAGGAGACCTAGGTTCAATCCATGGATAGAGGAGATTCCCCTGGAGAAGGGAAAGGCAACCTACTCTGGTATTCTTGCCTGGAGAATTCCATGGACAGTGGAGCCTGGCGGGCTACAGTCCAAGGGTCACAAAGAGTTGGATGTGACTGAAGTGACTAACACTTTCACTTTCCTAGTGGCTCAGATGGTACAGAGTCTGTCTGCAATGCAGGAGACCTGGGTTTGATCCCTGGGTTGAGAAGACTTCCCAGAGAGGGGAATGGCTAACCCACTACTGCATTCTTGCCTAGAGAATTCCGTGGACATAGGAGCCTGGCAGGCTATAGCCCATGGGGTTGAAAAGAGCTGGACATGACTGAATGACTAACATTTTCACTACTTCACACTAATAACTGAAGAGGACAGTTCCTCATGAGGCCTTCCTCCTTGGTAAGAACACAGAGAAGAATCTGAGGTTTTATCAATAACAAAAACAAGTTAATTGAAGGAGGAACAGAAAGAAAACCTCAAGGAACTCAAGAGATGGGCCAAGCTAAGACAGGCTGTGGTGCCAGAATAATGAAGTAAGGGTTTTTCAAAAAGAGACTTCTACATATTAATCTAGGTGGGTGTGAACTGAGAGTTTTGATTGACAGGTGCAAGATACATAACAACAGGCTCTACTGTGTATGTCTTTCACACAGTTCAATCTCTTATAATCAGATCTATGTATTTACAGAATGCTCATAAACCCTTAGTGGGCTCCTGGCTGCCTGAGGTCACCTGAGGACACAGCTGTGTATCAAGGACACTTGTGTCAGAGTTGGAGAAGCTTCTGTGGTTAGTTTGTATCCACTGTGTGCCTTGAGTTCATGCCTCTGAGTTGAAAATTTCTCTATAGTTATTTTGTAGGATATCTGTGAGCTCTCCTGGGACAATTGGAGTTATCCGGGGGCGGGGGTTTATAGATCAGCTTGAATCTTTATTGACTAGGCCGCTCCTAGTTGCTTATGCCTGATTCAAATAACAGATTTGATAAACAGATGCAATTAATGCAAAGAGAGTTTAATATCAGCCTATGACTCAACGATGTCGCTTAGAGGTACCTACTGTACATGAATATATGTGGCCACGAATCGTTATGCATAAGAATGTACATAAGATTTTTCTGTAATTTCACAAAACAATTGCAACACAAGTATCCACCAGTAAAGCAATGAATAAACATATTTCATTTTATTTGTTAATTGTATACACACAGAAAAGAAAAAGCAAACTACTGATATATACAGTAGCATGAAAAAATCTTGTAGACCTCATTTTTAGGAAAAGAAGGCAAATTCACAAGAGTACATACATTATGATTTTATTTACATGACATTTTAGAAGTGGTAAAACTAATCAAGGTGATAGAACAGTAGTTACATTAAGGAGAGCAGATAATGATGGCAGAGAACACATGAACCTTCTTTCATTGGTGTAAAAATATTACAGCTTTCCTTGTTTACACTATGGTAACTTTCTTTGATTCTTTATGACTAAGATTATTTTATGCACTTTAATATATGCATGTGACCACATCAATAATAAAGTTAAAAAAAGAGGAAGAAAGGAAATGTAAGAAAATGATTACAGTGCCAGCAAAATAATACATAATTTTTGACATTTATTATGTAAACTTCATTTGGTTTGTGACCTAATTATTATGGGATATGTGTTACTTAAATTTGTTGTTGCTTTAACTTTTAGTAAGAATTCCTTGCTCCTACCCTTTTCACACAAAGACTGATTTGATTTTTGACAGGAAATAACTTAGTAAACTCAAAATATAATAAGACCAGAGTGTAAAAGCTGCTGCATTTCAATATTAAGCTGATAATATGCATTTTGGCCTCATATTTTAAGAATGGCTATAGCTGGAATTGTTTCTAAATGAGAACTGGTAAACAGATCAGTGACAGTTTACTCTGCTTTCAGCAGAATCTGCAAACCAAGATATATTTTGCAGTGAAAAGTGAGTTGAGCTCCATGTGAATGACAGAGCCCTAATATGTGAGGTTTGAATTTCAATTAATGTTCCAGACTTGTGCTGTTTTCAGTTTTTAGGTAGTGTCTGATTCTTCGATACCCCATGAACTACAGCATGTTAGACTTCCCTGTCATTATTTCTTCACTATCTCCCAAAGTTTGCTCAAAACCCATGTCCATTGAGACGATGATGCCATCCAACTATCTCATCCATTGACACTCCCTTCTCCTGCCTTCAGTCTTTCCCAGCATCAGGGTCTTATCCAATGAGTTGGCTCTTTGTATCAAGTGGCCAAAGTATTGGAGCTTCAGCTTCAACATCAGTCCTCCCAATGAATATTAATAGTTGATTTCATTTAGGATTGACTGGTTTGATCTCATTGCTGTCCAAGGGACTCTCAAGAGTCTTCTCCAGCATTACAAATCAAAAGCATCAATTCTTCAGTGTTCAGTCTTCTTTTTTTTTTTTTTTTTCAGTGTTCAGTCTTCTTTATGGTCCAACTCTCACATACATACATGACTACTGGAAAAACCATATTTTTGACTATATGGACCTTTGTGAGCAAAGTTATGTCTCTGCTTTTAAATCCACTGTCTAAGTTTGCCATAGCTTTTATTCCAAGGAGTAAGATTTTTCCTTTTGTTTTGTTTTGTTTAATTTCCAAAGCTTTTTCCTTTTTTTTTTTTTTTAATTTTTTCCTGATGTGCAATATATGTGTGCACACATATTAATATATAATTATTATATATTATATAATTATCATATATAATAATATATAATATTAATATATAAATATATAACATATATATATATATATATTAACACCAAAAACATTTTGTATTGGGGTATAGCTAACTAGCAATGTTGTGGTAGTTTCAGGTGAAGAGCAAAGGGACTCGGCCATACATAAACATGTATCCATTTTTCCACAAACCCGCACCTCACATTTAGGCTAGCATATAACATTGAGCAGAGTTCCATGTGATATACAATAGGTCTTTGTTGGTTATCCATTTTAAATAAAACAGTGTATACCTAATCTTCCCAAAGTCCCTAACTATCCCTTCCCACCAGCAACCATAAATTTGTTTTCTAAGACTGTGAGCTGTGAGTCTCTGTTTTGTACATAAGGTCATTCATATAATTTATTTTTAGATTCTACATATAAAGGATGTTATATGATTTTTCTCCTTCTCTGTATGACTTACTTCACTCAGTATGACAATCTCTAGGTCCATCTATTTTGTTGCAAATGACATTATTTCATTCCTTTTATTGGCTAAGTAATATTGTCAGTCAGTCAGTTCAGTAACTCAGTCATGTCTAACTCCTTATGACCCCATGGACTACAGCCCACCAGGCCTCCCTGTCCATCACCAACTCCCGGAGTTTACTCAAACTCATTTCCATTGAGTCGGTGATCACATCCAACCACCTCATCCTCTGTCATCCCCTTCTCCTCTTGCCTTCAATATTACCCAGCATCAGGGTCTTTTCAAATGAGTCAGCTCTTCATATCAGGTGGCCAAAATATTGGAGTTGCAGCTTCAGCATCAGTCCTTACAATGAATATTCAGGATTTCCTTTAGGATGGACTGGTTGGATCTGCTTGCAGTCCAAGGCACTCTCAAGAGTCTTCTCCAACACCACAGTTCAAAAGCATTAATTCTTCGGTGCTCAGCGTGTGCTTCATCCAGCCCAGCGTTTCTCATGATGTAATACACATATAAGTTAAATAAGCAGGGTGACAATATACAGCCTTGACATACTCCTTTCCCAATTTGAAACCAGTCTGTTGTTCCATACATATTCCATTATATATATATATACACACACACACATACCACTGTTTCTTTATCCATTCCTCTGTTGATGGGCATTTAGATTGCTTCCATGTCTTGGCTATTGTAAACAGTGCTGCAACGAACAATGGGATGCATATATTGTTGGGCCATGGTTTTCACTGTATATATGTCCAGGAATGGGATTGCTAGGTCCTATGTTAGCTCTTGGAGAAGGAAATGGCAACCCACTCCAGTACTCTTGCCCAGAAAAGTGACTTCACTTTCGCTTTTCACTTTCATACATTGGAGAAGGAAATGGCAACCCACTCCAGTGTTCTTGCCTGGAGAATCCCAGGGACAAGGGAGCCTAGTGGGTTGCCGTCTACGGGGTCGCACAGAGTCGGACACAACTGAAGTGACTTAGCAGCAGTAGCAGCAGCATGTTAGCTCTATTTTTAGTTTTTAAAGGAATTTCCATAAGGTTCTCCATAGTGGCTGCACCAATTTACATTCCCACCAACAGTGCAGGAGGGTTCCCTTCTTGCCACACCCTCTCCAGCATTTGTTGTTTGTGGATATTTTGATGATAGCCATTCTGACTAATGTGATGTGATATCTCATTATGATTTTGATTTGTGTTCCTCTAATACCTCACAATTTTTAACATCTTTTCATGTGCCTATTGGCCATGTGTATGTTCTCTTTGGAGACATGCCTATTCAGGTCTTTTACCCATTTTTTGAGTGACTTTTGTGTTTTGATGTTATTAAGCATCCTAAGCTATTTGTAAATTTTGGAGAGAAATCCCTTATCAGTGACATAGTTTGCAAATATTTTCTCCCAATCTGTGTGTTGTCTTTTAGTTTCATTTATTATTTCCCTTGCTGTGAAAACACTTTTGAGTTTAAGTAGGTCCTATTTGCTTATTTTTGCCTTTATTTCCATTTATCTGGGTTGTTGTTCCATCTTTCTGTCATATCCAACACTTTGCAATCCCATGGACTACAGCACACCAGGCTTTCCTGTCCTCCACTATCTCCTGGAGTTTGTTCAAATTCATGTCCATTGAATCGATGATGCTATCCAATGATCTCATCCTCTGTCAGGTCCTTCTTCTCCTTCCCGGTCCTTCTTCTCCTGCCCTCAGTCTTTCTCAGCATCATGGTCTTTTCCAATTTGAGTCTGCTCTTCACATCAGGTGGCCTAAGTACTGATGATTCAGCTTTGGCATCAGTCTTTCCAATGAATATTTCTTGGTTGATTTCCTTTAGGATTGACTGCTCTGATCTCTGTGCTGTCCAAGGGATTCTAAAGAGTCTTCTCCAGCATCACAATTTGAAAGCATCAATTCTTCAGCACTTAGCCTTCTTTATGGTCCAACTCTCACATTCATACATGAGTACTGGAAAAACATAGATTTGACTGAACAGACATTTGTTGGCAAAATTATGTCTCTGCTTTATAAACACTGTATACATCATTTTCACAGCTTTTCTTTCAAGGAGCAAGCCTCTTTTAATTTCATGGTTGCAGTCACTGTCCACAATGATTTTGGAAACCAAGAAAATAAAATCTGTCACTGTTTCTATTTTTCCCTCATCTATTTGCCATGAAGTGTTGGAACCCAATGACATAATCTTCATTTTTTGAATGTTGAGTGTTAAGCCAGCTTTTTCACTCTCCTTTTTCACCTTCATCAAGAGGCTGCTTGTGCCTCTTCACTCTCTGTAACTAGGGTGGTGTCATCTCAGTATCTGATGTTGTTGATATATCTCCCTGCATTCTTGTGATTCATCTAGCCCAACATTTCACATGATGCAATTTGCATATAAGCTAAATACGCACAATGAAATATACCATCCTTGATGTACTCCTTTTCTAATTTTGAACAGCCTGTTGTTCTGTACCTGATTCTAACTGTTGCTTTCTGATCTGCATACAGGTTTCTCAGGAGGCTGGTTCAGTTCAGTTCAGTTGCTCAGTCATGTCCAACTTTTTGTGAACCCATTGACAGCAGCACCCCAGGCTTCCCTGTCGATCACCAACTCCTGGAGCTTCCTTAAACTCATGTCCATAGAGTCGGTTATGCCATCCAACCATCTCATCCTCTGGCATCCCCTTCTCCTCCTGCCTTCAATCTTTCCCAGTATCTGGGTCTTTTCCAAGGAATCAGTTATTCACATCAGGTGTCCAAAGTATGAAGTTTCAGCTTCAGAATCAGTCCTTCCAGTGAATATTCTGGACTGATTCTCTTTAGGATGGACTGGTTGGATCTCCTTGCAGTCCAAGGGACTCTCAAGAGTCTTCTCCAACACCACAGTTCAAAAGCATCAGTTCTTCAGCACTTAACTTTCTCTCACATCCATGACTACTGGAAAAACCATAGCTTTGACTAGAGGGCCCTTGTTGGTAAAGAAATGTCTCTGCTTTTTAATATGCTGTCTGGGTTGGTCACAGCTTTTCTTCCAAGGAGCAAGTGTCTTTTAATTTCATGGCTGCAGTTACCATCTGTAGTAATTTTGGAGTTCAGGAAAATAAAATTTGTCACTATTTCCATTGTTTTCCCATCTACTTGCCATGAAGATGTGGGACCGGATGCCACAATCTTAGTTTTTTGAATGTTGAGTTTTAAGACAACTTTTTCACTCTCCTCCTTCACTTTGATCAAGAGGCTCTTTAGTTCTTCTTTGCTTTCTGCCATATGCATGGTGTCATCAGCATATCTGAGGTTATTGATATTTCTCCCGGCAATCTTGATTCCAGCTTGTGCTTCATCCAGCCCAGCATTTCACATGATGTACTCCGCATATAAGTTAAATAAGCAGGGTAAAAATATACAGCCTTAATGTACTCCTTTCCCGATTTGGAATCAGTCTGTTGTTGCATGTTCAGTTCTAACTGTTGCTTCTTGGCCTGCATACATATTTCTCAGGAGGCAGGTCAGGTGGTCTGGTATTCCCATCTTTTGATGAATTTTCCACAGTTTGTTGTGATCTACACAGTCGAAGACTTCGGTGTAATCAATAAAACAGAAGTAGATGTTTTTCTGGTATTTTCTAGCTTTTTTGATGATCCAGTGGATGTTGGCAGTTTGATCTCTGGTTCCTCTGCCTTTCCTAATCCAGCTTGAACATCTGAAAATTCACAGTTCAAGTACTGTTGAAGGCTGGCTTGGAGAATTTTGAGCACTACTTCACTAGTGTGTGCTGCTGCTGCTGCTGTTAAGTCGCTTCAGTCATGTCTGATTCTGTGCGACCCCATATCGGAAGCTCACCAGGTTCCACCGTCCCTGGGATTCTCAAAGGCAAGAACACTGGAGTTGGTTGCCATTTCCTTCTCCAGTACATGGAAATGAAAAGTGAAAGTGAAGTCGCTCAGTCATGTCCGACTCTTCGCAACCCCATGGACTGCAGCATACCAGGCCCTTCTGTCCATGGGATTTTCCAGGCAAGAGTGCTGGAGTGGGTTGCCATTGCCTTCTCCATGCTAGTGAATGAAATGAGTGCAATTGTCCAGTCTTTTGAACACAATTTGGTATTGCTCTACTCTGGGTTTGGAATGAAAGCTGATCTTTTCAGTGGAAACTGACTAGTCCTGTGGCCACTGCTGAATTTCCAAATTTGCTGGCATAATGAGTGCAGCGTTTTCACAGCATCATCTTTTAGGATTTGAAATAGTTCAGATGGGACCACATCACTTCCTCTAGTTTTGTTTGCAGTAATGCTCTTAAGGCCCACTTGCATTCCAACTCCAGGATGTCTGACTGTATGTGAGTGATCACAACATCTTGGCTATCTATGTCATTAAGATCTTTTCTGTATAGTTTTTCTGTGTATTCTTGCCACCTCTTTTTAATATCTTCTGCTTCTGTTAGGCCTATACCATTTTTGTCCTTTACTCACATGAAATCCTCACATGAAATGTTCTCTTGGCATCTCTAATTTTCTTGAAGAGCTCTCTAGTCTTTCCCATTCCATTGCTTTCTGGTATTTCTTTGCATTGTTTAGTTGAGAAGGCTTTCTTATCTCTCTTTGCTGTTCTTTGGAACTTTGCATTTAGATGAGTGTAACTTTCCTTTTCTCCTTAGCCTTTCACTTCTCTTTTTTTCTTAGCTATTTTTAAGGCCTCCTCAAATGATCATTTTACCTTTTAGCTTTTCTTTTTCTTAGGGATGGTTTTGATCACTGTCTCCCGTACACTGTTTCTAACTTCTCTCTGTAGTTCTTTAGCCACTCTGTCTGTCAGATCTAGTCCCTTCAATCTTTTTGTCACTCTCACTGTATAATCATAAGGTTTGATTAGGTTATCCCTGTATGACCTAGTGGTTTTCCCTAATTTCTTCAGTTTATGTCTGAATTTTACAATAAGGTGTTCATTATCTTACTATTCTGATGGATTGAAAAAAAAAAATGTTGCTGTAATTTATATCAGACTGTGTTCTGCTTATATTTTTCCACTAAGAGTTTTATAGTGTCCTATCTCACATTTATATCTTTAATTAATTTTGAACTTATATTTGTGTATGGAGTTAAGGAATGATCTAATTTCATTTTTTTTAACCTGTGACAGTCTAGTTTTCCTTTGATAAAGAGTCTGTCATTTGAACATCATGTAGTCTTGCTTCTTTTGACATAGATTACCTGACCATATGTGTATGGACTTATTTATGGTTTTCTATCTTATTCCCTGATCTAAATTTCTATTTTTGTGCCAGTACCATACTGTTTTGATGGTGATAGCTTTGTAGTATAGTCTGGAGTCAGTGACCCTGATTCCTCCAGCTTCATTTTTTGTTTTCATATTGCTTTTGCTATTCAGGACCTTTTGTGTCTCCATACAAATTTTGAGTTTTTTTAATTCTAGTTCTTTGTATATGTGGTTAGTAATTTGATAGGGTTTGCATTTAATCTGTAAATTGACTTGGGTAATATAGTCATTTTCAGAATATTGATTCTTCCAATATATGAACATGATATATATTTTCATCTGTTTATGTATTCTTTGATATCTTTAATCAGAATCTTATAGTTTTCATAGTATAGTATAGGCCTCTTTTCTTCTTAGGTAGGTTTATTCCTATGTATTTTATTACTTTTAGTACAGTGGTAAATAGAATTGCTTCTTAAATTTCTCTTTATGACCTTTCATTGTTAGTGTATAGAAATGCAACATTAATTTTGTAACCTACAAAGTTATCAAATTTACTGATAAGTTTTAGTAGTTTTCTGGTAGCATCTTTAGGATCTTCTATGTATAGTAACATGTCATCTGCACACAGTGATGGTTTAACTTTTTCTCTTCCAATTTAGATTCCCTTTACTCCTTTTTCTTCTCTGATTACTGTAGCTCAGATTTGAAAAACTGTTGAGTAACAGTGGTGACAGCAGACATCTTTGTCTTCCTCCTGATATTAGAGAAATGCTTTCAGCTGTTCACTATTGAGTATGATGCTGCTGTAGATTTGTTATATTTGGTCTTTGTTAGGTTGAGGTATGTACCCTCTGTGCCCTGTTTCAGGAGAGGTTTTTTTTTTGTTGTTGTTGTTTGTTTGTTTATTTGTTTTATCATAAATGGGTGCTGAATTTTGTCAAAGACTTTTTCTACATCTATTTTGTTGAATATTTTTGCATCTATGTTCATCAGTGATATTAGTTGGCAATCTTCTTTCTTTCTTTCTTTCTTTCTTTTTATGGTATCTTTGTCTGGTTTTGGTATCAAGGTGATGGCGGCCTCATAAAATGAGTTGGGAAGTTTTCTTTCCTCTGTGACTTTTTAGGTCAGTTGTGGAAGGATAAATGTTAACTCTTCTCTAAATGTTTGATAAAATTCACCTGGGAAGCCATTGTGTCCTGGACTTTTGTTTCTTGGGAGGTTTTTAATCATGGTTTCACTTTCAGTGCTTGTGATTGGTCTGTCTGTATTTTCTATTTTTTCCTGGTGAAGTCTAGAGATACTTACCTTTCTAAAAATTTGTCCATTCTTTTCAGGTTGTCCATTTTATTGGCATACATTGGTTCATTGTGTTCGGGTTCAGTCGTGTCTGACTCTTTGAGGTTCCATGGGCTTTACCTCTGTCCATGAGGTTTTAAAGGCAAGAATACTGGAGTGGGTTGCCATTTCTTTCTCCAGGGGATCTTCCTGACCCAGGGATCAAGCCCACATCTCCTGTGTCTCCTGCATTGGCAGGCAGATTATTTACCATCAGTCCCACCTGAGAAGCCTACAATTGTTCATAATAGTCTCTTATGATCCTTGGTATTTCTGTGAACTCAGTTGTAACTTCTTTTTGCATTCTAATTTTACTGATTTGAGTCATCTCCCTTTTTCTCTTAGTGAAGAAAAAGCTAAAGATTTATCATTTTTTTCTATCTTTTCAAAGAACTAGAATTCAGTTTTATTGATCTGTATGATTGGTTTTTTCTTGTGTCTATTTAGTTCTGCTCTGATCTTTATGAGATCCTTCCTTCTACTAATTTAGGTTTTGTTGGTTCTTTGTATAGTTGTTTTAGATGTAAGGTTAGGTTGTTTATCTGATATTTTTCTTGTTTCTTGAGGTAAGATTGCTATAAACAATAGCAAGGTAAGGTATTGCTATAAACTTCCCTTTTAGAAGTGTTTTGCTGTATCCCTTAAGTTTTGGACCAATGTGCTTTCATTTCCATTTGTCTCTAGATATTTTTTAATTTCTTGTTTTATTTCTTCAGTGACCCTGTGGTTGTTTAGTAGTATATTGTTTGTGTTTCTTAGAGTCTTTTCTTGTACTTTGCTTCTAATCTCATAGCATTGTGATCAGAAAAGATGCTTGATATAATTTCGATTTTCTTAAGTTTAGCAAGCCTTGCCTTATGGCCCTGAATGTGATCAATCCTGAAGAAAGTTCTGTGTGCACTTGAGAAGAATGTTCAGTCTGCTCCTTTTGATGGAATTCTCTGTAAACATCAATTCCAACTAATCTAAAGTATCATTCATGTTCTGTGTTTCCTTATTGATTTTCTGGATGATTTGTCTACTGATGAAGGTGGGTTATTAAAGTCCTCCACTATTTCGGGGACCATCTTACTTGCTGCCTGAGTAACCTATGTATGGATCAAGGAGCAGAAGTTAGAAACTTATGTGGAACAACTGACTACTTCAAAATTGAGAATGGAATATGACAAGGTTATTTATTGTCACCCTGCCTATTTCATGGACTTCCCTGATGGCTCAGATGGTAAAGTGTCTGCCTGCAATTCGGGAGACCTGGGTTCGATTCCCAACACAGAGCAGAGAATGCAAAATGTTGGGCTGGATGAGTTATAAGCTGGAATCAAGATTTCCAGCAGAAATATCAACAACCTGAGAAATGCAGATGATATCACTTTAATGACAGAAAGTGAAGAGGAAGTAATGAGCCTGTTAACAAAGGTGAAAGAGGAGAGTGAAAAAGCTGGTTTAAAACTCAACATTAAAAACAGTAAGATCATGACATCCAGTCCCATTTTTTCATGGCAAATAGATAGGGGGTAGGTGAAAACAGTGATAGATTTCTCTTCTTGGGCTCTAAAACCACTATAGATGGTGACTGCAGCCATTTAATTAAGAGATGATTGCTTCTTGACTGAGGAGCTATGGGAAACCTAGAGAATCTGTTAGAAAGCAAAGACATAATTTTGCCAGTTAAGGTCCATATTGTCTTTCAGTACTCATGTACAGATGTGAGAGCTGGCCCATTAAGAAGGCAGAACACCAAAGAATTGATGTTTTTGAACTGCAGTGCTGAAGACTCTTGAGAGTTCCTTGGACTGCAATGAGATCTAACAAGTCATTCTTAAAGGGAATCAACCCAGAATACTCACTGGAAGAACTGATGCTGAAGCTGCAATATTTTGGCCACCTTATACTAACAGCTGACTCATTAGAAAAGACCCTGAAGCTAGGAAAGCTTGAAGGCAGAAGAAGAGGACAGCAGAGGGATGAAATTGTTGGATGGCATCACCAATTCAATAATCATGAATTTGGGCAAACTTCAGGAGATGATGAAGGACAGAGAAGGTTGTCTTGGGTAGACAGCACAAAACTTCCTCTACAAATTTCAGTAATAGCATTCAAGGCTGAGAAGGAACTGAAAGAATTAACTTCTCTACTGGTATTTCCATATGTTGTGTCTCATTTGGTTCTGGATAGTTTAATTTTACAAACTCAAAATGTATGAAGGTAGTAAAAATGTCTGTGTCAAAAGTTCTCTGTCTCCAAGAACAAAGGATTCTCAGGACAGCATCTGGATTAATATTATTCCGTTGTATATACATGGACCATATTTTCTTTATCTATGTATCTGTTGGTGGGCACTTGAATTGTTTCCATATTTTGGCTATTGTAAATGCTATGATGAACACACACACACACACACACACACACACACACACACACACACATGTGAATAAAACAAACCAAACAAACATAAAGGCAAAAATTCAAAGAACAGATCAGTGTTTACCCAAGGGGAAGGGAATGAGAAAGATGATAAAAGAGATCAACTTTATGGTGACAGATGGCAACTGAATTTTTGGTGGTAAGCTTGCTGAGTTATGTAAGAAGTAGAAATGTAATGTACAGATAAAACTTACATGATATTGTATAGATGAAACATACATAATGTTATAAACTAATAAAAAATAAATTTAAAAATCTTTAGAGATTTCTCTGGTGATTTAATGGTTAAACCTTTTTTCTTACACCACAGGGCCATAAGATCAGTCCCTGGTTGAGGAACTAAAACGTCACATGTCACAGGGCACACGACCAAAACTCTTTAAATTAAAAAATGAGTGATTGTAAAGGGAGGAAAGAATGAAATTAATTTAAATGAACTTTAGATGAAATGGGATACGATAACAGAGATTGCAAATTTTTCTTTAGTGGAGAGACAAGAATGTGTTTAATAATGAATGAATAGGATCCAGTAAGAAGAAAATAGTTGAATATACAAGGTAATAAAAAGGATACTTAAGACATTAGGCACAATTTTACCTTTAATCTTCTCAGTATCTTTAAGTAAGGTTTTCAATATCACAGGAAAAGCAAAGTATCATTTAATAATATCTTAAAATTTTTAGTCTGCTTAAGTATAATATTTTTCACTAAAGTATTAAATATAAAGCATATTCTAGAACTTCTTGGATAAATATATGGATTTTCTTTTTGGTTGGATAAAATTCTGCTTTGTTGATATTTACAGCTTGGGCTTTAGACTCAAGCAGACTGGATTTGATTCCTTATAGTGCTTGGCAGCTGCAGGACCTTAAGACCTTTACTTGTCTGTATCTGATCCCATTGTGACTGAACACTTCACTACAAACATATTTACTTTTTGTTTACTCATGCTTCTTGTCTAATTTTATGGATTTTTTTCTTTTTATTTCCTTGATTAAAAAAACTACATATAGCAATTTTCCTATCATATCCCACTAGATAGTGTTGCCTTGAAATTATTTTGTTTCATAAACATAGTAACCAAAACATTTTTATAGATATGTGTGCATTATTCATTATAATTTCTGGCTATAATTTTATTCTTGTAAAACTTCCTCCTCCCAATGAATTTTTAAAATATTCCTGAAATAATTAAACACTGAAATGTATTTGACATTGATCTCATGATTAACTTTGCCAGGAATTGATGATCTAAGAACTCAGATATTTCTTTAGTTTAGAAAAGTAATAATTTGCCATGTTCTTGATCCATGTATTTCTGTACCTTTTAAAAATTAAAAGGATAACCATAAAATATACACAAGGAATAAAGGATGAGAATACAGACAGTGCACAACACTCAAAATCTAGCTCAAGCAAATATATATATTCCATTATTGTTAAGGTCTCTTTGTGCCTCTTTAAATACTACTAAATCTTTTACTCTCTCAAAGTACAAAGTATGTGCTATCCAGAATTTTTTTTTTTTTGTAAAATTCCTTGTTGCTCTTTTATAATGTAAGTTGGAATCCCTAGATAGGTGTACTTCTACATGGTTTTAAATTTCGAAATTGGAATGTAGTACACATATTTTAATACTTTTTTTAAACATATCATACTATTAAAATTAGGAAGACTTGATGGTTCAGCAGTAAACAATTCACCTGCAATTCAGGAAAAAGTAGTTTGGTCCCTGGGTCAGGAAGATATCTTGCAAAAGAAAATGGTAACCTGCTCCAGTATTCTTGCCAGGAAAATCCCATGGACAGGGGAGACAGGCCAACTATATTCCATGGGGACAAAAATGAGTTAGACAGGACTGAGTAAATAAATAACAACAGCAACAAAATTAATAATGGATTTTTTATTGTTATAATATCTATTATGATTACATTGCATTATGACTGTACTGCAATTTATTGATCCCCTGATTATCAGGGAACATTTGTAGATGTTTGAGTTGAAATTATTATATATATTTTTTTGTCTCTTTTGCAAGCAATGCATGTTTTACATGTCTGCTTTTACATTTTTATAGGTGACTATATGTAAGGAATGTTATAAGATATATACCTGAGTAAATTGCTATATTAGAATTTTCAACTTTATTATATATAAGTCACTGTTCCCTCAAAATAGCGTTCATTTATATTATCATCTGAAGGGCTTGGGCAAAAAAAAAAAAAAAAAAAAAAAAAAAAAAAAAAGAAACTCATCCAAAAGTATTTACATTAAAAAATGGAGAAAAGTTGCATGGTAGCACCTACCTGGGTCAAAAAATGAACTTATGAAAGCTTTTTTTTTTTTTTTTACTCTGAGCATGATAGAAGAAATAATGCCAAGTATACATGCTAATTCAAACTTCACCCCTCCTAGAGTTTTTAACATGGTGATAATGGACTAAAGGTAAACAAATGTCTGGCTTATTCTTTTATTGATGAAAGGGTTGCAGTTTAGTGAATACCTGGTGAGGTTAACTCTAGTTAGGGGTATGACTATTTTACCCAGAATAGCAGGCTGGAAAACAGTGAGTACAGATTCTGGTTAAGTGGGTAGAAATCATGAAAGAGTTCTGCAGAATTCAATTGACTCCTTTCCCTTGGCTTGAGTTAGGTAACAAGCAAAATCATTATCTTGAATTCTAAGGTGTCTTTTATTTAAGTTAAAATAAAAGAGTACCAGTGATTAACCTCATTAACTTTTATTTTAACTATGATTAACTTTATCCCCAAATTTCAGCTCCTTCTTTAGTTTCTCTGTTGTGGTTCAGTCATTAAATCATGTCAACTCTTTGTGACCCAATGGACTGTAGTCTGCCAGGCTCCTTTGTCCATGGGATCCTCCAGGCAAGAGTACTGGAGTGGGTTGTCATTCCCTTCTCCAGGGGATGTTCCCAACCCAGGAACTGAACTTGGGTCTCCTGCATTGAAGCAGATTCTTTCCCATCTGAGCCACCAGAAGAGTCTCGGAGATCATTACAAATGTGAGTTTGACTTTTTATCCATTGCTAAAAGAAGTTACTAACATATACAAATATAAGTACATGCTTCGTTGTTCTTATTGTTTAGTCTTTTGGTTTTGTCCAACTCTTCGCAACTCCATGGACTGCAGCATGCCAGGCTTCCCTGTCCTTCACCATCTCCTGGAGCTTCCTCAAATTCATGTCCATTGATTCGGTGATGCCATCCAACCATCTCATCCTCTGTCATCCCCTTCTCCTCCTGCCTTCAATCTTTCCCATCAGGGTCTTTTCTAAATAATTGGGTCTTTGCATCAGGTTGTCAAAGGATTGGAGCTTCAGCTTCAGAATCAGTCCTTCTAATTAATATTCAGAGTTGATCTTTAGGATTAAGTGGTTTGAGCTCCTTGAAGTCCAAGTACTCTCAAGAGTCTTCTCCAACACTACAGTTCAAAAGCATCAATTCTTCAACAGTTAGCCTTCTTTATGGTCCAACTCTCACATCCATACATGACTACTGGGGAAAAACAAACAAACAAAAAAACCATAGCTTTGACTATATGGACCTTTGTAGGCAAAGTAATGTCTCTGTTTTTTAATATGCTGTTTAGGTTTGTCACTGGTTTTCTTCCAAGGAGCCTCTTTTAATTTCATGGCTGCAGTCACCATCTGCAGTGATTTTGGATCCCAAGAAAATAGCCTGTCACTGTTTCCATTTGTTTTCCCATCTATTTTCCATGAAGTGATGGGACTGGATGCGATGACCTTAATTTTTTGAATGTTTAGTTTTGAGCCAGCTTTTTCACTCAACTTTTTCACCTTAATCAAGAGGCTCTTTAGTATATAAGTATATGCCTCTAAATAAAACTTTTTTTGGTTTGTTTTTGGTTTTTAAATTAATGTTTAATTGGAGGATAATTGCTTTACAATGCTGTGTTGGTTTCTGCCATACAAAATTAATCAGCCATAAGTGTGTGTATGTATGTATGTGTCTATTTATCTATATATCATCTTTCTTGTTCCTCACTCCCCCTCCATACCACCCTTTTGGTTGTCACAGGGCACCAAGTTGAGTTCCTTGTGTTATAAAGCAACTTCCCACTAGCCATCTTTTGTGCATATGATAATGTATATATTTCAATGCCACTCTCTCGATTCATCCTGCTTTTTCCATATCCTACTGTCTCCACATGTCTGTTTTCTGTGTCTCCCATATCTGTTTCTTCCCTGCAAATAGGTTCATCAGTACTATTTTCTAGATGCTATATATATGCATTAATATGTGTATTAGTTGCTCTGTTGTGTCTGACTCTCTGCTACCCCATGGACTTTAGTCCATCAGGCTCCTCTGAGCATGGGATTTTCCAGGCAAGAATACTAGAATGGGTGGCCATTTACTTCTCCAGGGATCAAACCTACATCTCCTGCATTGCAGATGAACACTTTACCATCTGAACCAGCAGGATAAAATGTTAATATATGACAGACTTTATTTCCTTGGGCTACAAAATCACTGCAGATGGTGACTGCAGCCATAAAATTAAGAGACACCTGCTCCTTGGAAGAAAGCTGTGATTAAACTAGACAGCATATTAAAAAGCAGAGACATGACTTTGCCAACAAAGGACCATCTAGTCAAAGCTATGGCTTTTCCAGTATTCGTGTATGCATGTGGGAGTTCAACTATAAATAGAACTGAATAATTGATGCTTTTGAACTGTGGTGTTGGAGAAGACTCTTGAGAGCCCCTTGGACTTCAAGGAGATCAAACAAATCAATACTAAAGGAGATCAGTCCTGAATATTCATTGGAAGTACTTATTCTGAAGCTGAAGCTCCAATACTTCGACCACCTGAAGTGAAGAACTCTCATCGGAAAAGACCCTGATGCTAGGAAAGATTGAAGGCAGGAGGAGAAGGGGACAACAGAGGACAAGATGTTTGGATGGCATCATTGACTCAATGGACATGAGTTTGAGGAAGCTCTGGGAGTTGGTAATGGACAGGGAAGCCTGGCATGCTGCAGTCCGTGGGGTCACAAAGAGTCGGACCCGACTGAGCAACTGAACTGAACTGATATAATATATATATTTTTCTCTTTCTGACTTACTTCACTCCGTGAAGTAACAGGCTCTAGGTTCATCCACTTCAGTTCAGCAGACTCAAATTCATTCTTTTTTTATGGCTAAGTAATATCCCATTGTATATATGTACCAAAACTTTCTTATCCATTCATCTGTGGATAGACATCTAGGTCGCTTCCATGTCCTGTCTGCTGTAAATAGTGCTGCAATGAACACTGGACAATATTTTTATATAACACTTCATAATATTTATAATTGAGATTCCATGAGTTAACTCTTCCATTTACTGTTATACAAGTCTCTTTGTGTATGTGTGTGTGTGTGCATGTCACTGAATCCAATCATAGACTCCTTACCACTTGAAAAGTCAATAAACTGAGAGACAAGTGCTTGGGGCAAGGAACTGTGACTATATTTGTAAAACCATCAGACCGAGAACTAGTGTCCTAAAAAACAGTCCTATCTGAGTTAGAATTCAGGCTTATCTGTATTCCATAGGGAGGGAATTGTGGCTAGTAGTTGCAAACTTCTGGGTGCCAGAATTCTTTTGTGCTTGCAACTGTCCATATAGGTCTGGTTACAATATCCTTATGAAATTCCAATAAGGCACTTGTTATTTTCTGTTATGCAACTTTTTATTATACCTTTAAAGGTTAAGACTAGGAGGCAGATCCTTGAGAATGAGTTATAGTATGTGTATTTTAGGCTATTGACAACATTCTTTTACAAAAGTGCAGAGCCAGCATGACTAAGCACAGAAAACAGAATACAATAGCTAGAGATAAAGGAATAGATACAATATGGAGTCAGGCTTATTTTTCTATTGAAAACATAGCACAAAGTTTGAGAGCAATTAAGATTTAGGCTGCTTGGGTTTGGAATTCTGCTCAAAATTTTTCTAGTTCTGTGACTCAAGCCATGTTTCATAACTGTCTTCTGCTGAAGTTTTCTCATCTCTAAGTGAGGATAAAAGTATAGCAATCTAATAAAATTGTCATTGCTGTTGTTGTTCAGTCACTAAATCATGTCTGACTCTTTTGGGAGCTCATAGACTGTATCCCCATCAAACTCCTCTGTTCATGAGTTTTCCCAGGCAAGAATACTGGAGTGGGTTGCAATTTCCTACATCAGGGGATATTCTTGGCCCAGGGATCAAACTCAGGTCTCCTGCTTTGGCAAGCAGATTCTTTCCACTGATTCTGTACCACAGAGCCACCTGAAAACCTCTTCTCATAAGATTATGGGTATTAAATAAGTTAATATTTGTAAAACACTTAGAACAATATCTAACAGATATGAGACACTATTCAAATAGTTGTTAATTAAATATACAAATGTAGGAATATTGCTACATGTAATTTCTGGTTATTGATTTTATCTGCCACATAGTATTTCATCAGAGGTATGCATTTAAGCATCCCCTTTGGATGGCTGATCTAGCAATTTCTAATTCTATTTCTCTTCAAGAGTAGATAAATTCCTCATGTTTGTCCCTTTGTTTACCTGTGCTAATTTTTATTTAGATTCAATGTCAGGAATTGGAAATTTATATTGAGATCCCATGAGTAGCATTCTTATATTTACTAATGTTATATAACATTGACATTAGTGTTAAAGTTAATATTTAACTAATTGGAAATGCACATGCAACTATATTGGATGAAAAATTTCAGCTTTAATAAAGACTTGATCTCAGTGTGCTTGCTTTATTTAATATATGTGCTTTCTTATAGCCTGGACACTTTTCATGACATACTAATATATGATATTGTCAAACTTTTGCCATCCTATGTCAGTTTAATCCATATAAATACATTCTTATCATAACATAAATTCTCTTCATTTACCACTTAGGTTTCTTCATTTCATAACTATCTTTGTAGCATGTATCATTTGCAAGATATTATTCTAGACACTGTGTATACAGCCACGACAGGATGCTCACTGAATATTTAGGACTTACTTTTTACCTCTGTGGATGGTGGAAAGGACAGCTTCCCTGGTAGCTCAGCTGGTAAGGAATCCACCTACAATGCATGTGACCCTGGTATGATTCTTGGGTCAGAAAGATACCCTGGAGAAGGGATAGGCTACCCATTCCAGTATTCTTGTCCTTTCTAGTGGTTCAGTTGGCAAAGAATCCGACTGCAATCTGGGAGACCTGAGTTTGATGCCGGGTTGAGGCGATACCCTGGAGGAGGGCATAGCAGCCCTCTCATGCCTGGAGAATCCCCATGGGCAGAGGAACCTGGATAGCTGCAGTCCACGGGGTCACAAAGAGTCTGACATGACTGAATGACTAAGCACAGCATGGCACACACTTGATAAAGGCTTGAGAAAGAACAACAGAAAAAAGAAAAGAATAAGAAGAGATGGAGAAACTGGAAAACATAAACTAAATTAAGTGGGAGCATTGAATATGAAATAGAAAACATGCAACAAACTAGATAAGAATAAAAGATTATCGTATAGTCCAGTTGCTTTTAAACATGATTACTCATTAGAAACATATATGGAGCTCTGGAGAAAAAATGCAATACCTAGGTATTTGTATTTTTCAAAAGCTTTCAAGATAATTCTGATATGCATCTGGATTTTAAATGCTGATTACAGGTTTTTCTATTAAATAGTAGTTTTGGTGATATACAATCTGTTGACAACAATTCTGTTGACCAATCATGATACAATGGTATTAAGTGAGTAATAGTTACATAACCATAATAGTAAAAGATGTTTATCAGTTTTCACAATCAGTAACCAGACAAAAAGTAGAAGATGGTTACAATGCAAGCCTTAATAGGAACATGATTAACTTAATAATATAAAATAATTGCATACAATTTGGGGAGGTCAAGCAGAGTGACATGGCAAATGGAAGTGCATACATGCACATGTTTTCATTCACCCAGCTGTCTATGTCTTTTGGTTGGTGCATTTAATCCATTTACATTTAAGATAATTATCCATATGCATGATCCTATTTCTATTTTCTTAATTGCTTTGGGGTTTATTTTCTGCAGACTTTTCCCTTCTCTTGTGTTTCCTGCCTAGAGAAGTTCCTTTAGCATTTGTTGTAAAGCTGGTTTTGTGGTGCTGAATCATCTTAACATTTGCTTGTCCAAAAAGCTTTTGATTTCTGCATCAAATCTGAATAAGAGTCTTTCTGGGTAGAGTATTTTTGGTTATAAATTCTTCCCTTGCATCATTTTAAATATATCCTGACATTTCCTTCTGACTTACAGGGTTTCCATTGAGATATCAGCTGATAATATGATGGGAGTTCCCTTGTATGTTGTTTTCCCTCGTTGCTTTTAATATTTTATCTTTGTCTCCAATTTTTGTCAATTTTATTACCATGTCTTGGTGTGTTCTTTGTTGGTCTTATTCTGTTTGGGTCTCTTTGCTTCCTGGACTTGGTTGACTATTTCCTTTCCCATCTTTGGAAAGTTTTCGGTTATTATCTCTTCCAATATTTTATCAGATCACTTCTCTCTTGTATTCTTCTAGGACCCCTATAATGTGGATGTTGGTGAATTTAATGTTGTCCCAAGGTCTTTTAGGCAGTCTTAATTTTATTTTTCCAGTATTCTGTTCTGCAGCATTAATTTCCACCATTTTGTCCTCCACCTCATTTATTCATTCTTCTGCCTTATTAATTCTGCTATTTATTCCTTCTAGTGTACTACTTATCTCTGTTTGTTTGTTCTTTAGTTCTTGTAGGTTTATGGTAAACATTTCTTACATCTCCAGTGTGTTCCTGAGGTCCTGGCTCATCATCACTATCATTATTCTGAATTATTTTTCTGGAGGGTTGTCTATATTCAATTCATTTAGTTGTTTTTCTGGGGTTTTATCTTGTTTCTTAATCTGGGACATAGCTTTCTGCTTTTCCATCATGATTAACTTTTTGTAATACGGCTTCTGTTTTAGTTACTGATGAGACTTTGCTTCTTCTGTCTGCCCTTTGATGGATGAGGCTAAAAGGCTGTGTAAGCTTCCTGATGAGAGGGACTAGCAATGGGAAAAGCTGGGTCTTGCTCTTGTGGGCAGAGCCTTGCTCAGTAAAGCTTTAATCCAATTATCTGCTGAATCAGGGGTTTCCATTTTTCTCCACTTGTGTTTTTGATGTAATGAAAGGAATTGTTCCAAATTCTGTTTTGTGGCTTTAGGTGGGAGCAATTTTGTGGTTTGCAAGGACAAAACGTACATCTTAGACCTGGTGCTTATTGTGAAGGAATCAGCCATGTCTGGATCTCTTGGATGACTATTGTCTTTCATTGATGAAGGGTGTTCTTTGACCTCTGGAGATAAAGACAGCTTCCTACACCTGTAGGAACCACCAGTCTTATTGGCTACTTAACAAATCTTGATGAGTGACAGAATTCTATGGTTTATGGGAACAAAAAACATTTCCCAACCTTGCCCTCCTATTGTAATAGGTTCATTCTATTGAGGTTCCCCAACTACTTCTTTACCTCTAGTTGGTGGAAAGGAGATTTGAGTCACAAAAAAAGAAGTTACCTCCTAACAGGCACTCATTGAACTGCAGTTTCCCTTGGTGGTGTTTCCGGTCATCACCATCTGGTTTCTAGGTGGGAGAGGATACATGTGGCTCCATTGTGTCAGGTGCACTTACTGTTGATACTTAGTAGTATTCTTGAACTTATGAGAACATCTGTTCAACCTGATGGTGGAATGAGACTAACTAGGACAACTTCTGTTGATAGATTTGTAATAAGGAGACAATGGGTCTTCTTTTGGATGATGGGTTGTAAGAGGCTTTGTCTGAATGTTGTTCCTCAAGTATTATGGTGCATGACTAGCATGCTTCATTCTCCTAATTTTCAGCATACTTATTTGACTGACTTTGGTATTATTTCCACAGTGATTACAGCAGTATTTGTTAATTTAAGGTATAGATAAAACTATATGCCTATCTGTCTAGACTGGCTTTTTGATTATCTTTCTTAATTCTATTGTTCTATCTTTGCTTATATAGTTTATACTGAAGCAGTATTCTCTGTAATTTGAAAACATATGACATATTTTGGCATTTATTTTTCTAAAATGGTTGTAATTCTCTTCACATTCTATACTTCTTACTACTAAATGATAATCCCAATCATTTAGGTAACTGGATATTTAATATGTTCTTAAAAGGCAAATTAATAAATATATCATATGCTGACCATTAAAAAATCTAGTTCCTCATATTTTATTGTTTTGTATAATTTGCCTTCCAAACATATCTTCAATTAAGTCATTCCATAATGCTTTTAAATTTCTTTATATCAAATTCTCTGACTCTTTTTGTAACTGTACCTGGTAATTTTACTGGTAAAATATAGTTTCTGAGTGCTCTTTACCCTTTATGAATATTTAACACTTGAGTCATAAGAGTGTCTTCTATGTAACTTATCCATCAATTTGATGATCTATTCATGTTTCAGTTTATTATCTAACAGATGCCTATGTAGCTAGAGACCCATATTAATAGTGTATCCTGTGGCTTGCAATGCCTTTCAAGTGATTGATGATGACTAAGACTAAACAATTTTGAGTTTAAAAGAAAACTCACTGAGAGATTAGCTCAATATGGTGAATTCACCTTTTTCTTATGAAAGCACCAAAGTCACAACTAACTGCTGAATAACCATTGATGAAAAAAACAGTGGAACCTACAAAAATGTACCTTACATCCAAAGATAAAGAAGAAGCCAAAATGAGTTGCAGCAGGGGTGCAATCATGACAAAATCAAATCCCATACCCACTGGTTGGGCAACCCACAAACTAGAAAACAATTATGGTGTTCATTCACACAGTTGTGTCTGACTCTTTGTGACCCCATAAATTGCAGCACACAAGATCTCCTTGTCCTTCACTACCTCCCAGGGTTTGCTCAAATTCATGTCCATTGAGTCAATAATGCCATCCGACCATCTCACCCTCTGTTGCCCCCTTCTTCTCATGCCCTCAATATTTCTCAGCATCAGGGTCTTTTCTGGTGAACAGCCTCTTTGCATCAGGTGGCAAAGTACTGTAACTTCAGCTTCAGCATCAGCCCTTCCAATTAATATTCAGGGTTGATTTCTTTAAGAGTTGACTGGTTTGATCTCTTGCTGCTCAAGGGACTCTCAGAGGTCTTCTTCAGCACAACAGTTAGAAAGCATCAATTATTTCACACTCAGCCTTCTTTGAGATCCAACTCTCACATCCATACGCGACTATTGGAAAAACCATAATTTTGATTATACAGACCTTTGTCAGCAAAGTGTTGTCTCTGATTTTAATATGCTGTCTTGTGTTTTAATTTCATGGCTGCAGTCACAGTCTGCAGTGATTTTGGAGCCTGAGAAAATAGTCTGTCACTATTTCCATTTTTTCCCCCATCTGTTTGCCATGAAGGGATGGGACTGGTTCCCATGATCTGAGCTTTTTGAATGAAACAGAGGTCAAAATGCCAACATTTGTTGGATCATAGAAAAAGCAAGGGAATTCCAGAAAAAAAAAAAAAAAAACAAACTACATTGATTATTGACAGATTCAATGACTATGAAGCCTTTGACTGTGTGGATCACAACAAACTGTGGAAAATTCTTAAAGAGATGGGAATACCAGAGCACCTTACCTACCTCCTGAGAAACCTGTATGCAGATTAAGAAGCAACAGTTGGAACAAGACATGGAATAATGAACTGGTTCAAAATGGGAATAATAGTATGTCTAGGCTGTATATTTTCACCCTGCATATTTAACTTATATGCAGTGTACATCATGGGAAATGCTGGGCTGGATGAAGCTCAAGCTGGAATCAAGATTTCCAGGAGAAATATCAATAATCTCATATATGCAGATGACACCACCTTAAAGGCAGAATGTGAAGAGAAATTAAAATGCCTCTTGATGAAGGTGAAAAAGGAGAGTGAAAAAAGTTGCCTTAAAACTCTACATTGCAGAAAACAGTTATATCATGGAGATTACCCCACTGGAGTGGGGGGTTCAGAACCCCCAGACCTGGGGGAGAAACAGGAGGAAGAATACCTGAAGATCTGGTTTTGAAAGCCAGTATAGTTTGACTGTAGCACTTCCTCAGGACTGAAGAGGACAGAAATCCACTTTTGAAGAGTCCACACAAAGTCTCATGCTCATCAAGATCCAAGGCATAAAAGCAGTGACTCTATAATATGCTCAACTGGACCTACCTGTTAGAATCGAAGGGTCTCTTTCAGAGGTAGTGGGCAGCTGTGGCTCACGGTAGGGATAGAAGCATTGGCAGGATCAGTTCTGGGAAGTACTCATTCGCATGAGACCTACCCAAGGCCATCATTATCCCCACCAAACAGCCTGTAGGCTTCAGTGCTGGGTTTCCTCAGGCTAAGCAACTGACAGGCAGGAACACAGCAGCAACCAAGTGACTTAAAATCTCCCGGAACAAGGCTCTGCCCACCAAAAGGACAAGAGCCAGGCCAACTACCGCAGGGCAGAAAGTAGTTATTTACATCAGGAAGGCTGCACAAGCCTCTTAGACAGCCTCATTCACCGGAAGGCAGACAGTAGAAATAAGAACTACAGCCCTGCATCATGGGGAATGGAAACAGAGTCTCAGAAAATTAGACAAAATGAGATGGCAGGGTAATAAGACCCAGATGAAGGCACAAGATGAAACTGAGAACAACCAATTGAAGTGAAGTGAAGATCATCCAAGATCTCAAAAAAAAAGCGTGACATGGATCCAGAAGACACAAGAACTGTTTAACAACAAAACAAACCGATCAAAATAATGGGTGGATGATCTAAATAGACATTTCTCCAAAGAAGACAAACAAATGGCCAAAAAGCACATTTAAAGATGCTCAACATCACTAATTACTCTGTGTGTGTGTGTGTGTGTGTGTGTGTGTGTGTGCTCAGTAATGTCTGACTCTTTGTGATCTCCTGGACTGTATAGCCCATCAGGCTCCTCTCTCCATGGGATTATCCTGGCAAGAATGCTAAAATGGGTTGCTGTTTCCTCCTCCAGGGGATCTTTCTGACCCAGGGATCAGACCCTCATCTCTTATATCTCCTAGTTTAGCAGGCAGATTCTTTATCACTGCACCAAACTTAAATTAGCTTCAGTATAAGTATGTTTAGGTTCAAGAAAGGGAGATAAACCTCCAGGTAAAGAGCAAAGAAAATTAAAGGTTAAAGATTCTGCTAGGAAAGATGTTTTTGTTTGTTTCCCTTTTGTTCTCTATGGAGTAGATTTCTCACACTTTGCCTGTGGTAAAGACACAGGAATCTGGACAAGACCCATGGAGAAAAAAAGGGCAACAGCAGATGATGAGAAGTTGCTGTGGGAACACCGCAAACCCACAGCAAGAAGAGATGGGGCAGCCCTTCCATTTCTAAATGACCCTTAGTGATAAAGGATATAGACTGGTCTCTGCCCAAAGTTCCTATTCTAATAATATCAGCACTCAGTCAGTGTCTGTTTTGGGACCAATTTGCTAAAGTGTTTGGATCACTTTCCCATGCCATTAAACTCTGAATACTCAGAGCTGCTAACATCTAAAGAAAGCAATTCAATGATTTCCCTGGTGGTACAGTGGATAAAAATTTGCCTTAATGCAGGGGACACAGTTTCAATACCTGGTCCGGGAAGATTCCACATGCTGCAGAGCAACAAAACACACATACCACAACTACTGGAGCCCTTAAGTCCTAGAGTCCTGACGCCACAATTGCTGAAGACTATGTGACTAGAGCCTGTGATTCACAACAAAAAAAAGTCACCACAATGAGAAGTCTCTGCTCACAAGAACTAGAGAAAGCTCATTCAGAGAAGCAAGGACCCAGCACAATGATAAATAAACAAATAGTAATAAGAAAAGAATAAATCTATTATGACTTAAAAAAAAAAAACACAAAAGAATTCAAGAAGTAAATATGCCAAAGTCAAATACCAATAATTTGGGAGTCCTCAGTGTTTGAGTTTAATAGGCTGTACACAGCCAAATTAAATATCAACTTCCCAGGGAAGAATGTGAGATACACAGAGATTATGATGTGACAGCTACATTTAACACAGAATTGAAGCCGCATGGTCAATGCAGTTCCTAGTCAAATCTAACTCCTTCCTTTGTCCCAGAGAACAGGTACTACATTCATAACTCACAGATTTACAAACTGCACATCAATTTTTTAATGAATTGTAATCCTCATATATAGGACACTGACTTCATCAGAACCATCAGCAAGAGTATAAGTTTTGGTCCTGGAGTCATGGCCCAAATTATTAGAGAAATGGAAATCAAACTTTTAGAGAAGTGAAAATCAAAACTAGAATGAAGTATCACATCACACCAGTCAAAATTGCCATAACCAAAAAGTCTACAAATAATAAATGTTGGAGAGGATAAATGTAAATTGGTACAGTACAACAACTATGGAGAAGAGTATGGGAGTTTCTTATAAAACTAAAAATAGAACTACCATATGATCCAGCAATCCCTTGGGCATATATCTGAGGAAAAACATGATCCATGAGGATACATGCTCCCCAGTATTCATTGCAGTTCTATTCACAATAGCCAAGACATGGAAGCAACTAAATGTTTATTACAGATGAATATATAAAAAAGAGGTGCATGAATAAAATGGAATATTATTTAACTGTTAAAAACATTGAAATAATGCCGTTTTTAGTAACATGGATGGACCTAAAGATTGAAATTGTGAGTGATTTGAGCTACTTTGAATCCTAAAAGATGATGCTGTGAAAGTGCTGCCCTCAACATGCCAGCAAATTTGGAAACTCATCAGTGGCCAGAGAACCGGAAAAGGTCAGTTTTCATTCCAATCCCAAAGAAAGGCAGTACCAAAGAATGCTCAAACTATGATACAATTGCTGTCTTCTCACACGCTAGTAAAGTAATGCTTAAAATTCTACAAGCTAGGTTTCAATAGTATGTGAACCATGAACTTCCAGATGTTCAAGCTAGAAATTAGAAAATGCAGAGGAACCAGAGATAAATTTCAACATCCATCTGATTATCAAAAAAGCAAGATTGTTCCAGGGAAACATCTACTTCTGCTTTATTAACTATGCCAAACCCTTTTGACTGTGTGGATCACAATAAACAGTGGAAGATTCTGAAAGAGATGGGAATACCAGAGCACCTGACTTGCCTCTTGAGAATCTGTATGCAGGTCAGGAAGAACAGGTAGAATTGGACATGGAACAATAACCTCAGATGTGAAGATGACACCACCCTTATTGCAGAAAGTGAAGAAGAACTAAAGAGCTTCTTGATGAAAGTGAAAGGGGATAGTGAAAAAGTTGGCTTAAAGGTTAACATTCAGAAAATTAAGATCATGGCATCTGGTCCCATCACTTTATCCAAATAGATGGGGAAGCAGTGGAATAAGTGACAGACTTTAGTTTTGTGGGCTCCAAAATCACTGCAAATGGTGACTGCAGCCATGAAATTAAAAGGTGCTTGCCTCTTGGAAGAAAAGTTATGACCAGCATAGACAGCACATTAAGAAGCAGAGACATTACTTTGCCAACAAAGATTCATCTAGTCAAGGCTGTGGTTTTTCAAGTAGTCTTTTATGGATATTGCTGAAGAATTGACGATTTGGAGCTATGGTGTTGGAGAATACTCTTGAGATTCCCTTGGACTGCAAGGAGATCCAGCCAGTCCATCATAAAGGATATCAGTCCTGGGTGTTCATTGGAAGGACTGATGTTGAAGCTGAAACTCCAATACTTTGACCGCCTGATGCAAAGATCTGACTCATTTGAAAAGACCCTGATGCCGGGAAAGATTGAGGGCAGGAGGAGAAGGGAATGACAGAGGATGAGATGATTGGATGGCATTACTGACTCAATGGATATGGGTTTGAGTGGACTCCGGGAGTTGGTGATGGACAGGGAGGCCTAGCCTGCTGCCGTCCATGGATTCACAAAGAGTCGGACATGACTGAGTGACTGAACTGACTGAATGAGCATTTTATCAGAACAATTACATATGCTGAAAGTTATGGAAAAACATGGAATATCTGGTTTCCAATAAGTTAATGCTGAAATTTAAGTGTTATGTCTAAGAATTAAACTGTACAATTAATTTATAAAATATACTGGGTTTTATGTCTAAAAACTAGAGAATAATTCATAGTCTATCAAGAAAGACATGAAATTATAAAAGTTTTGCTTTAAATTAGTATTTGGGACATTAACAAGATGGCAAATAGGAGGCTTCAGATCCTCCTTTCTCCCATGGAGACCTCTTTTAAACCACAATAGGTAGACCAATTCTCTGTGAAAAATTCAGAAGAAGACATTGAGTCTCCTCTGCTTTGGCAACTGCTCTTGTCATTTATTGTCTACTAGAATTTGGCAATTTTGTATCTCTGGCATTTTAAAGGCAGGTAATATTTGACAAATTATAAGTGTATATTTTCAGGTATACATCTTATAAATACTACTAAAAATATTAGAGCAATTTTGGAACTGTTCATTCATTTGAGGTATTAAGACACTTATTTTTGACAGTACAGTAAAATATTCATCCTTTTGTTCTAGCTCTACTCTTCTAACCCTTTTCCCATTTTTAGACCTCAAATATGTACAAACATATTAAGAAGAAATAATAATAACAGAGTATAAAGATAGATCTTAAAAAAAAACAAAAAACAAAAAACTTCTCCAACAAAGAAACAAAGCAAAAAATCTGAACAGATCTATCTATCTATCTATCTATCTATCTATATATATACATATATATATATATATATATTTAACATTCAATATGGAGGGTTTCTCTAATGGCTCAGTGAAGAATTCACCTGCCAGTGAAAGAGACATGGGTTCAATTCCTAACCTGGGAAGATCCCACATGCTGCAGATCAGCTAAGCCTGTGTGCCACAACTACTGAATCTGTGCTCTAGGGCCCAGAAGCTGCAAATACTGAGACCAAGTGCCACAACTACTGAATGCTCCACAAGAAGTGAAATCATTTCAATGAGAAGCCCATGCACCACACTAGACAGAACCCCTGCTCACTGCAACTAGAAAAAAGCCTGCACAGCAATGGCAACCCAGCACAGCCTTAAATAAATGAATTAATTAAATTATATATAAAAATATTCAATATGGAAAAGGAACACAAAAAGTTGCTCAACATAGTTTTCCTTGCTTGAGTGCTCAGTTGTGTTTGACTCTTTGCAACCCCATTTACTCTTGCTTGCCAAGCTCCTCTGTCCATGGGATTATCCGGGCAAGAATACTGGAGTGGGTTGTCATTTCCTCCGCCAGGGGATCTTCTCAACCCAGAGATCGAATTCATGTCTCCTGTGGCTCCTTTATTGGCAGGCAGATTTTTTTTATCACTGAGCCACCTGGGAAGCCCCCAAGTGCTAATTAAAAACATCAAAAAATTACTGCTACCAGCCTATTATAATGTCTAGAGACCTAAACACTGAAAATACCAAGTGTTGGTGAAGATAGAGAGCAATAGGAGTTCTCATTCTGTGTTCAGTTCAGTTCAGTCACTCAGTCTTGCCTGACCTTTGGACCCCATGGACTGCTGCAGCATGCCAGGCTTCCCTGTCCATCACCAACTTCCAGAATTTGCTGAAACTTATTCTCTGTAGGTGATAATTAAAATTGGTACAGCCGCTTTGAAAGTGTGTTTGGTAGTTACTTAACTAGCTAAATATAGACACATCTTATGATACAGCATTCATACAACTAAGCATTTATCTAACTGATTTGAAAATTTAGGACCACATAAAAATCTGTGAATGAATATTTACTGCAGCTTATAGAGATAGTTATTATTTATAATAAAAAAAATGCAAGCAGTAAAAGGTCTTTCACTATTGGGTGTGAGATAGGCTCAATAATATTTTGTACAATGCAAGAAATACAGCCAATATTTTGTAATAACTATAAATGGAAAATAACCTTTTAAAATTTTATATTAAAAAAGCCATACATCTATACAGTGTAATAATAATATTCAGTGATTAAAGTAAATGTCTAATCCATCTGGCATTAATTAATCAAATGAATCTTGGTAAGGAACCAAATCTAAAAGGCTACATACACAGAGTAAGGCCATTAATTTGACATTATTGAGAAAGTTAACTTGAACAAACTCTGGGAGATAATGAAGGTTAGGGAGGCCTGGCATGCTGCAGTCCATGGGGTCACCCTAAAGAGTCAGACATGACAGCGATTCAACATCAGCGACTGAGAAAGAAAAAAGATAGGATGAAAAAGGATGAAAAAGGATGAAAAAGCAGATCATTGGCCAGTCTTGCAAACAGCAGCGTTTGAGGAGAAGTACAGGCAACAGCTTTAGAGCAGTGCAACTAATTGTTATGTTATTGCGGTGGTGGATAAATGATGCTATGCATTTGTTTAAACTTGTACAAATTTACAACACAAATAGTGATCCTTAATGTATGCAAATAAACAAAACAAACAAACAAAAAACACAGAAGATCAGAGAACTTTGGGAGAGAATGCAGAATAACAAAAATATTGAAATTAATGAAGTACATCATATTGTCAGTATTCTTCTCTTAAAAGTGCTGACTCAAGTACATTGGAAAAAGATGTTTTGACAGGAAATTGTAAAACTAAAGACAAAATAACTACATAAGTACATAAACATTATGCTGTTTTTGGTAAATTTGTTTCTCACAAGGATATGAATTAGCAATTCTGAAATTGCTATACATACATAATGGAATTTTAAAAATAAGTAAGTGAATGGAGGATAGCGGAAGTGAGTTGTCTTATTGTTGGAGGAGGAAGTTATTGACAAGTAAGTGGGGAAAAGAGGTTAGTGTGACTCATTTGGTACTGGATTAGAGTGGGAGGCATGAAGATGAGTCATGTTTGAGCCTTTATGAAAAAAGAAAGTGAAAATGAAGTCGCTCAGTCGTGTCTGACTCTTTTGCGACCCCGTGGACTGGTAGCCTACCAGGCTCCTCCGTGCATGGGATTCTCCAAGCAAGAATACTGGAGTGGGTTGCCATTTCCTTCTCCAGAGGATCTTTCTGACCCAGGGACTGAACCCTGCTCTCCCGCATTGCAGGCAGACACTTTAACCAGCCTTTATAGATGCATCTAATTGTGGCTGAACTGTTAAAGAATCCGCCTGCAATGCAGGAGACCCCGGTTCAATTCCTGGGTTGGGAAGATCCCCAAGAGAAGGGAAAGGCTACCCACTGCAGTACTCTAGCCTGGAGAATTCCACGGACTGTATAGTTCATTGGGTCACAAAGAGTCATACATAACTGAGCGACTTTCTTTATGTTTTAATTGCATTAATAGTCATACATGTGTGTACACATGTAGGTTTGTAGAAATGAATTCATTTCCCACCTCTGCTCATTGAGAGGGTCTAGAAATAAGCACACCCAATATCCAGAACTTGATTTCTAATGACATTCTTTGATGACAGGAGCTAGAATTTCTTGTAAGTAGTGGTTGATTCTAGGGCTGGGCGGAAAATATGCCAGATAAACCTGGAGCATCTTGTGTCAAAAATGTAAGGGGATATTCAAATGCAAAATAAGAAGAAAAAAAAAAAAGCCAATTGATAGAGCTCCCAATGGCCAAAACCACAGCAATTTGAGCATCAAGATAAATAAATAACAGTATATTTGCATTAGTGGTAAAGAATCCGCCTGCCAATGTAGGAGACAAAGACATGAGGATTCAAGCCCTGGGCTAGGGAGAAGGGTATGCCATCCCATGGAAAAGGGCATGGCAACTCACTCCAGTATTCTTGCCTGGAGAATCCTTTGGACAGGGGAGCCTGCTGGGTTACATTCCATGGGGGTCGCAAAGAGTCAGACACAACTGAAGTCAGACACATGCATATTCATATTACTGCTATATTTGATTTTAACCCAAATTTTGCAATGAATATAAATCCACATTGATATAAATAAATGACTGAACAATTTATTAAGGAGAAAAGACAAACTTTTTATACAGAAATCCCAGTAATTTATGTGTGTGCTTTCAATTTATATGCTTTCAAGCTAAAATGGTATTTAAGAGATGCCCCAAATTGAAAAGATGGGATAGAATCATTGTATTTCCCCATTAATGTGTAATATATACAGTGGTTCTGGATATTAGGCATGACTTTAGGGGAGGAAGCTCCTCGTGATAGATAATTCCCAGAAGGGGCTATAACTGAAAGCCACAAGCAACCAATATTCCTGGAAGTATGGAAAATAAATTCTTTAGTCATTAAGTTGGACTCTATCTTGGGGGCAAACCAGAATATCAACTATGTCTTTTTTTTCCCTCTTTATTGCTGTGGGTCTCTTCACTCAGTTAGAATTGTAGGTGAATTGGTGGGCTTCATTAGAGATTTTGTGTGGTCTTATTCCATTTTTCCCTAGTCAATTACATATATATATATATATATATTTCTATATAAGATATTCATACATATAGTGACACAATATTAAGTACCATGTAAACTTTTCTTTGGTAAAATGATGCTGCTATCATTATAACTTCATTTTATTAGGTTGTGGTTGAAGTAGGCCATTGAGATAAGGAATATGTTAAGGAAATCTAAGTCACTTGCAAAGAAGTTAACTGATTTTAGACAGTTTCATTTAAAAAAAAATTACACTTATGGATTGTTTTTAATGAATTGGTTAAAAGCGGTGGCTGTGCAGTGCTGGAGCGGCAAGCGGCCGAGGGGAGACACCCCACGTCCAAGGTAAGGAGCAGCGGCTGCGCTTTGCTGGAGCAGCCTTGGAGAGATACTCGATGTCCAAGGTAAGAGAAACCCCAGTAAGACGGTAGGCGCTGAGAAAGGGCATCAGAAGGCCAGTTGTGGATGTGACTGGTGATAGAAGCAAGGTCCGATGCTGTAAAGAGCAATACTGCGTAGGAACCTGGATGTTAGGTCCTTGAATCAAGGCAAATTGGAAGTGGTCAAAAAGGAGATGGCAAGAGTGAACGTCAACATTTTAGGAATCAGTGAACTAAAATGGACTAGAATAGGTGAATTTAGTTCAGATGAGCACTATATGTACTGCCGGAGGCAAGAATCCCTTAGGATAAATGGAGTAGCCATCATAGTCAACAAAAGAGTCTGAAATGCAGTACTTGGATGCAATCTCAAAAACGACAGAATGAACTGTTCATTTCCAAGGCCAACCATTCAATATCATGGTAATACAAGTTTATGCCCTAACCAATACTGCTGAAGAAGCTAATATTGAACGGTTCTGTGAAGACCTACAAGACTGTTTAGAACTAACACCCAAGAAAGATGTCCTTTTCATAATAGGGGACTGGAATGCAAAAGTAGGAAGTCAAGAACCTGGAGTAACAGGCTACTTTGGTCTTGGAGTACAGAATGAAGCAAGGCAAAGGCTAACAGAGTCAAGGCACTGGTCATAGCAAACACCCTCTTCCAACAACACAAGAGACGACTCTACACATGGACATCACCAGACGGTCAACACTGAAATCAGTTTGATTATATTCTTTGCAGCCAAAGTTGGAGAAACTCTACACAGTCAGCAAAAACAAGACCAGGAGCTGACTGTGTCTCAGATCATGAACTCCTTATTGCCAAATTTAGACTTAAATTGAAGAAAGTAGGGAAAACCACTAGATCATTTAGGTATGACCTGAATCAAATCACTTACAATTATGTAGTAAAAGTGAGAAATAGATTCAAGGGAGTAGATCTGATAGAGTGCCTGATGAACTATGGATGGAGGTTCATGACATTGTACAGAATACAGGGATCAGGTAAATCCCCAAGAAAAAGAAATGCAGAAAAGCACAATGGCTGTCTGAGGAGGCCTTACAAATAGCTGTGAAAAGAAGGGAAGCATAAAGCAAAGGAGAAAAAGAAAGATATACCCATTTGAATGCAGAGTTCCAAAGAATAGCAAGGAGAGATAAGAAAGCCTTCCTTCATGATCAGTGCAAAGAAATCGAGGAAAACAATAAAATGGGAAAGACTAGATATTTCTTCAAGAAAATTAGAGATACCACGGGAATATTTCATGCAAAGATGGGCTCAATAAAAGACTGGTATGGTATGGACATAAGAGAAGCAGAAGATATTAAGAAGAGGTGGCAAGAATACACAGAACAACTATACAAAAAAGATCTTCATGAACCAGATAAGCACGATGGTATGACCACTCACCTAGAGCCAGACATCCTGGAATGAGAAGTCAAGTGGGCCTTAGGAAGTATCACTACGAACAAAGCTAGTGGAGGTGATGGAATTCCGGTTGAGCTATTTCAAATCCTAAAAGATGATACTGTAAAAGGGCTGCACTCAATATGCCAGCATATTTGGAAAACTCAGCAGTGGCCACAGAACTGGAAACTGGCTAAAGTTTTCATTCCAATCCCAAAGAAAGGCAAGGCAAAGAATTCTCAAATTACTGCATGATTGCACTCATCTCATATGCTAGTAAAGTAATGCTCAAAATTCTCCAAGCCAGGCTTTAGAAATATGTGAACATGAACTTCCAGATGTTCAAACTGGTTTTGGAAAAGGCAGAGGAACCAGAGATCAAATTGACAACATCTGCAGGATCATCGAAAAAGCAAGAGAGTTCCAGAAAAACAAAACAAAACAAACGTCTATTTCTGCTTTATTAAATATGCCAAAACCTTTGACTGTGTGGATCACAGTAAACTGTGGAAAATTCTGAAAGAGATGGAAATACCAGACCACCTGACCTGCCTCTTGAGAAATCTGTATGCAGGTCAGGAAGCAACAGTTAGAACTGGACATGGAACAGACTGGTTCCAAATAGGGAAAGGAGTATTTCAAGGCTGTATATTGTCACCCTGCTTATTTAACTTATATGCAGTGTACATCATGAGAAATGCTGGGCTGGGTAAAGCACAAGCAAGAATGAGGATTGCCAGGAGAAATATAAATAACCTCAGATATGGAGATGACACCACCCTTATGCCAGAAAGAGAAGAAGGACTAAAGACCCTCTTAAAAAAATATGATAATAAAATTAAAAAAAATAAATAAAGAGCCTCTTGCTGAAATTGAAAAAGAAGAGTGAAAATGTTGGCTTAAAACTCAACATTCGGAAAACTAAGATCATGGCATTTGGTCCAATCACTTCATGGCAAATCGATGGTGAAAGAGTGGAAGCAGTGGCTGACTTTATTTATTTGGGCTCCAAAATCACTACAGATGGCGACTACAGCCATGAAATTAAAAAACGCTTACTCCTTGGAAGGAAAGTTATGACCGACCTAAATAGCATATTAAAGAGCAGAGACATTACTTTACCAACAAAGGTCCATCTAGTCAAAGCTATGTTTTTTCCAGTAGTCTTGTATGGATGTGAGAGTTGGACTATAAAGAATGCTGTGTACTAAAGAATTGATGCTTTTGAACTGTGGTGTTGAAGACTCTTGAGAGTCCCTTGGGCTGCAATGAGATCCAACATGTCCGTCCTAAAGGAGATGAGTCCTGAATGTTCATTGGAAGTCCTGATGCAGAAGCGGAAACTCCAATACTTTGGCCGCCTGATGTTAAGAGTTGATTTATTTGAAGAAACCTTGATGCTGACAAAGATTGAGGGCAGGAGGAGAAGGGGACGACAGAGGATGAATCAGGTTGAATGGCATCCCCGACTCAATGGACATGAGTTTAAGTAAACTCTGGGAGTTAGTGATGGACAGAGAGGCCTGCCATGCTACCGTCCATGGGGTCCAAAGAGTTGGACATGACTGAGAGACTGAACTGCACTGAACTTCTTCGATTTTAATTTTCCCATGTCCAAATTCCTTCTTGGTTTTTTTTTTTTTTGTGTGTGTGTGTGTGTCTGTTTTAAATCTGATCTCGCACTGTTTGTGCCAAAAAGACAAGGGAATATTTGAAAATTCACTCTACACACATTTATGATCCAGTAATGTGAAAAGCATGTTTTCCGTTGTTGGACAAAATACATGTGCTACATTTCCATTCTATAGTTAAGATAATTATTATTTTTGATATAATTTATGAGAAAACAGCTCCAAGTGTCCAAAGGTCTTGTGAAATCAGTCATAATTCCTCATGCCATAAGTGTCTTACTTCAGGAGATCAGGGAATATGTTATTAAGTCAAATCTCCATATTCTTGTTTTCCACCATAGATTGTGCAATTATAGATTGCAACTATAGATTATAGAAAACATT
The DNA here is from genome assembly GCF_019320065.1 of Cervus canadensis. Classification (NCBI taxonomy): domain Eukaryota; kingdom Metazoa; phylum Chordata; class Mammalia; order Artiodactyla; family Cervidae; genus Cervus; species Cervus canadensis. The sequence goes on along the minus strand of NC_057394.1, from coordinate 44,209,259 downwards.
TGTGTCCAACTATTGATAGATTCCCTGTTGCACATATTTGTAGTTCTTAAGGTATTATAGATATTTTAGGAAAAAAGAAACCTTCTGAAATGAGACAACACTTAGTACACAATGCTTTATATGTCCCAGTGAACAAGGTTTGAAATTGCACCCAACAGTTTATATACTAAAATGTGGATTTTTCAGTGTCAAAATGGCTGTCATATTTTATATTCAAATATATTTTGAAGTGATTTTACTTGATGACTATTATTCAATTTTTTAAAAGACACACATACAAGGTAAACATGGCATGCATTTTGTAAAAGGAAATTCAATTTAATTCTCACCATTCCTAAGGTTTTAGCTAGCTTAGGTCTGTAGTTTTGGTTTGGTCTGCAAGTTATAGAATTTGCAACTTGAATTGACAGTGTGCTACAAAAGTTGTCAAAAGATCAAATAAATGCTGTGAGGAGATTCAGGAACTTCTCATTTAAGACAAAAGAATAGGTTGAGACATGTATTGTTTTTTTAATTTATTTTAAAAAGAGTAAAGGAAAATAATTCTATATATTTGTCTAATGAATTAAAAAGACTTTTAAAATGACTGAGAAATAGTCCTGTATGATTTAATCATATAAAACTTCATTCTTTGGGATTTATTACTATTATACTGTAGGGCTTATAAAAGTGTTTGATTCACATGAAAAGATGCTCAACATCACTCATTATCAGAGAAATGCAAATCAAAACCTCAATGAGGTACCATTACACGCCAGGCAGAATGGCTGCTATCCCAAAGTCTACAAGCAATAAATGCTGGAGAGGGTGTGGAGAAAAGAGAACCCTCTTACACTGTTGGTGGGAATACAAACTAGTACAGCCGCTATGGAAAACAGTGTGGAGATTTCTTAAAAAACTGGAAATAGAACTGCCATATGACCCAGCAATCCCACTCCTGGACATACACACCAAGGAAACCAGATCTGAAAGAGACACGTGCAACCCAGTGTTCATCACAGCACTGTTTATAATAGCCAGGACATGGAAGCAACCTAGATGCCCGTCAGCAGGTGAATGGATAAGGAAGCTGTGGTACATACACACCATGGATTATTACTCAGCCATTAAAATGAATTCATTTGAATCAGTTCTAATGAGATGGATGAAACTGGAGCCCATTATACAGAGTGAAGTAAGCCAGAAAGATAAAGACCAATACAGTATACTAACGCATATATATGGAATTTAAAAAGATGGTAACGATAACCCTATATGCAAAACAGAAAAAGAGACACAGATGTACAGAACAGACTTTTGGACTCTGTGGGAGAAGGCAAGGGTGGGATGTTCAGAGAGAATAGCATTGAAACAAGTATATTATCAATGGTGAAACAGGTCACCAGCCCAGGTTGGATGCATGAGACAAGTGCTCAGGGCTGGTGCACTGGGAAGACCCAGAGGGATGGGATGGGGAGGGAAGCGGGAGGGGGGATTGGGAAGGGGAACACATGTAAATCCATGGCTGATTCATGTCAATAAATATTATTTAAAAATAAGTAAATAAATAAAATTGTTTGATTAAAAGCTGTCAAATTACATGTTCTGACCTATTAGCAATTTATAAATCTGTTTTTAGATTCTCCTTAAAATTCATGGAAATTAAAATGATTGATATATGATTATCTGAATTTCATTTTAGGGTATAAAATTCCTCTTTTTTAATTTAAAGGGTATTTAAATGACAAAACAAGAAAATCATAGTGTTTACATAAGTATGGATCGATCTATTTGTTAATATGATTATATGATAATAAATTGTGCAGTTTCATTTGTAATAACTTCTATTTCTTCAGATGGAAGCTTATTATAGAAAAGCAAGTTTTCTAACTATTATTTCAATAGCTATGATTTAAACACTCTTTTAATGTGCATCTACTTCACAATATAAAATATGTACAAAAGAAAAAAAAATAACACAACAGCATTATAGAAATCTCTTCTACTTCCTCATTTATTGTCTACCAAAGGTGTTGCACTTAGAGTGAATCCACATGCTAACAGTGGTACTCAGTATTTCCCAGGCTGCATGGAGGCTTTATTTGTATATCTTGACATTATATGCCTTATCTCTTAATGAATTTGTTTTCCATATCTTTTACTGATATCCTTTGCATCTTCGACAGGAGCTTAACTTCTTGCCAAGTATAAGAAACTTGTAATATTCAAAAGTAAACTTTTGGTCATGTTGTAAAGAAATATTAAGGTTTGTTAATTATAAGGATAAGGATGTCCAAAAAAAATAACATTAAGATACCAAACCTCCACATCTGCTCCTTGTTGTACATACAGAGACGTTAATAGTAGTTGTGGAATCTAGAATATATCTTTAAATGAATTTGAGATGTCACATTAATCACTCTTTTAGGTTATTGTAAAGTTACTACTAACCAGCTAGGTTAGCTAGGGACACAGAAATGATCTCAATTTCTTGGAGGAGGTAAGTAATAACAATAACTATAGGATAATATACATAATAAACATTAGTATTATATTACATATATATATATGAAAATATACCATCAACATATACACATATACAATACACACGTATATGTAAAATGTGTCTTCTACTATTCCAAGTCAAACTGTTATTGTATTTTGCTTTTATTAGAAACAAATTTTCTAAACTTCTGTTTGAAATATGAAACATATACAGATTTATTCACATATGAAAAATAACTATTCAACAGAAGAATACCTTCTGGAAAAATCACATAATCATGTCCATTTTTCCAATATAATTCTCTAGGAAATAACAGTGTATATCACTTATTTTTTGAGTGCTAACTAAATATATTAGTTTCAAAACAATATATTTAAAATAATTTAGGGAGGAAGGATCAGGTTTAAAATAGTTTTTATAGAGAAATAAAATTTTAAAAATGATGAACAATAGTTCAATATTTTTGGAAATGCCTTGCACATTTTATAGTTCATCCCATTCCAATAACTTTTGGAAATATTATTTTTCCTATAAACATAACAAGTGTTATCACTGGTAGCAGTTTTATTGTAGGAAATGATGGTGTAACAGGTAGTGTGGATTTAGTAACTTAATAAAGGTATAGGCTTTGATTAATTTTGTTGGTGTGGGATTTTAAGTGTCTTCAAAATGCTGACAAAAGCAAACAGCATGTCTCTGTCTGACCTTCTTTACTCAGGCAGCACAATTAATTGGATTTCTGCATGATAGACAGTTACATTTGCTTTATTTATCTAAATATTAATTTGTCCCTTATAGTTTGTTTGACTTTGAAATGTTTTTGACACTTGTATACTGAACATGTAGTGTCATACTGGTACTTCATTAGTTTCAGGGACATAATTAGAACCACAATGGTAAGATGGAGGCGCTGAATACCTTATAGGATGAGCTCATTTGCATCAACGTATTCAAGACAGTTTTCCTGTTTGCTTTTCACATTATCACACAATTATTGTGTGTGTGTGTGTGTGTGTGTGTGTGTGTGTGTGTGAGTATGTGTGTGTGTGTGAAAGCAAGACAGACAGGCAGACAGACAGAGACAGAAAAAGACAGAAAGAGAAACAGAGAAAGAAATCAAGAGAGACAGAGAGAGAGAACAGGAGAGAGAAAGGAAGACAGATGGAGAGATATGAAGGCAGATGGAGACAGATTATAATGGACACAGGATAGAAAGAACTTAATTTTAATTTGGATTTAAATAAAACAATAAATTTAAATTAAATTAATTAAATCATTAATTGATTTTAATTAATTAAATGCATTTATTTAGTAATTACTATTTAATTAATAAATTAATAAAAATAAAATGTGAATAATTTTTAAACAATTTAAATACTTAAATATAAATACATATTTATAAAAAATTAAATAGTTTAAATAATTAAATAAAGATGTAATATTTTCCTAGTTCTACCACTTTCTTTATACAGATGTGATAATATGATATCTGGCAGAAATTAGGCTCTCTCTCTCTCTCTCTCTATATATATATATATATATATATAATATATATATATATATTTCAAATGTATATATATTTGAAGTAATAATTCATATATCAATGATAGGAGGTTCTTGTTCTGAGAGCAATAAATGAAAAGAAATGTATCTTTCACATTAGAGAGAAAAAATTATAAAATTCAGTGACAAAAACGTCAGCTAAACTGGTCAAACACAACAGTTTCTCAGTAACTCACTGTAGGACCTAACCAATAAATTTTATGCTTAAAATAACTATTGAGCTCCGGAAAATATTCTGAAGAAAAACATAGGTGAAGAGAAAGTCTTAAAAGGTTTTATGCTAGAGTAGAAATTGCAAGCTTTCACACCTTCGACATTCTCTGAATTTAATTTCGTTCAAATGCTAGGTTGCCAGGATCCCCAAATATTTATCAATTTTGTTTTTATGAGAGAGTGAAAAACTGTATCATATATATTTCTAGACTATATTTATATTCTCCATTTATTCTTCCAAAGTTTGCTTATGTTGTTTAACAAAAAAATCATTTTAAATTGACCTAGTAAAGAGAGGAAATGTGAACTTAGTTTCTATAGTGAATGGGATTTCATATCGTAGCTCAACAGCATGAAATAAAGTTTCAGGCTTACATATATTTATATATATATATATATATACACACACACACACACACACACATATATGGAAAATATTACTCAAATCAGTTCTTAAATTTAATTCTTTTAAAATGCTTGGGACTTAATTTTTTAAGAACCCTCTGTTGCTTTTAGTATAAAGAAAAGTGCATTTGTAGCTCTATAGGCCATCATATGTGTCAGCAATTTACATTTAAAATAATAGTAATGTGGCCTTCAAGTATCTTCAAAAATATAATTATGCCCTGCAGGGTGAGTTAAGCACTTTACATGCTTCTGTCCTTTAACCTTCTCAACTCCTGCATTTGAGGAAGCAGGACTGCTGAAGATTTAAGTAATTTAATGGAAGTCTCATAGCTAGCAAATGGTTTATATGAAACCAAAAGCTGGATTCTCTGCACTTGAAGCTCATGTTCTCAACCATTCTGTTAATTAAAAATTATTCAACTCTAAATATCCATGAAAAAAAATAATGATTATGGAGAAATAACAAATCTTTTAAAAAATATTCTAATTTATATTATGTTTTGAACAGATGGCTTTGAACTGAAAAAAGTGCATCCTTTTTTATAGCAGATACAATTCTGAAAGTTATGGAAATACAACATTTTAAATGGGCATAATGGTAAATATACTTCAAAACCTAGCAGGAATTCTTTTGTCCATTAACTATCAGATTGCATATATTTTATTTTCAAATATTATATGATAATGAAAGTGTTAGTTGCTCAGTCGTGTCAGACTCTTGGCAACCTCATGGACTGTCTCCTCTGTCCATGGAATTCTCCAGGCAAGAATACTGGAGTGGACAGTCATTCCCTTCTCCAGGGGATCTTCTGGGATCAAATCTGGGTCTCTCGCATTGCAGGCAGATTCTTTACCATCTGATCCACCAGGGAGTTTTGCTTAAAAATAGGGTAAAAAGCATCTGAAACTTTATTTCAACATTATAAATGTGGGAAATATAGGAAAAAAATGAAGTTTGTGGAATAAAAAGTCAAAAATATGGGAGATTAGAGAAAATAAATGCTAATTTGATTGTGGTTAGTTTTATGCAAAAAGTGGATATTATTCATATCATGGCTAACTGTTATAAAAAGTAATAGACTGTGTAGACTTAGAGCTTGTTATCTTCCTGCAGTGCAGGAGGCCCTGGTTTGATTCCTGGGTTGGGAAGATCCCCTGGAGAAGGAAATGACAACCTACTCCAGTATTCTTGCCTGGAGAATCATGGACAGAGGATAATGGCAGGCTACAGTCCATGGGGTAACAAGAGTTGGACATGACTTAGCAACTAAAGAAAGAGAGAGCGAGCTTGTTAAAGAGTGAGTTGAATAATTGCTTTTTTTTTTCTTACAATAGTTTTCGTGTTTGTTGTTCAGTTGCTAAGTACTGTATAACCCCTTGCTAAGATCATGGCGTCTGGTCCTATCACTTCATAGGAAATAAATAGGGAAACAGTGGAAGCTGTGTCAGACTTTACTTTTTTGGGCTCCAAAATCACTGCAGATGGTGATTGCAGCCATGAAATTAAAAGACACTTACTCCTTGGAAGGAAAGTTATGACCAATCTAGATAGCATATTAAAAAGCAGAGACATTACTTTGACAACAAAGGTCCATCTAGTCAAGGCTATGGTTTTTCCAGTGGTCATGTATGGATGTGAGCATTGGACAGTGAAGAAGGCTGAGCACCGAAATATTGATGCTTTTGAACTGTGGTGCTGGAGAAGACTCTTGAGAGTCCATTGGACTGCCAGGAGATCCAACCAGTCCAACATAAAGGAGATACATCCTGGGTGTTCATTGGAAGGACTGATGATGAAGCTGAAACTCTAATACTTTGGCCACCTGATGCGAAGAGTTGACTCATTGGAAAAGACCCTGATGCTGGGAGGGATTGGGGGAAGGAGGAGAAGGGGATGACAGAGGATGAGATGGCTGGATGGCATCACCGACTCAACGGACATGAGTTTGAGTAAACCCCGGGAGTTTGTGATGGGCAGGGAGGCCTGGAGTGCTCCGATTCATGGGGTCACAAAGAGTCGGACACGACTGAGCAACTGAACTGAACTGAACTGAACCCTATGGCCTAGAGCACGCCAGGCTTTCTGTCTTCACCATCTCCCAGAGTTTGTTCAAACTCATGCCCATTGAGTCAGTGATGCCATCCAACAATTTCATATTCTGCTGTGCCCTTCTCCTGCCCTCAATATTTCCAAGCAATCCTTTCCAATGAGTCATCTTTCCACAACAAGTGGCCTAAGTATTGGAGTTTCAGCTTCAGCATCAACACTTCCAATGAACATTCGGGATTGATTTCCTTTAAGATAAACTGGTTTGATCTCCTTGTTGCTGAAGAGACTCTCAGGAGTCTTCTCCAGCACCACAGCATCAATTATTTAGTGCTCAGACTTCTTCATGGTCCAATTCTCACATCTTTATATGATTGGAAATACCATAACTTTGGCTATATGGATGTTTGTCAGCAAAGTGATCTCTGCTTTTTAATACACTGTCTAGGTTGGTCATAGCTTTTCTTCCAAAGAGAAAGCATCTTTTGGTTACATGGCTGCAGTTACCATCTGCAGTGATTTTGGAGATCACAAAAATAAATCACTGTTTCCATTGTGTCCCCATATATTTGCTATGAAGTGATGTGACTGGATCCCATGAGCTTCATTTTTTTGAATGTTGAGTTTTAAGCCAGCTTTTACACTCTCCTCTTTCATGTTTATCAAGAGGCTCTTTTGTTCTTCCCTTTCTGCCATTAGAGTGGTGTCATCTGCATATCTGAGGTTATTGATATTTCCCCCGGCCATCTTGATTCCAGTTTATGAATCATCAGCCCAGCCTTTCACATGATATACTTTGCATATTAACTAAATAAACATAAAAATTAAATAAAGACAATATACAGCCTCGATGTACTCCTTTTCTGATTTGGAACAAGTCTGTTGTTCCATGTTCAGTTCTAAATCATGACTCTTGACCTGTATACAGATTTCTCAGGAGGCAGGCAAGGCGGTCTAGTATTGCCATCACTTCAAGAATTTTCCACAGATTGCTGTGGTCCACACAGTAAAAGGCTTTCATGTAGTCAATGAAGAAGATTTTTTTCTGGAATTCCTTTGCTTTTCTATGATCCACTGGGTGTTGGCAACTTGATCTGTGGTTCCTCTCTGTTTTCTAAACCCAGCTTGTGCATCTGGAAGTTCTTTGCTCATGTACTGCAGAAGGCTAGCTTGAAGTATTTTGAGCATTACCTTGCTAGAATGTGAAATGAGTGCAGTTGTGCAATAGTTTGAATATTCTTTTGCATTGCCCTTCTTTGGGAATGGAATGAAAACTGACCTTTTCCAGTCTTGTGGCCAATGCTGAGTTTTTCAAATTTGCTGGCATCTTGAGTGGAGCATTTAACAGCATGAACGGATTTGAAATATCCTAGTTGCAATTCCATCACCTCCACTAGCTTTGTTCATAACAATGCTTCCTAAGTTCCACTTGCCTTTACACTCCTGGATGGCTGGATCCAGGTGAGTGACCACACTGTCATAGTTTTATAGGACACCCTGATAACAATAAAATTGCTTTCTAATCTGTAAATCTATTTCTGTTTTGTAGATAGATTCATTTGTACCTTTCTTTCTTTATTTTCCTTTTTTTTTTTTAGATTCCACATATAAGCAGTATCATAAGATATTTTTAATCTGAATTAGCAACATAAATGCCCATCAACAATGTAATGTAAAAAAAAAATTGATGTGGTACATATATTCAATGGAATATTACCCTGCCATTAAAAGGAATGAAATTGAGTTATGTTTAGTGATATGGATGGACCTAAAGTCTGTCATATAGAGTGAATATGGTCAGAAAGAGAAAAACAATATGGTATATTAATGCATATATGTGGAATACAATAAAAGGTACAGATGAATCTATTTGGAGGGCAGGAATAGAGATGCAGACATAGATAATGGATGTATGGACACAGGGTGGAAGGGGGGGTAGGATGAATTGGGAGATTGACTTTGATTTATGTGCACTTCCGTGTGTAAAACTGATAGCTAATGGGAACCTTCTGTATAGTAGGGGGAGTTCAGCTAAGTGCTCTGCGGCATCCTAGATGGGAGGAATCAGGGAGAGTGGTGAGAGAAATGTACAAGTGGGTGAGAATACATGTATACACATAGATGATTCACTTCATTGTATATCAGAAGTCAACAGAACATTATAAAGCAACTGTACCCCAATTTTTAAAAACGTGGTATAGATATAGAATGGACTATTACTCCATCATGAAAAAGAATAAAACAATGCCAGTTGCAATAGCAGCAACACAGATGGACCTAGAGATTGTCATACTGAGTGAAGTAAGTCAGACAGAGAGTTTTAAGTAACTTTGTCCCTGCCAAACTTCACCCTTTGAGATTCTATAAGGCAGGAGCAATGAGAGCAAGATATTTATTATTAGTCTCAAGTGGTTAGATGCACAGTAAACAGTGTTTTATGGGGAGACTATATGTTAAAATGCAAATTCAGCTCAGTTCCGTCACTCAGTCATATCCAACTCTTTGCGACCCCATGAACCGCAGCACACCAGGCCTCCCTGTCCATTACCAACTGTCGGAGTCTACTCAAACCCATGTCCATTGTGTCAGTGATGCCATCCAACTATCTCGTCCTCTATCGTCCCCTTCTCCTCCTGCCCTCAATCTTTCCCAGCATCAGGGCCTTTTCAAATAAGTCAGCTCTTCACATCAGGTGGCCAAAATATTGGAGTTTCAGCTTCAACATCAGTCCTTCCAATGAACACCAGGACTGATCTCTTTTAGGATGGGCATGTTGGATCTCCTTGCAGTCCAAGGGACTCTCAAGAGTCTTCTCCAACACCACAGTTCAAAAGCATCAATTCTTCAGTGCTCAGTTTTCTTTATAATCCAACTCTCACATCCATACACTACTACTGGAAAAAACATAGCCTTGACTAGATGGACCTTTGTTGACAAAGTAATGTCTCTGCTTTTTAATATGCTGTCTAGGTTGGTCATAACTTTCTTTCCAAAGAGTAAGCAAATTATTCTCTACTTATTGATGAATTGTTGGAACTGTTTACTTCTTTTCTCTCCATTTATTTCTGTCCCTATTTTCCCCTCTACTTCTTTCACTGCTTCCTTTTTCCTTGCTTCCTCTGTTAGTACTGTCTTCATACTAACTTTTGTAAGAAAAATTCACATTTTTTTTATATGTTAGGTGAATTTGCGATTATTGAGTGACTCAAACTACCGCACAATTGCACTCATCTCACACGCTAGTAAAGTAATGCTCAAAATTCTCCAAGCCAGGATTCAGCAATACGTGAACCGAGAACTTCCAGATGTTCAAGCTGGTTGTAGAAAAGGCAGAGGAACCAGAGATCAAATTGCCAATATCCACTGGATCATCGAAAAAGCAAGACAGTTCCATAAAAAAACATCTATTTCTGCTTTACTGACTATGCTAAAGCCTTCGACTGTGTGGATCACAATAAACTGTGGAAAATTCTGAAAGAGATGGGAATACCAGACCACCTGACCTGCCTCTTGAGAAACCTGTATGCAGGTCAGGAAGCAACAGTTAGAACTGGACATGGAACAACAGACTGGTTCCAAATAGGAAAAGGAGTACGTCAAGGCTGTATATTGTCACCTGCTTATTTAACTTATATGCAGAGTACTCATGAGAAATGGCTGGCTGGAAGAAGCACAAGAAGCTTCAAGTTGTGCAGGGAGAAATTATCACTAACCTCCAGATATCAATCGACACCACCCTTTGCAGAGTGAAGAGGAACTGAAAGCCTCTTGATGAAAGTGAAAGAGGAGAGTGAAAAAGTTGGCTTAAAGCTTAACATTCAGAAAACTAAGATCATGGCATCTGGTCCCATCACCTCATGGGAAATAGATGGGGGGACAGTGGAAACAGTGTCAGACTTTATTTTTGGGGGCTCCAAAATCACTGCGGATGGTGACTGCAGCCATGAAATTAAAAGACGCTAACTCCTTGGAAGGAAAGTTATGACCAATATAGATAGCATATTAAAAAGCAGAGCCATTATTTTGCCAACAAAAGTCTGTCTGGTCAAGGCTATAGTTTTTCCAGTGGTCACATATGGATGTGAGAGTTGGACTGTGGAAAAGTTGAACACCGAAAAATTGATGCTTTTGAACCGTGGTGCTGGAGAAGACTCTTGAGAGTCCATTGGACTGCAAGGAGATCCAACCAGTCCAACCTAAAGGAGATCAGTCCTGGGTGTTCATTGGAAGGACTGATGATGAAGCTGCAATTCCAATACTTTGGTCACCTGATACAAAGAGTTGACTCATTGGAAAAGACCCTGATGCTGGGAGGGACTGGGGGAAGGAGGAGAAGGGGATGACAGAGGATGAGATGGCTGAATGGCATCACCAACTCGATGGGCATGAGTTTGAGTAAACTCCGGGAGTTGGTGATGGACAGGAAGGCCTGGTGTGCTGCGATTCATGGGGTCGCAAAGAGTCGGACACGCCTGAGTGACTGAACTGAACTGAACTGAGTAATAATTGTAAAGAAGGGGAATTCATGTCAATCAAATGCTCAAAATAATGTCAGGATTGCCTCTATCTGAGCAAAAGTTTATCATAGATGTTTTTTTATCAGAGCAGACTGAGTTCAATTATTCCCTTTATTTGTCAAAAACAGTTACAGAAAAATGCGACAGTGATGGCATTATCATTCACAAAAGATGTATGTAATTCTAGGTATATTTAAATATTATAAAAATGATGATGTAGAAAATACTGATTTGCATAATTACTATAGTAATGTTAAATTTTATCTATGTGTAACAACCTTGAAACTAAAGAAGTTATAACAAATATTTAAAATGTGACTGCAAAGTTCCGTCCATGCCCCATTTTCAGAAAATAAAGCCTTTACTCATTCATTTCTCCATAAGAGATACATTTGATTTTATTTACATAGATTTTTTCACTCTTTTCAATAAATATAAGAGGAAAAACTGCATTTTTAACATTAACAAGTGAGATATTTAATAACATTTTAAAATGAACAGTGTCCATACATCTTCAAGAATAAGTGCTTTAAACAACAAATTTACATAGTCTAAAATTAATTAACTTGAACTTGTAATGTAACATTGGAAAAATAAATGTATAATTATAAATGTAGTTGCCTTAAAATAGCTTTATTTAAAAGATAAGAATGAACTTTATTTTTTTCTATATGTCACATTTGTGATTTTCTAAAAATAAAAAAAAATAAGAAGGTAATATTCTATAAATCAGGAAGCATAGAAATATTTCAGTATTTGTTAACAACGGGTGACAGAATATTCCACTGCAAAATTTGCCACATTGGAGTAAGGATTATTTTGAGTTAAAGACATTTGCCAAACAGAAAATGCAAGAAAAACACTCTGATCTTCCTTCATTTTCTTAAAAGGAAAATGTTCTCCCTATACCAGAAGAAAAGTAACATTCTTATCATCAAGGACAAGAAGCCAAGGCAGAGAGATTTTATATAAAGAATTCTATACAAACAAAACTGTTAAAAAAATTCTTATCTTCCTTAAGCCTCCCCACACAGTTAGTTTAGTTACTTTTCTCTCTTTAGTTACCAATTCTTTTTGTTCAACCTACTATAAAAGCTTACTGATTTCACCCTTTCTCTGTTTCTTCATCTCTTTGCTCTGTGTCATGCAAAATTTGTATGAATTTCATGCATTTCTCCTGCTAATCTGTATTATATCAATTTAATTCTCAGGCTGAGCTGAAAAACTGTAAGAGGATAAAGGTAGAATTTTGCCTTCCCTATGCTAATAAGGTATTATTTTAGTAATATTGTAAATGTATGTTTATATCATTCATCAATACTTTCTAGTTTTTTTTTTTTTTAATATTCCAATATTAAACAAAATGCTATTTCATTGAATTTCACTGTATGCTCACACACTGGAAGAAGCAGTATTTTACATCACCATGTTTATAGAGTATCTGTAAAAAATTAACAAATGTTCTCAAAATATGTAAAAACATATTGTTGAAATATTGATATTTAAAGCTTTTATAGCTTTGTAGAAAGTTACTATCACTTTTCTGAAATCATCCTGAAAAGGTATCAAGAATAGATAAAGAATAGTATGGAATCAGATATTAATCATATAGCTTATAAAATCTTTCTACCTTACCTGACAAAATTTCTAATAACATTTATTCATAATATTTTATAGTTTCATGTAGTTTCAGGGATGGATATGCCAATATTTGGGCTTCCCAGGTGTCTCAGTTCAATTCAGAAGTTGTGGATTCTATCCCCAGGTTGGGGAGATTCCCTGGAGAAGGGCATGGCAATCCACTGCAGTATTCTGGCCTGGAGAATCCCTTGGACAGAGGCGCCTAGAGGGCTACATACCGTCCAATAGGATTGCAAAGAGTAGGACACAACCGAAGCAACTGAGCGTGCATGCATGCCAATATTTATATTGATACACCACTCTAAAGTGAATAATAATTGTTTTCTTACTAGAAAGAAATTTAAGACAAACCTACAACTGTGATTTTGTAAGCTTACAAACTTACAACTTAGATTTCCTGTGATATAATTTATTGCATAGTCAGCCAATTTTATTTTCTTGTAAGGTGATGCAAGTATTTACTTGTTTAAATAATAAGTTTTGATTTTTGTCATATTTACATTATCATAAAAGTTAAAGTAAAATAAAATAGAGGAAATAATATAAAATTCATTCCCACAAGATCAGTGTTAGAAAAACCTTCTGTCATTCTACATTGCAAAATTAACAACTTATGATTTGTCTGGATAACTACAAATTGCCAACATAACATTTGCAGTTACATATGTATGGTTATATCTTTCTGATGAAAAGTCTGAATAATTGACATACTTAACTGAAAGATAATGAACTGTTAGGTTATATATATACACACACACACACATATATATATTTCATATTCTAGATTTTTAATTAAGCTAAAAGTTTAACACTAGATGAGAGATCATATCCAGAAAAACAAACAAGAAGAACTTAGTAATAATGCAAAAAACATTTTAAAAACGCTTACTGGTACTGACAGCTTACAGTGGATGATGTTGGATTTGTGATCTCCAAAGAAAAAGATTTAGCTTCAGAACCAGGGACCAGGCTTGAATATTCAGAGCTTTTGTGTGGTAGAAGTTTTATTACAGTGAAAAAGGACAGAGAAAGCTTCTGGCATAGACATCAAAAGGGGGACAAAGAGTGTCCCCCTCGCTAGTCTTATCAAGTCCTTATATACTTTTATCAGATCCACTCCCCCAATATATATCTTAAATTAATAAGATTAGAACTAACAATAGAAAGGTCTTACCAGACCCACTCCCACAATATATGCCTTAAGACAATAAGACTGTTCAGAAGGTTCTTGTTAAGAAGGAGAAACATGTCCTTGAGCAAAATACATTGTTATACTGACTAAGACAAAGCAATGCAGGGGGGAAAAAAAGTTATTTTCTCCTCCTTGACAGTCCCACACCCCTTTTTCTCCTTCTTGAAACCTCTGGACCCATTCCTCCTTGAAGGCCCCAGACTCCTTATCAACCTACCTAAGAATTAGCTCTCTTAGTACTCTGTTTGATAATTTTAGATAACAAAAGTTTGAATTGTTTAAAATGATGCTTGAGGGGATAACATTATCAATGTACATTAGAGATCTAAGCTCATTTATTTTCTTTAAGTGATTATTTTAATTTGGAATAATTTTATATTTTTGAAAAAGCTGTGAAGATTGTATAATGAGTTCCATTATATCTATTACCAAGTTTCCTATACAGTTAATATTTTATAATAACCTAGATGCAATTATCAAAAGAAAGAGAAATTTTCTGTTATGATTCAATATATTTTTGATGGTTTAATTCCTAAGGAATGTCCAACTCTTGCTACCCCATGGACTGTAACCTGCCAGGTACCTCTTTCCACGGGATCCTCCAGGCAAGAATACTGGTTGCCATTTCCTTCTCCAGGGGAGCTTTCCAATCCAGGAATCAAACCTGGGTCTCCTGCATTGGAGGTAGATTCTTTACTGACTAGCTACACCCTCAACTTTTATTGTGATTTTACCAGATTTTCTCATAATAGCTCTTTTTCTGTCCAGGATCCCATCCAGAGTTCCATGTTCACTGAGACATCAGTCATCTTCATATCCACTGGTTTATGAAAGATCTGTAGGTCCCTTGTTTCTTATGATCTTGATAGTTTTGAGGAGAACTGGTCAGGTGTTTTGTAGACTGTCCCTCAGCATGGGTTTGCTTATTGTGTATCTATGCTTAGATAGAGGTGATGGATTTTGGAAATAATACCACAGAGGCACAGTGTCCTCATCACATTCTCTTAGTGTTTACATGATACTCACATAACATAATTGGTAACATGAATCCAAGTCACTTGGTTAAGGTAGTATTGCTAGGTTTCTAGACTACATAGTTACTACTTTTCTATTTCTTAGTTCTTTGGAATACAATCACCAAGTCAAGCCTACATTTAAAGAGAAAAGAGAAGTTACCTATATTATTGAAATTTCTTCAGGAAATTTTGTCCCATTTCTCTCACTTATCTATGCAATCCTCTATCCATTATCAGTGTGGATGCTTTTATTTAACTTTGCTTTATACTCCAAGCCTGTTATTTATCACTTGCTCAAATTCTTTCATGCTTGACAATTGAGTGTTCTTAAAGTATGGTACCTGAGTGCTGTAACATGCCCCATTTTATGTGTCTGCTGGCACTTCATTTTTTCCCCCAAATTTATTCAAGTATCATTGACAAATAAAAGCTGTATGTAGTCAAGGTGCAACATATGATAAATTGATAGCACTTTCTTATTTCCAAAATTAATAGATTCTCTAGGATCATCTTCTGTTTTCCCTACCACACCCAAGAACAGCCACTTAGCCAAAGATCAGCTTATAAATTTTGAGAGTATTTATTTTGAGCACATCTATTTCAGCACAACTATTTGAGTCACAAAGACTCAGACATAACTCAGAGACTGAAAAACAACAACAAAATTTTTGAGCACACTCTCTAGAGGGAAAAAAAAAAAGAAAGAAAGAAAGAAAAAGAAAAGGTACATTACCAAATCCACTGAGGCTAAGAAATATGTAATATTTATATAATATTTCAGTTCAGTTCAGTCGCTCAGTCGTGTCTGACTCATTGTGACCCCATGGACTGCAGCACACCAGGCCTCCCTGTCCATCACCAAATCCCAGAGTTTACTCAAACTCATGTCCATTGAGTCGGTGATGCCATTTAACCATCTCATCCTCTACCGTCCCCTTCTCCTGCCACCTTCAATCTTTCCCAGCATCAGTGTCTTTTCCAAGGAGTCAGTTCTTCACATCAGGTGGCCAAAACATTGGAGTTTCAGCATTAGTCTTTCCAATGAATATTCACGACTGATTTCCTTTACGATGGACTGGTTGAATCTCCCTGCAGTCCAAGGGACTCTCAAGAGTCTTCACCGACAACACAGTTCAAGAACATCAATTCTTCAGTGCTGAGTTTTCTTTATAGTCCAACTCTCACATCCATACATGACTACTGTAAAAACCATAGCTTTGACTAGATGGACCTTTGTTGGCAAAATAATGTCTCTGCTTTTTAATATGCTGTCTAGTTTGGTTATAACTTTTCTTCCAAGGAGTAAGCATCTTTTAATTTCATGGCTGCAGTGGCCATCTGAAATGATTTTCAAGAGCAAAAAATAAATAAATAAATAAAGTTTCTGTTTCCACTGTTTCCCCATCTATTTGCCATGAAGTGATGGGACCAGATGCCATGATCTTAGTTTCCCTAATGCTGAGTTTTAAGTCAACTTTTTCACTCTCCTCTTTCACTTTCATCAAGAAGCTCTTTAGTTCTTCTCAATTTTCTGCCACAATGGTGAGGTCACCTGCATATCTGAGGTTACTGATATTTCTCCCAGCAATCTTGATTCCAGCTTGTGCTTCATCCAGCCCAGCATTTCTCATGATGTACTCTGTATATAAGTTAAATAAGCAGGGTGACAATATACAGGCTTGACGTACTCTTTTCCTATTTGGAACCAGTCTGTTCTTCCATGTTCAGTTCTAACCATTGCTTCCCGACCTGCACACAGATTTCTCAAGAGGCAGGTCAGGTGGTCTGGTATTCCCGTCTGTTTTAGAATTTTCCATAGCTTATTGTGATCCACACAGTCAATGGCTTTGGCATAGGCAATAAAGCAGAAATAGATATTTTCTGGAAGGCCAGAATATTGGAGTGGCTAGCCTTTCCCTTCTCCAGGGGATCTTCCCAACCCAGGGATGGAACCCAGGTCTCCTGCATTGCAGGCTGAGTCTTTACCAGCTAAGCCAAAAGGGAGGTGTGTATATATATATATATATAATATTTAGTGACTTGAATTTAATTACCTTCTCCCAAATTACTCCAAGTATTTTCCTAAGTTTACATTAGAAAATTTGTTTATGCCCAAGAGTGGGATTGCTGGGTTATATGGCGGTTCTATTTTCAGTTTTTTAAGGAATCTCCACACTGTTCTCCATAGTGGCTGTACTAGTTTGCATTCCCACCAACAGTGTAAGAGGGTTCCCTTTTCTCCACACCCTCTCCAGCATTTATTGGTTGTAGACTTTTGGATAGCAGCCATTCTGACTGACGTGTAATGGTACTTCATTGTGGTTTTGATTTGCATTTCTCTGATAATGGGTGATGTTGAGCATCTCTGAAAGAGACACGTTCACCCCAATGTTCATCACAGCACTGTTTATATTAGCCAGGACATGGAAGCAACTTAGATGCCCATCAGCAGGCAAATGGGTAAGGAAGCTATGGTACATACAGACAATGGAATATTACTCAGGCATTAAAAAGAATACATTTGAATCAGTTCTAATGAGATGGATGAAACTGGAGCCCATTATACAGGTGAAGTAAGCCAGAAAGATAAAGACCATTACAGTATACTAACACATATATATGGAATTTAAAAATATGGTAACAATAACCCTATATGCAAAACAGAAAAAGAGACACAGATGTATAGAGCAGACTTTTGGACTCTGTGGGAGAAGGCGAGGGTGGGATATTCTGAGAGAATAGCATTGAAACAAGTATACTATCTATGGTGAAACAGATCACCAGCCCAGGTTGGATGCAGGACACAAGTGCTCGGGGAAAACCCAGAGGGATGTGATGGGGAGGGAAGCGGGAGGAGGAATCGGGTTGGGGAACACATGTAAATCCATGGCTGATTCATGTCAATGTATGGCAAACCCACTACAATATTGTAAAATAACTAGCCTCCAACTAAGGAAAATAAATGGGGAAAAATAAAAAAAGAAAATTTGTGTTGATTTCTTTGTAACCAAAGTCAGTAGGATTTCCCACATGAAACTTTGCCTGATAGAATCACTTGCTGACCTCCTTCAACAGTTTCACTTGTCTCAAAGTCATACATACTTTGTACCTACCCTGTCATTTTTATTACTTTGTCTTTGTTTAGCATGTCTGTGAAGTGATATTACTTGTTTTTGTATCACCAGTGTTTCAGTGATTCTGTTTAACTGTCTATTCATTAATTATAAATTACACTCATGTAACACATAATTTAAGGTTTTTACTGTGCATCTTTTCATGTACTTTTAGCTATTTTTACTTTTTTAAGTTACTTTAAACATATTGATTCTTTTAAAAATTTGTTTCCCAAAACATTCCAGAAAACAATTTCTTTGAAAACATAATTTTAACCAGGAGATAAAGTTTCTGTTTGATAAACAATGGCTGATAAAATGTAGTAGTTTCTTTACTGCGAGACTTATCAGAGTCTTCACTCTGTTTAATAGATCTAATAGTGGTGTTTCAAATAGGTCCACATCTTAATTTCCAGAACATTTGAATATCTTACCTTTCATGCAATAAGGAATTTTGCTGATGTGATTAAGTTCATTATTTTGAGATTAAGAAATTATCTGGTTATCCAGGTAGGCCTAAATATAACCACAATTGTGCTTATAAGAAGAAGCAAGAAGGTTACAGTCAGCGAATGAGATGTCAAAATGGAAAGAGGTTGGAAATATAGAGGATCATGAGCCAAGAAATGTGCATAATCTTTGAATGCTGGAAAAGGCAAGTAAATAATTTTTCCACTAGAGCTTCCACAAGAAACTCAATCCTGCCAATATCTTGATTTTAGCTCAGTGACCTCATTTCGAGCATCTTACCTTGAGACCCATAAGATAATAATTTCAGGTTGTTTCAAGCACTAATTTTGTGCTTATTTGTTATGACAGCAATATAAAAATAATATGTTTGTATTTATTTTAAGTTTCTGGTATTAAGTAGAATCAATCAGAGCATAGTTAGGATAATGTTACTAGTTTTAATATTATTTACTTATTTTAATATTTCCACTTTCAAATGTTTAAAAAATTGAAAATCAGATAAGCTTTGTTAAAGAGGCAAGCAGTGTATATACATGATACTCTGCTGCAGTATCCTCCAACTGATGTCCAGTTGTAAAGGTACATGGATGCTTTCAGCACAGCTTAACTCAGATATGTGGAAAGTCCTGTGTGCTCATTGAAAGGACTGATGTTGAAGCTGAAACTCCAATACTCTGGCCTCCTGATGTGAAGAGCTGACTCATTTGGAAAAGACCCTGATGCTGGGAAAGATTGAGAGCAGGAGAAGAAGGGGATGACAGAGGATGAGATGGTTGGAGGGAATCATCGACTCAATGGCCATGGGTGTGGGTGGACTCCGGGGGTTGGTGATGGACAGGGAGGCCTGGCATGATGCAGTTCATGGGGTCGCAAAGAGTTGGACACGACTGAGCGACTGAACTGACTAACTGAACTGAGCCTAGTATTAGTGTGATTCTCTACAAACCAACTTATACTGTTATGAGAGAGAAAATATTGAGCACTATAGTGTTGAAAGATCCCTTCCATATATGAACAGAACTTAAAATTCTACAGAAAAGTGTATCAAACTGAATTTAAGGAAAAATTGATTTTAGCTGACATCATGTCACTTATATTAAGAACACTAATTATTGCATGCTTAGTTTTAAATTTTAAAAACCTTTTCAATAAGTGTTGATGCTGAAACTCCAATACTTTTGCCACCTGATACAAAGAGCTGACTTATTTGACAAGACCCTGATGCTGGGAAAGATTGAGGGCAGGAGGAGAAGGGGACGACAGAGGATGAGATGGTTGGATGGCATCACTGGCTCAATGGACATGGGTTTGGGTAGACTCCAGCAGTTGATTATGGATAAGGTGGCCTGGCATGCTGCAGTCCATGGGGTTGCAAAGAGTCACACACGACTGAGCGACTGAACTGAACTGAACTGAATAAGGTATTTTATTTTATTTCATTTTATTATAGAGTCAAAAAGTTTCTAACAGAGTAGATCTTTTAAAAGATTTTATCACATGGAAACTAGCTTGTTTTAGGTAAAATGGTCATATTTTTATATTTTCAGGGAAATAACACATTTATATGTATAGGAATTTAAATGGACTTAGTTTTGGCTCAAATAACTGTGGCAAATTGAAATATTCTAGTGTCCTTTTTCTTTACGTATTTTGTCTCAATTACTTTGAGGATGTGTTCATGAACAATCTGTTTTAATTGAAGTATAGTCTATTTACAGTATTATATTAGTTTCAGGTATGATATAAAATTTTTAAAGATTATATTCCATTTCAAGTTGTTACAAGATAATGTCTATCTT
This sequence comes from Cervus canadensis, assembly GCF_019320065.1. Taxonomy (NCBI): domain Eukaryota; kingdom Metazoa; phylum Chordata; class Mammalia; order Artiodactyla; family Cervidae; genus Cervus; species Cervus canadensis. The sequence goes on along the minus strand of NC_057394.1, from coordinate 44,188,794 downwards.
TCCTTGTGCTATACATATATTTTTGTTATTTATTTCGTACATAGAAGCTTATAACCCTTAATCTCACATTTATACCTCACCATTCCCACTTTCATTTCTCTCCACTGATAACCCTAAGTTTGTTCTCTATATCTGTGAGTCTGGGTAACAAATTAATTTTAAAGAAATGAAAGCACTCTGAATATTCTTTGGAATTATATCAAGTACAACAACATTCACATTATAGGGTCCCAGGAGGAGAAGAGAGTGAAGGGGGTTAAAATGTATTTAATGAAATTATGGCTGCAAACTTCTCAAGCTTGGAAAAGTAATTAGGTATTCAGATATAGGAAACTCAGGGTCTCAAATAAGATGATCCCAAACACACCTACCCCAGGCATATCAAAATGGCAGAAGTTAAGGAGAGAATTCTGAAGCAATCAAGAGGAAAAAAAAAAAAAAGAGTTCATATAGAAGGGAACCCTAATAAGGCTATGAGCTGTTTTGTTCTGCAGAAACTTTGTAGACCAGAAGAAAATGACATGATATGCTTAAAATGCTGAGAGGGAAAAACCTGCAACATAGAATACTCTACTGAGCAGAATTGAAAGAGATAAAGAACTTCTCAGTCAAGCAAAGACCAAAAGAATTCAGAAACACATTTATTTTATATAATAGGACCAAGTCAAATCAGCTGGACTGAATATCTAATTTTTTTTTTTCAGTTGAATTTAAAGTATTTTTATTATCAGTGTTTGCAGATGAAAGAAAATAGCCATTTATTAAGTGCCTTCATTCTTTTTTTTTTTATACTTATGCTACTTATAAAGCATAAATTTATTACAAATTTTAATACATGATTAGTAAACAAAAAGTAAATATTGTATTTTTTAAGATAGATGGGAGTGGTATTTGAGTAAATTACCCTTGAATTAAAGATTTAATTCTTTATTTTTAATTGCATTTTAAAATTATTTTTTTAAATTGGAATATAATTGATTTGCAAAGTTGTGTTAGTTTCAAGTGTACGGCAAAGTGATTCAGTTATACATATACATATATTCATTCTTTTTAAAATTCCCATCTCATATAGGCTATCACTGAATATTGAGTAGAGTTCCCTGTGCTCTGCAATGGGTCCTTGTTGGTTATCTATCTTATATTTAATAGTATGTATATTCATATCAAGCTTCTGATTTATCCCCCCAACCCCTTCATTTCCCCTTTGGTAACCATAAGTTTGTTTTCAATGTCTGTAAGTAAGTCTGTCTCTGTAAATAAATTCATTTGTTTCTTTTCTTTTTTCACATATCAGTGATATCCTATATTTATGTTTCTCTGTCTGACTTCCTTCACTCACTATGACAACCTCTAGATCCATCCATGTTGCCACAAATGGCATTATTTCATTGTTCTTTATCGCTGAGTAATATTCCATTTGTATATATGTACCACATTCTGATGCAGTCCTCCGTCAACAGACATTTAGGTAGCTTCCATGTCTTGGCTATTGTTAATAGTGCTGCATGAATATTGGGGTGCATGTATCCTTTCAGCTCATGGTTTTCTCTAGATACATGTCCAGGAGTGGGATTGCTGGATCATATGTTATTTCTATTTTTAGTTGTTTAAGGAACCTCCATGCTGTTCTCCATGGTGGTTGTACCAATTTACATTCCCACTAAAAAGCAATCACAGCAATATCTTTTTTGATCCACCTCCCAGAGTAATGAAAATAAAAACAAAAACAAATGGGAACTAGTTAAACTTATAAAGATTTATCTAATTGTCCTTTTCCTTTCTTTTTCTTTCTTTGAAGTGTTTTAAATCTTTGAGCAACACAACAAGACTATGGGTGGAGAGCTATGTTTTTCTTTTGTAAGGTGGGGAAAATGATAATGGGAGATGGGAGGGGCAGAGAAGAACCTTGACCATAGTCACCTTCTCAGAAAGATTAGTTGTGAAAAGAATAAACATGGATAGTGATATTTAGAAAGTGATTCCATTAAAAATATTCATGTGCTTGTTCCCTTTCAAGTCTTTGCATATTACCAGGGGTAATTTACATTCCAATCTAAGGACCACTACTTCAGGGTGTAGTCTAATCACAATACAACAGAATAGGATTTTTCTATGATTTGTTGGTTATTCAGAAGCGTGTTATTTAGCCTCCATATGTTTGAAGTTTTAACAATTTTTTTCCTGTAATTGAGATCTAATCTTACTGCACTGTGGTCAGAAAAGATGACTGGAATGATTTCAATTTTTTTGAATTTTCCAAGACCAGATCCAATTTGAATAAGATTTTTTTTTTCAGTATTTGCAGATTTATTCAGCCATTAGAAATCTGGGACTATAAGTTAGTTACTGTTAATATTTTAGTTTGAAATATTAAGCTAAAATATTTGAAGTATGAAATGACATATTCTTTATTCAAATATGCTGCTACTAAGTCACTTCAGTCGTGTCCGACTCTGTGCGACCCCATCCCTGGGATTCTCCAGGCAAGCACACTGGAGTGGGTTACCATTTCCTTCACCAATGCATAAAAGTGAAAAGTGAAAGTGAAGTCTCTCAGTCATGTCTGACTCTTCACGACCCCATGGACTGCAGCCTACCAGGCTCCTCCGCCCATGGGATTTTCCAGGCAAGAGTACTGGTGTGGGTGCCTTTGCCTTCTCCGTTATTCAAATATAAATCCACATAAATAAGCATGCAGATCTCTCATATTTATTTCAGTTCTGCCTTTACTAGTTAAAGAGCACTGAATACATTATAATAATAGGATAATATCTTCTGTAACATGAGGAAATGATGAAAATGCATTATTATTGAATATAATATAAACTAATGAACAACAATTAATGGAGTTTAGTTATTGACCACATTTTGCAAACATTTTTAGAAAAATAACTTATAAACCAGTTTTTGAAGAATAGAAATAATGCTAATAGCAGTAATACTAATGATAGCATATGATATAACAAAATAACTATTAATGATATTGAAAGTGGAAAAATACAGTTTGGCAAAATAAGTAAATGTTATATTAGTATATGAGTGGTCAGATTATACACTTTTTAGTGAGATAATGTTCTAAAGAAGACAGATACTTTTGCATTGCTATGAATCTATTTATTACTTAATTTATTCAGTAAATATATGGAAAGACTGGTTTAAACTGAAGAGCTTACTTGAACAAACAAACAATATCTTGAATCCTTTTAACTCTGTGCTTAAGTGGTGCTTAGAACAGGGAGTCAGAAAATAATAACTCAAATAAACATAAAATTTAAAATGGTATAAGTGATTTAGTGGATATGTACATTTCCTAATCAGAGAGATAAGGAAAGCTGTCAATGATAATCACTGGCCTAAAATGTGACAGGATACTTCCCAGGTGGTCCTGGTGGGAAAGAACCTGCCTGCATTGCAGGATATGTAAGAGATATGAGTGCTATCCCTGGGTCAGGAAGATCCTCTGAAGAAGGAAATGGCAACCTACTCCTGTATTCTTGCCTGGAGAATCCCATGAACAGAGGAGCCTGGCTGGCTATACAGTCCATGGGTTTGCAAAGAATCAGACACAGCTGAAGTGACTTAGCACACATGTTTTGTGACAGTGGAGGATGACTAACCCAGTTTCACATGAGCAATTTCCTGCAGGTAAAGTAACAAAAGTCTAGAAGAGTGTGGGAAGAGTTAGAGTAGTTTTTACAATTGGAAGGCAATTAAAGTGTCTGGAGAATGAAGATATATGGCGCTGGATAAATGGAAGAGAAGGAGATTGGGTTGTACAGGTTCAGAACTTCATGTTTTTTCTTGATTCATTTTAATCTGGGAGATTATAACCTGTGGTTTTGAAATATTGATTAGTTATATAGGTGACTACAATGTAGAAGGGGTACAGAGAAGATAAAGTAAAACTGTTTAACAGGCAATTGCAGTAGTCTAAGGGATGAAGTCTAGTCAAAGCTTTGGTTTTTCCAGTGGTCATGTGTGGATGTGAGAATTGGACTATAAAGAAAGCTGAGTGCCATAGAATTGATGCTTTTGAACTGTGGTGTTGGAGAAGACTCTTGAGAGTCCCTTGGACTGCAGAGAGATCCAACCAGTTCATTCTAAAGAAAATCAGTCCTGACTCTTCATTGGGAGGACTGATGCTGAAGCTGAAACTCCTAATACTTTGGCCACCTGATGCAAAGAACTGACTCATTGGAAAAGACCTTGATGCTGGGACAGATTGAAGGCAGGAGGAGAAAGGGATGCCAGAAGATGAGATGGTTGGATGGCATCACCAACTAGATGGACATGAGTTTGAGTAAGCTCCGGGAGTTGGTGATGGACAGGAAAGCCTGGCGAGCAGTCCATGGGGTTTGCAAAGAGTCAGACACAACCGAGCGAATGAACTGAACTGAACTGAATGGATGAAGATAGTTTCGACTAGAGTAACATCAAGGAATAAGAAGAATTTGAATGGAGTCAAAAGTTATATAGAAGGTGGTTCGAATTTGGGGACAGCATCACTATGGGAAGCTTTGATGTCAAGGATAACTCTTATGTCATTACCCATTGTAATAGGAAGGATGTTGGTACCATGAAAAAAAGAGAGAAAGAAAGAAAGAAAACTACTTCATTTTATCACTTCTGTGCCTACTTGTGGCTGGTACTCCTGCTAACCCCATTGCTTCTTGGACAGACTTTACTTGTTATCCTAGAAGAGGACTATGTTTTAAAAGATTAGGAGACAATGTATTTGAATATTTTGATGTGAGGCAAATTTGTGCCCTCAAGTGAAAGCATCAAATCAAACTTTCATTAATACATATAAACACGAAACTCACTAAAGGGATCTTGAATGTCTAGACTAGAGACAATATATTTTCTCTGGGCATGGTTTATGGTATCTAGGAAAAGGGCATAGAGTAATAAAAGGAAAAGACATTTTGTAATTCATGATTCATTTCTATGACAGGAAATGTTTTTATCAAGAGTTCAATCCTGTCCTGGGACCAGAAAACAACTCCCCTGCCCCTGACATGGGGTTGTACATTTAATACAAATGTACAGGAATGAGTAATTTTGAAGAAGTTGGAATTTTATATAACCCAAAGTTTCTAAATTGTCATCTGTATTATAATTCCTTGACATTTTCAGTGAACGTTCACTAAGTCTCATAGTAAGGAACGCAATTATAGAAATTAGGGACAGTATTATGCCCTTAAAGTGAGAACCATAGTGATGGTAGGAGGGTCAGTCACCAGGGAAAGGCAAGTCTGCTCAAGAAGCAATGATTTTATCAAGACCTCTAGCTATAAATAAGGACAGATGAGCTACACTGAAATTATTAGTTTGATTTTCTTCTTTACTACTATTTATGAGAACAGATTTTTTCAAGACTGCAAAACTTCAATACAACACTTAATTATGTGTGGTATCTAAGTAAATTTATCCTTTTTTTCCACTAGCAATATATTTAATTGGTGGCTCAGATGGTAAAGAATCCACTTGCAATGAGGGAGACCTGGATTCAGTTCCCAGGTTGGGAAGATCCCTGGAGGAAGGCATGACAACTCACTCCAGTATTCTTTCTTGGAGAATCCCATGGGCAGAGGAGGCTGGTGAGGTACAGTCTATGGGGTTGCAAAGAGTTAGACAGGATTGAGTAAGCACAGCACAGCAAATTATGTTTAATTACTTAGAAATCCAAAGGGATCCCAGATTCTTGGAAAAGTTTATCTGCCTGAAGACTGTCATAAGTGGGAATCTAGACTCCCATGTGTCCACAGTAAGAAAAGTTTTCTGATCCTCAGGACTTGCTAGCAGTCTGTTCACTTCTGGTAAGACATCCAACACTTCTCCCTACAACACTCAAATTCTTTTCTTTAATATCTGCTGTGATTAATACAGGACTAATGTAATCTTTCCCTTAATCATGGTTCATATCAGTTTATTTTAAACCTTTCTAGAAAACTTGAAATGGTTATGTGCCCTCGACCAAGTTTGGCCATTTCTATAATGTCATGTCCTCACTTAAAACAATTTCCCAAGTAATATTATTACAAGAATTAGAACAGTTTAAGCAAATGATCAAACAATTTACTCTTATGCTATTTTTGTAGTATACTCTTAACATAACTGATACTTCAGTATGTGTTATATGTATATGTCAGTTATGTATGGATATTAATTAAACTGAAGCAGATTAATTGATTACATCTTAATTCTATCACATAACAATTGTGATCTAAACACTTTGCTTCAATTCTCTCATGTGCAAAATGGAGACTAAAGTGTTCCCAACAAATTATTATTGAGAACTTGGAATATGAATTTATGTATGGCTCTGGGCTTCCCTTGTGGCTCAGATGGTAAAGAATCTGCCTGCAATGCAGGAGACTCAGGTTTAATACCTGGGTTGGGAAGATCCCCTGAAGAAGGGAACAACTACCCACTCCAGTATTCTGGCCTGGAGAGTTCCATGGACAGAGGAGCCTGGCAGGCTAAAATCCATGGGATTGCAAAGAATCAGACATGACTAAGCAACTTTCACTTTCACTTGTCAATTAGGGGAAACTGTATACATTCCAGTTAGAATGATAGAAAATTAATATAATAGAGGAGTTATTTAAATGTATGAAAACGAAGAAAGAAACTCACAAGGGATACTTCAGTGTCCTAGGATCAGCAATAGCAGTGATGCTGCCACTCCACATATGAAAGGACCAGGTTTACTTCAGTAAGTACACATTTTACAGTTATTCAGACAGGCAACCAGATGGGAATCTGTGAAGTAGAGGATCCACCCACTCCAGAGTGATCTTACTAGAGTGAAGCTACTGAAATATTCTCTCCTTACTTTCTTCACTCTTTTTCATATTTTTGCAAACCTCTCCATTGACTGAATCCAACTGGAAATAAAATATAATTAAGTCAATCAGTATAATCCAAGAAGTTTAGATTCCAGCATAGATAAGAGTCTGGGGAATTGATCTGAAAGGATTAAATGATTACTGGCATAGAAGCATTGAGAAACATGTGTGATATATATTCAATGATATTTATTAACTGTTTGCAACCTCTTGCACTAAAATTGTAGACATTTATGACTGCTCTGCCATTCTTCATTCTACCTCTATTTAAATGTACGGAAACATTCAGAGTACAAATGATTAACTCTTAAATCATTTCATAGCCATCTTTGATAATAGTATGGATTTCAATTAAAATAATTTTCCCCTAGATGCTACTAATTTAAAAATAATTAGAAAAGATTTCATTTGTGACGAAATTTCTACACATTTCCAAATCAAATAAAATGAGAATTTATTGAATTTCCACTTTTCCCTTCAGAAGTTATTACTTAAAATATTTAGTATTCTTACATGTAAGGAGAAATACATATAACAGAAATAATAAAGTCAAACTGTCTATGCATTTAGTGTTCTCCCTCATTATCTATGACAACATTTTTAGTTGAGAGGCATTGGTTAGCTGTAAATCTAATATTTCAGAATATTTCTAATATTACATGGAAAGGGAATAGATATTTAGTTCATAAAATGGACACATATCTTGATTTTTTGAAATGAAGATTATACTTACATTGCTTTATTCAGAATGGCAATTAACTATGTTTTTATAACTGGTTAAGATAATGCTGTGGATTCTAAATGATGTATTTTAATACTAAGATGAGTAATTTAATATAATTAGTGTTAAATTACTTCTAATTTTCACCATTGATGGCTTGCACAGACAGTTATATTAGATTTTCAAGGCAAACACCAACACTAACCTACAGATTGCTATTGGGAGTAATTTTACCTTATAATTTTATGAGGGAAGTTTAACCATTTTTTTCCCTTTATTACTTTATTTTAGTGCATGTGAATCATTCTTTGAACAGTAAATCCTCTACATAGGAGCTTCAAATTGCAACCTTTCAAGAATGTGAATATGAGTTCAGATGTCCAATTATGTAAGTTAGTTCACATGTCATGTACATTGTCATGTATGTGCATCTTCTGCAAGTGACTGTGCTTGCATGTACCTTACTGTACAGTAGAGTACTGTGGTACAGTATCTTTATTTCAAGCCCTGGATGTCCAGAAGCAAGCATAAAAACAGCAATGATGTAGCTGGTACTGAGACAAGCCTGGAACCTGGAAACTTTTGCTGCAGGACTGGAATGTTTGCACCTGGACACACTTCTTGAACTACAAAATACAAAGAAACTATATGTGACTAAAAATAGTGGTGTACATGTGTAGCTGGGGCAAGTTCTTGACCAAAAGATATGAAGAAAAAAAAAATGCTGTTTCTGAAGATCCAGGGTCAAAATTAAAACTGGGTGTTGGAAGCAAAAGCAGGGTGCTGCACATGGCCCCCTGCACTCAACACCACTAAAGAGTGGGCAAACCACCCCTCCAGCCCAACCCCTGGATGCACCCCTAGCGAACCTGATAGTTGTTTTTGCTCCCTCCTGCTGCTGGAGCAGGAGACCCAAAAAATCCTTTCCTGAATTTTCTATCTGGCCTCTACTCAATTTCTGTTGCTTGGAGAAGGCCAAGAACCTTGGTTGATACTGGTACTGTTAGGAAACACCAAAAATTGAAGACCCAGAGAAAAGAGAGACAAGGAGAAGTAACTGAAAAAACTGAAGTGATTCATGATGCAGGGAAGGCCAAAAGGATTTTCTTTGTTTGAGGAAGCAGAGGACCTGTATGTAGAATTGTGCAGGAATTCAGAATTCAATCCGGTGCTAGTGTCAGTTATGACGGGGGGTGGGGGGTGGAAGCTACTACCCAGACATCATTGAATCATCATTTCAAGAGAGTAGATAGAATTGAATCCAGCAGGAAACCAGAACCTGTGCCATCAATGTCAGGCATGAGGAAAATTGCAGCTTGCCTTCTGACTCCCATTGCTGACAGTCCTTCAGCTCTAGCATCTCCGGCCTCCTTTCCCTCCACCCATCAATAACCATTCTTGCCCGTTCACTAGGTTTCAGGCCTTGTATGTCAGCTACAGTACTGTGCTACTGTACATTCTCATGTTACTGTAAGATTAAAAATGTTTATTTTTCATGTTTGCTTGCTTTTTATGTATTTATTTTTGTGAAAAGTATGAAAAATGATTAAGATACAGTACTATATAGCTGATTGTGTTAACTGGTTACCTAGGCTAACTTTGTAGGACTTAACAAGCAAATTGGACTTATGAACATCCTCTTGGAAAGAAATGAATTCCTACGTGTGTGCATATGTGCGTATATGTACGTGCTAAGTCACTTCAGTCATGTCTAATTCTTTTCAACCCTTTGGACTGCAGCTCCCCAGGTGCCTCTGTCCATGAAGATTCTCCAGGCAAGAATACTAGATTGGGTTGCCATGTCCTTCTCCAGGGAATCTCCCTGACCCTGGGACCAAATCTGTAACTCTTACCACTAGTGCCACCAGGGGATCATTCATATGTAGGGGGCTGTAATAATATGCAGATATTATGTTATTTCCTTTTATAGCTTAAGTATTAGATTACTGGTGGCATTTACATGCTTAGAAAGTATGAGAGAGAAAATATAAACTTAAAATACTGAGCCTTGAGAAATTGCAAACTTTAGAGAATAGATGATGAAGAAGGAACAGCCAAAGTGTCCCAAGAAGGCTATTTGTGGACTATTCACTTATGGAAAGCAAAATAACAAACCACACATGATAAAGTATTGTTAGAATAGCCAAAAGAAATGAAGATGGCTCATAAAAGATGTGGTATGATAAACCACATTCAAAAACACTGACAGAATGAAGATGAGATGACAGAGAGAGTCCATTGATTTTAAAACCTGGAGATTGTTGGTGACATTGATTAAAGGAGGTTTAATGGATTAGTGGGTACAAAGGCAGGCTGTATTGTTTTATAAGATGATTTGGAGTTGGCAAAAAGTAACACTCAGCAAATTATTAAAAGAGAGATAACAAAAAAAATACAGCTATTTAGAGATGCGGAATTATGATTTAAGAAAAATTAATTTTGTTCCATCCATTCCATTGTATTCATGTGGATAATACAATAGAAGAAGAGAACATATGATAGAAATCACTGACAAACTAACAGATCCAAGTCCTTCAGAAGGCAGAGGATAAGTCCCTAAGCATAACTGTTACATAGTCTCTCATCTTTCTTTTGTCTAGGAGGGAAATAGGGCCCGCTAGACATAGGAAAGGGAAAAAAAACAGGAAAAAAATAGAAGTGCAGTCAATCAGTGGGTTCTTAAGCTTGTTGGAAACAAGATGAGAATGTTAATTTTAACTTTTTAATTAATTTCAAAAGCTAAGAAACATCTCTGAATTACAATTTTAGAGGTTTAAGAAAAAACATGCATGCTAAGTCCCTTTAGTCATATTCATCTCTCTGTGACCCTAGGGACTGTAGCCTGCCAGCCTCTTCTGTCCAAGGTATCCTCCAGCAAGAATATGTGGGTTGCGATGACCTCCTCCAGGTGTTTTTCCCCACCAGGAGTTACATTCACATTTCTAATGTCTCCTGCATTAGCATGAGGTTTCTTTACCACTAATGCCACCCGGGAAGACCTTAAGAAAAATGGGGAAGTGTAAAATTGTCTTGTTCAGATGTGAAAAATAGGAGCTATATTTAATTGGCTGAATATTTCTGAGATGCAATTTAAATTTCACAATCATGGATTTATATTAAAAAATCTGTCTAATGTGGAGTTTTTCATGGATTTAACAATAATTAACTGATTAGGTGTCAGGATAATTTGGTATTAAAGTATTCAAGTAGCCAGCAATGGGTGGTAGATTGGACAAAGAAAGTGCTTACAGATAGTGAAGGGATATAACGGATTAACAAATTTATATAATTGAAAACTACTTCCATATGATCATTTTAGCAAAGAGAAACATATTAGTAGAGTGTCAAACATGTCACTGTGTTTGTGTGTGTGTGTGTATGTGTGTGCTCAGTCATGTCCGACTCTTGGTGACCTCATGGACTTTAGCCTGCCAGGTTCCTCTGTCCATTCTAATTTGATATTTTATAGATGGCTACACCTTAAAACCTAACATTCAAGAAACTAAGATCATGGCATCTGGTTCCATCACTTCAAGGCAAATAGATGGGGAAAAAATGGAAAGAGTATCAGACTTCATTTTCTTGGGCTCCAAAATCACTGTAGATGGTAACTGCAGCCATGAAATTCAAAGATGCTTCTTCCTTGGAAGGAAAGCTATGACAAATATAGATAGCTTATTAAAAAGCAAAGGCAAAGGTCCATATAGTCAGAGCTATGATTTTTTCAGTAGTCATGTGCGATGTGAAAACTGGACCATAAAGAAGGCTGAGCACTGAAGAACTCATGCTTTTTAACTGTGATGCTGGAGAAGACTCTTGAGAGTCCCTTGGACTGCCAGGAGATCAAACCAATCAATCCTAAAGGAAATCAACACTGAATATTAATTGGAAGGACTAGTGTTGAAGCTGAAGCTCCAATTCTTTTATTTAGATACAACTTCCATTTGAGATGATATTTTCATTTTTTACTGATTGACTTGATTGAAGAACCTGTGTAAACTTAAGGTAATACACTATCGATTATATTATTCTGTCCCACAAATTAAGCCAACTATGTCAAATAAATCAGAATCTTTATTCGCAACTGATTTTTCTGCATGAAGTATCTTAGTGAGCAGTACTATCACCCACACAACTGCCTCAGTCAGAAATCTAAGAGTTATCTTTGGCCCATCCTATTCTTACACCAACTGTCAATCACCCAAATTCTGCCTGTATGTGCCTTCCAAAGAGGTATACCTAAATTATATCCAGCCATCTTCCATTCTTTCTGAATACACTCATTTTCCTCGTCAAGATATCAGCAATGACCTTCTAATGATTTTTTATACTTTAATTTTCTTCTCTTCCAAAGTGTTCTTTAATTTGAGCTCTTGTGGTCCAATCCCTGTCATGAAAACTGACATACAGTAATATGTAGCTAAAACATTGAAACAATTATTTAATCATTTGATGAGCACTAATTCAAAAATAATTGTTCTAAGCAAAAATTTTCACTTCCTACATAAAAACGATGTAACTTCCCAGCATTAAAAGGAACTAGTACCATGTAGTCTCATGTCCAACTTCATCTTTCAATGTTACTTCCACTTTGTAGTGCTAAATCAATATAAATTATTTTCTCTTTACTTAATTTACCTCTCTAATGTTTATCCCTCTCTCTCTCTCTCTTTTTTTCCCTTCTTTTCTGTGAAATTTCTCCCTAGAAAACATTATCCTATAAACTGGGATTCCAGAATTCAGTATATGTTCTGCCCAACAAGCAAGAGAGTTTTCTAATTAAAAATTTGCCTATATATATATATATATTTTAAGCTATTATTTTGTTTTCTACACAATGCAGCATGTGGGATCCTAGTTCCCTGACCAGGGATTGAACCCATACCTCTGCAGTGGAAGTGCACTTTTGTTCAACAAAGTATTGGAAGTCTTAACCAGATAAATTAATAGAAAAAAGAAATAGAAGACATCTGAACCAGAAAAGAATGGGAAAAATCCTCTTGGTTTATAGATGACATGTATAATTTAGAGAAAAATCATAAATGTTTCATTCAGAAACTGTTAGAACTAATAAAAAAATTCAGTAAAGTTGCAGGATACAATATCAATATACAAAATTATTTGCATTTCCATAAACTAACAACACATTATCAGAAAGAGAAAATAAAAGGATCCCATTATCAAACACACACACAAAAAAAAAACTTTAGAAATAATTTTAACCAAGGAAGTGAAAGATCTGTACATTGAAAATTATAAAATATTATGAAATAAATTAAGTTAAAACTAAATAAATGTAAAAGTTCAGGTTCAAGTATGGGAAGAACTGATATTGTTAAAATGTGCATATGATACATTATTGCTTCTGTTTTATGTTTTCAGATTTTTGGTCATAGGCATGTGGGATCCATGGGATCCCACATTGGGAATGAGATCCACTCCAGTATTCTTGCCTAGAGAATTCCATGGACAGAAAAGCGGGCTACTGTCCATGGTTTTGCAAAGAGTCAGACATAACTGAGCAACTAACACACATATATGGGACCTTAGATCCCTGATCAGGGATTGAATCTGCACCCCCAGCCTTGGAAGGTGATGTCTTAACCATTGGTCCACCAAGAAGTCCATGACTCAAGTCTTAAAACTCTAAAAAGTTTCCTTAAATTTTCCATTTTAGAATTGAAAATTATTTTCCTTTTTAAAAAACTTCTTCATTATCCTTTTCTTGTATCAAAGAAGATATGTTGTATGTAAACTTGAAGTATCCAGCAGTTACATATATTTTCACAATTTCTCTTGATTTGAAAAAAAATATAATAATAATGCTACAAAGCACCCAACAGCAGAGAAGATAGTACTTGAGACTGATTCAAATCATTCAGAAGATAGTGATAGTGTGCCTGTCTTAGATGTGCAGGGCAGAAGCATTTTATGAACAATAAATGCCTGGACTTTTGTATTAATATTATTTGATTAAGTTCCATTTCCAAAGTTTGGGGAAAGTCTTAATACAGATGCTTGTGTCTGGAGTGCAGTATCATGAAAAATAAAACTAAGACGTGATACTGCCTGACTAAAGGTGGGATTGGAATTGCCAAGGATCTTTCCATTCCAGGTCAACTGAGTCTTACTTGTTGTGTCACAGTAAAGCTCACTTTTCATTATTACCTATTGTCTTAGGAGTTTGACCATGCTATTACAGAGAAAAATGTCATATACACAGGAGGATGTTGGTTACTTCTTATAGCCATTAAGATGTAATACTGAAATAAAAGAGATATTTGTCCATCTTGGCCTCTTGGAATGAAAAGGCTTGTATCTTTGTTAAGAGAGGAATTTTCTGAATATAACCTATGATACTAGTCTAATGAGAAAACACATACTGCACCAGTTCGCAAAAGGAACTTTTCTCTCTTTTGCAAAAGTTATTAAACAAATTTTTAATGTGTAGATCCTAAAATAACCAGAGAAGAGGAGTCCTTTAGTGTCCCATCCAGGCTCCTCATATGGGCTTTAGTTTGGCATCTTGCTTCTGTTGTCACTCATCATAAAGAAAAATCGAATAGGACATGACCTGAGGATCATATTAGATATTCATAAAGGTGTAGAACAGAGGCACATAAAATGAGGGCTGGTATAACCGTGGTAATGCTTTCAGGGCTGAGGATAATGAGGAGTGATCTCTAAGATCCATCTCCTTATATTCAAAGAAAACAAAGATCTTCCTAATAAATAAGATACTGAAATAGGCACTAGCTAAGAGACCTCAGAATTGAAAGAGAAGCTACGTATAACTGTATTTCCCCAAATATCCCAAATTGCTGGCAATTGTTGTTGCTAAGGTAATTTCTGAGATGTTGTAAAGCAGACAGATCTATAATGGACTGTTAAAACATGTACAACATTCTCCCATGGTCCCTAATCTCAAGTGTCACCTTGGAACTGCTGCTGCTGCTAAGTTGCTTCAGTCGTGTCCGACTCTGTGCGACCCCATAAATGGCAGCCCACCTTGCGAAGCCATGAGTTAAAAAAAAAAAAAAAAGTCTCCCAATCATAATCGGGATCCATCAGATTTATAGTCTAAAAATTGTACTCCACCACCAATGAAGCATCTGTGTTTTTGTCCCATTTATTACATTACTATAGATTGATTTGGTGTCTATTATTTGATGCTTGTCATTATTTTTTTACATTTTTGAGAATTAACTTCTTTTTTACTATTGTTTTATTTCCCTTTATCATTGTATAATTCATTTGTTTAGCTTGAAAGATAAGAATCAGAAGGAAGGACATCAGAGATTGAGAAACTGGTATCAGCTGGAGATCCTGGAATTCAGGGAGTGACGACTCCTGACATTGCTTTGAATTATGTAACTGGATATAAAATTAACTGTCCTATTGAGAAATTTGTTAGCTAATTTGCATCTGTGTATTTGATTATTTTACAAAGGTAAAACAGAGAAAGTTTCCAATTGAAAATATGGAAATAAGCTTGTGATGTGAGATGTGCATACACACATTCGGGTGTCTGTGCCTGCAGCCAACTTGTGCGTGGAAAGGAGAGAAGGGAGGGCTAGTAAATTATCTTGGCACATTCACTATAATTTTCCCCAGGAGCTGCGTATGAGAAATCTGCATCTCTTGCTTTTTTTTTTTTTTTTTTCAAAATATAAGTCCCCACCTCTGGCGATATGGTAGATGGTCAATGTTTATTTGAAGACTGAATAAAAGGATCATCCATCACACCTTTGCAACACTGATTTCTCATTTGCAAAATTTCATACAATTTCTCCAATCTTAGTGCAAAGTTTTAGCACTTTGGAAAGGCCTTTTTAAACTTTCATAAATAAACATAGTTGCTTGATTCCTTTAGCATCCTCTGAACATCCTTATCAAAAAACCCAAAACAGGTTGACTTACGGGTAAACTATTATTTATATTTGGGTTCCTAGTTGGTTAGCCTAAGTTTCTAAAAGCAAACTATATGTTTTCATCTTGTGTTTTCACTCAACACACAAAGTCTGGTATAAAAACACTAAAAAATATCTGTTGTACTATTGGATAAATGCCCACATTTCCCAAGGTGAAGTGTCTGTGTCTTCCAAAGAGGATGAAGAGATATAAAAACAAATAGATCAGTATTGCATTTTAATGGGTCATATACATATATATATTGACATTAATGTCAGCTTAAGAAATGAATATATATAATATATATATGAGAGAGAGACAAATATATAGAGATTTAATGCAAGTGATAATTTAAGAAAAACAAATACAAAAATGCTTAAATGTATATAGCTATTCATACTCATGCTATTGGTTTATTCCAAAAGTATAGCTCACATAAATTTACTAGCTTGTGGGACTTATTATTTCAAGAATGCAATATTCTGAAGAAAATATTTGGTAAAATATAGAAAAGTTTTTACTAAAATGTTAATTACTTTTGCTCTTTCTGAAAGTAATAAAGTTGAAAAGAGCATAAGCATATAATTCTAAGAAAAGGTAAATAAATATAACAAAATATCACTTAAATACATTTTTTATTTTAGTACTACTCCATATTATGGGTTTAATAAGGAAATAAAAGGTTAGCTACTCCATTTGAAACTTATTTGCAGCAGATCATTCCTTTTAGTGTGAATTAATTCTAATTAGGTGTGACTTACGTTAAGTACTCCAATGCTCTTAATAATCTCTTCTATAAGTGTACTTTTTCATACTGTTCATACAGTTCATGGGTTTCTCAAGACAAGAATACTGAAGTGGCTTGCCATTTCAGTCTTATCTTAGTGTGAAATATTAGATATAAAATATATTTATGAGTTTGATCCATATTTATTGGAAGCAACATATCATCCTTAGGCACATCCAGGAGAGGTTTGTTATCTGTTGCCATGTTATATTAATATATAGGGCCTTTGAACGTTGAAGACTTCTATGACTACAGGACAATTGCAGTGCAGTGAAACTGATATACATGATGATAAAATAAAGAACCAAATGTATTAAATAATTTAATGGAACAAGCCAGGATATACATAAATAAAATACATAAAGATATTGCATTTCAAGCACTTACTACAAATTGATACTGTGTTCTGACAAATATAGCATCCACAAAGATAAAAAGTCACATAACCACATTTGTCACCTAAATAAAATATTCCTACTAAATTTGAGATAAAGCCTTTAAAATGCATGCCTTAAAATTTCAAACTCTTAAAATTCTAGTATTATGTATTTACACTGCAGAAATACAAATTCAATACAAATCGTTTCTTAGGATGATTTGATTCTTAAAGTCTTTTTTTTTTAATTGGAGCTATTATAGCTTAAAGTTTATTACTTATTACTTTAAGAAATATTTATTGAACCACTACTATACTAAATATACCCTTCTAGGTTTTGTAGATATTTTGCCATAGTCCCTTTGTTTTCATGTTAATAGACTGCCTGTTAAAATTCATTCTTCAACATGTGCAGATCAGAATGTTTTTTCATGAATATTCATTAACAGTGCTTAGTGAGGATCTTTAAATGCACATTAGTCAGAGTGAATCACTTCCATATACATTTAATGTCATTCAGTTCACTGGCTTATTTTTAAAATATGTTGTAGCTTTCTCAAAATTATTGATATACTGGGCTTTTTAAAATGTGAAAGAGATATCTGTAACTAATATATAGTATTGAAGAAACACCAAATTAACTAAGTAGATGAATGTTTCAATTTATTACATTCACTTGTATAGTAGTAAAACAGTGAACATATTAAAAAAAAAACTTTGCACAGTATTTTTTGTCTTTTATTGAAAAATAAAACGTTCTAAAAATTAAATTGTATTATTGCATTTATTCCTATATTGAATCACTCAGTGTTTAAGGACCTTCAAAACTAATGTGACTTGAATTATTCTATTGTGTTTATGTATTTAAAGTACAATCTAAATGATTTAAAGCTAATTTCTCTTCTTCATTTACAATGCACTTAATTCCTTTTGATGTCACTTGCTTGATATTGATAAGATGCTAAAAGAAGCTGCCATGGAGAAAACTGATTGTAAGGATAGTAGAAATGATAATCCCTTGAACAACAATCAATTAATATTTAGATATTAACCTATGGATAGAAATATGATATTACAGTTCTAAAATAGGATGCTATATTTGCCAGTCAGCATAAGGTTACAATGTTTCTTGATGATTGTAATGTTTGTAATGATTTTAATGTTTGCAATGTTTGTAATGTTTGTAATGATTGTAATGTTTGTAATGATTGTAATGTTTTTTGTTTCTTGATGATCTGATAAAAAATAAATAATTTTCTTTATGGTACACCATGAATACTTTTATAATAACCACATCTCTTTATGAAGTTTAGCAACAAATACAATGTAATTAAAATAACAGATAAGCACTAAAAAAAGTAATAGTTGAGAAAATTTTTAGTCTCTAAATGTTACATTTCTCTCTTTTAAACTGCAATGTTGAAAGAATTTTCAGCTGAGTATAATGATTGTAAGGGAATGATCTTTCTATAATGTAGTACATGAATAATATATATATAATTAATTAGGTATAAATTGAAATCATGCATTTTCATTATATAAGTTTTTATATGTAAGCATTTTCATTGTAAAATAATGTTAAACATTATTGGAATTTGAATTTCATTCTTGATTTCCCTTGTAATCAAAATTCTAATAGGAATCATTTGCGGTAGCAGTTAGAACAAAGTCCCAAGGGCCTGTTTCACTAAATACTTATTCATAGTCATGAATAATTGATATTGCTCACTTTATTATGGTTTTATGGAGAACAAGGACATTAAATGACTGATTCATTGAACTTAAAATTCTCGCTTGCTTTTGACAATACCAGAATTGTTACATACAGGAAACCTATTTTAGATACTAGAAGAGACATGTGATCCCCAGAATTTCAGAATTTTACAGACAAATATAAAAATAGTAAGGCTATCATATCAAATTAGTAGTCAATTAAATCTTTTGAATGATGTAGATAGGTATATCTGTCTAATCTGTGTGTATGTGTATCTTGGGGTTCCTTTATTAAATATGTATGCTTCAGGGCTTATTTTTGAAATAAATAATAAGAACAATTCTTTAAAGGATACCATAAATAGTGGAGAGATCAATTTGCTCTCATTGATTGTTATGTATTTGAATAGTTAATGTTCTGAGTACTTTACAATAAAGATAATTCCTCCAGCATATCACAAAGGGAAACATTATTTTGTTTTAAATTTAATTGTTCATTTTTAAGTAGTTACTTGCATATAGGGCCAAATTTTAAACTTAAAATATCATTTAGTAATGATATTAATTTATTGATATAATTATTCATGTTTTTTCTTCATTGATAACTTTTTAAAATTAAATGGCTGATTCATATCAATGTATGACAAAACCCACTGAAATGTTGTGAAGTAATTAGCCTCCAACTAATAAAAAATAAATAAATAAATAAAAAATAAATAAATAAATACCTCATCCTTTAGGCATAAAAAAAAAAAAAAAAAGTCTAATGCTTCTGTCCTCCAGATACCTACTGATATTGCCTAGAAGCAATCAATACAATCAGAAAACAAATACCAGACATTGACAGACAAATTGATAATATATGGAGTGGGATAGAAATCACTACATTATGTCCATATTTAAAATAGTAACTAACTGTTTATTTTCTTCTGTGGACCAGTCATTCTATGAAGTACTTTAAAAAGTTATTTCTTATACATTTCTCACATGGAATTCTATATAGCAAATATTTTTTAACTTCAGTCCTAGGCTGAGGAAAAAAGGCACAAGAGGATCTAATCAATTTCCTGATTACACAGGCCACTTGGTGAGGAAATGACAAGTTAGTGTCTTTACCTGCTCAGCCCCACTAGAGAGGCCATGTTCTTAAGCCCTGGTGATAGACTGCCTCCCCTCGGGTACATTGGTTAAAAATAAGGTCTTAACATTTAGAAGGCATTGAAGCTGCACTCTTCGTAAATGATGTATTGAATATGCATACATTTAAATGTTCTGATGAAAAATAATTCAGAAAATAAATTGTTTTTAGCTTTTCAAAGAATGAATATCATATATTAACAGATATATATGGAATCTAGAGAAATGGTATAGATCAACGTCTCCAATCTTTTTGACACCAGGGACCAACTTCATGGAAGACACTTTTTTCACAGACCAGGTAGATGGGAATGGTTCACATTACATTAATTGTGCACTTTATTTCTAATCTAATGCTGTCTCTGATCTGAAAGGAGGTACCTGTACATTGTTCAGAAGTTGGGGACCCCTGGTATAAATGATATTATTTGCAAAGCAGGAAAAGAGACACAGATGTAGAGAACAAATGTATGGATATGAAGGGGGAAAGAAGTATGGGGAAGGAATTTGGAGATTGACATTGACATATGAACACTACTGATACCATGTGTAAAAGGATAACTAACAAGAACATATATAGCAAATAGCAAAAACATGTATAGCAAAGGGGATTCTACTTAATGCATTGTGGTGACGTGAATGGGTAGGACTTCAAAAAGGGAGGATATATGTGTAAATGTACACTTTCCTGTACTCAGTTCAGTCACTCAGTCATGTCTGACTCTTTGTGACCCCACGGACTACAGCACAACAAGCCCCCCTGTCCATCGCCAACTCCTGGAGTTTACTCAAACTCATGTCCATTGAGACGGTGATGCCATCCAACTATCTCATCCTCTGTTGTCCTCTTCTCCTCTCACCTTCAGTCCTTCCCAGCATCAGGGTCTTTTCAAATGAGTCAGCTCTTCGTATCAAGTGGCCAAAGTATTGGAGTTTCAGCTTTAACATCAGTACTTCCAATGAACAATCAGGATTGGTTTCCTTTAGGATGGACTGGTTGGATCTCTTTGCAGTCCAAGGGATTCTCAAGAGTCTTTTCCAAAACCACAGTTCAATAGCATCAATTCTTCGGCACTCAACTTTCTTTATGGTCCAATTTTCACATCCACACGTGACTACTGGATAAACCATAGCTTTGACTAGATGGACTTCTTTTGGCAAAGCAATGTCTCTGCTTTTTAATATTCTATCTAAGTTGGTCATAACT
This sequence comes from Cervus canadensis, assembly GCF_019320065.1. NCBI lineage: Eukaryota > Metazoa > Chordata > Mammalia > Artiodactyla > Cervidae > Cervus > Cervus canadensis. The sequence goes on along the minus strand of NC_057394.1, from coordinate 44,168,091 downwards.
TTCCTTCCAAGGAGTAAGCATCTTTTAATTTCATGGCTGCAATCACCATCTGCAGTGATTTTGGAGCCAAAAAATAAAACCTTCCACTGTTTCCATTGTTTCTCCATCTATTTGTCATGAAGTGATGGGACCAGATGCCATGATATTAGTTTTCTGAATGTTGAGCTTTAAGTCAACTTTTTCACTCTCTTCTTTCACTTTCATCAAGAGGCTCTTTAGTTCTTCTTTGCTTTTTGCCATAAGGGTGGTGTCATCTGCATATCTGAGGTTGTCGATATTTCTCCTGGCAATCTCGATTCCAGCTTGTGCTTCTTTCAACCCAACATTTCACATGATTTACCCTGCATATAATTTAAATAAGCAGGGTGACAATATACAGCCTTGACATACTCCTTTCCCTATTTGGAACCAGTCTGTTGTTCCATGTCCAGTTCTAACTGTTGCTTCCTGACCGGCATACAGGTTTCTCAGGAAGCAGGTTAGGTGGTCTGGTATCCCCATCTCTTTCAGAATTTTCCACAGTTTATTGTGATCCACACAGTCAAAGACTTTGGCATAGTCAATAAACATAAATAAAAGTTTTTTTTTTTTTTTTTTTTTCTGGAACTCTCTTACTTTTTCAATGATCCAGGGGATGTTGGCAATTTGAACTGTTTCCTCTGACTTTTCTAAATGCAGCTTGAACATCTGGAAGTTCACGGTTCATGTATTGCTGAAACCTGGCTTGGAGAATTTTGAGCATTACCTTATTGCGTGTGAGATGAGTGCAATTGTGCGGTAGTTTGAGCATTCTTTGGCATTGCCTTTCTCTGGGATTGGAATGAAAACTGACGTTTTCAGTCCTGTGGCCACTGCTGTTTTTCAAATTTGTGGACATATTGAGTGCGGCACTTTTACAGCATGATCTTTTAGGATTTGAAATAGCTCAACTGGAATTCCATCACCTCCACTAACTTTGTTCATAGTGATGCTCCCTAAGGCCCACTTGACTTCACATTCCAGGATATCTGGCTCTAGGTGAGTGATCACACCGTCGTGATTATCTGGGTCATGAAGATTTTTTTGTATAGTTCTTCTATGTATCCTTGCCACCTCTTCTTAATATCTTCTACTTCTGTTAGGTCTATACCATTTCTGTATAGTAGAAACTAAGAAAACATTGTAAAACAACTATACTCCAATAAAAATTAACTTTAGAAAAGAAATTAGAAAGCTGACTAAAAATTAGCAGGACATTACAAAGCAGTGCCAAGACTCAAATAATAGACTGGAATTTGGAACACACAACTTCCTTGATTCTGACTTCTAGTGATCTACTCACATGAATAAAGGTTGGGCACATAAATTTTTAAAATACCCTATTAATAGAGGCATAATGCACAGATAAATGACCCAGTGTGTTTTTTCCTGGCTAGATGGAGGCTGCAACTATTCAGCTTTCACAGGAAGAATGTACTGATTTTGCCATATTACCTGGATTTCCAGCTTCAAAATAACATGTTTCCCTGCACATTTAGAGCTGTGTAAAGACACACCTAGTGTACAGGCACTGTACCATTTGTGGAGCAAAGTTAGCAGTGGAGAGTGCTCTGTAAATGTGGGTGGCCAAGCCTCTTCTTACCTGATTAGGTGAAGCGTACTGTCAGGTGACTTCCCCGTAAGAAATGGCAAGCCGCCCGCTTCATGAGAAGTGAAGCTGCTCAGTCATGTTCAACTCTTTGTGATCCCCATGGACTGTAGCCTACCAGGCTCTTCCGCTCACGGAATTTCCCAGGCAAGAGTACTGGAGTGGGTTACCTTTTCCTTCTCTAGGGGATATTCCTGACCCAGGGATCAAACCCGGGTCTCTCACATTGCAGGCAGACGCTTTACCCTCTGAACCACCACAGAAGCCCCCCAAAAGTGGCTTGCCATTTCCTTCTCCAGGGGATCTTCCTCACCTGGGGATTGAACCCAGATCTCCCCTAATGGCAAGCAGATGCTTTACCCTCTGAGCCATCAGGAAGCCCAAAGAAAGGGAAACAGCTAGTGAGTCTCCTCCAACCTGCCCCCTCAACTCGAGTACCAAATAATCTACAAATATATATATGTGTGTGTGTGTGTGTGTGTGTGTGTGTGTGTGTGTGTGTGTGTGTGTGTATATATCCATTGAGATTTCACTTCAGGTCCATACAGAGTCAGGCACTGGCTAAAAGCCATGCCACATATTCAGAACATGTTTGTGGAGTGGGTGCTGAGTCAGGGGGAGAGGCGGGAGCTGAGGTGACCAGAGGGAACAGGAAGACCCTGCTCCGTAGTTGTGACTGTTCTCCTTGGGGACACAGGTGTTTGCAAAGCAAATAAGAAGGGGCTTTGATAGAGAAGTCAAGGGCCTATTTTAGGGAGGTGATGCAGAGTACATCATGTGAAATGCCAGACTGGATGAAGGACAAGCTGGAATCAAGATGACGGGAGAAATATAAATAACAGATATGCAGATGACACAACCTTTATGGAAGAAAGTGAAGAAGAGCTAAAGAGCATCTTGATGAAAGTGAAAGAGGAGAGTGAAAAAGCTGGCTTAAAACTCAACATTCAGAAAACTAAGATCATGGCATCTGATTCAATCACTTCATGGCAAATAGATGGGGAAACAATGGAAACTGTGACAGACTTTATTTTGGGGGCTCCAAAATCACTGCAGTTTGTGACTGCAGCCATGAAATTAAATGATGCTTGCTCCTTGGAAGAAAAGCCATGATCAGCCTAGACAGCAGGGGCTCTGGGTATAGCATGAGCCCTCTTGGAGGAGGTTGCCATTAACTCCACTATAGACTGCCAGAACTTACACAGGACTGGGGAAACAGACTCTTGGAAGGCACAAACAGAACCTTGTGCACACCAGGATCCAGGAGAAACGAGCAGTGACCCCACAAGAGTCTGACCCAGACTTGACAGTGAGTGTCCAGTAGTTTCAGGAGAAGGTGTGGGTCAACAGTGGCCTGTTGCAGGGCCAGGGGCACTGAATGCAGCAGTGCATGCATGGGACCTCTTGAAGGAGTCCCCATTATTTCATTACCTCCACCATAGTTTAGCCTTAGGTCAAACAACAGGGAGGGAACGCAGCCCGACCCATCAACAGAAAAGTGAATTAAAGATTAACTGAGCATGGCCCTGACCATCAGAATAAGACCCAGTTTCCCCCTCAGTCAGTCTCTCCCATGAGGAAGCTTCCATGAGCCTCTTATCCTTATCCATCAAAGGATAGACAGACTGAAAACTGCAATCCCAGAAAACTAACCAAACTGATCACGTGGACCACAGCCTTGTCTAACTCATTTAAACTATGAGCCATACTGTGTAGGGCCACCCAAGACAAACAGGTCATGGTGGAGAGTTCTGAGAAAATGTGATTTACTGGAGAAGGGAATGGCAAACCGCTTCAGTATTCTTGTCTTGAGAACTGCATGATCAGCATGAAAAGGCAGAAAGATAGTACAGTGAAAGATGAACTACCCAGGTCTGTAGGTGCCCAATATGCTACTGGAGGTCAGTGGAGAAATAACTGCAGAAAGAATGAAGAGACGGAGCCAAAGTGAAAATAACACACAGTTGTGGATGTGATGGAAGTAAAGTCTGATGCTACAAAGAGCAATATTGCATAGGAACCTGGAATGTTGGGTGCACAAATCAAGGCAAATTGGAAGTGGTCAAACAGAAGATGGCAAGAGTGAACCTCGATTTTTAGGAATCAATGAACTAAAATGGACTGGAATGGGTGAATTTAACTCAAATGACCATTATATGTACTACTGTGGGCAAATATCCCTTAGAAGCAATGGAGTAGCCATCAAACTAAATAAAAGAGTTCAAAATGCAATAGTTGGATGCAGCCTCAAAAACAACAGAATGATCTCTGTTTCCAAGGCAATCCATTCAATATCACAGTAATACAAGTCTATGCCCCAACTAGTAACACTGAAGAAGTTGAAGTTGAATGGTTCTATGACGAGCTACAGGACCTTCTAGAACTAACACCCAAAACAATGTCCTTTTTGTTATAGGGGACTGGAATGCAAAAGTAGGAAGTGAAGAGATATCTGGTATAACAGGCAAATTTGGCCTTGGACTGCTTTATTGATTATGCCAAAGCCTTTAACTGTGTGAATCACTTCAAACTGTGGAGAATTCTTCAAGAGATGGGAATACCAGACCACCTGACCAGCCTCCTGAGAAATCTGTATGCAGGTCAAGAAGCAACAGTTAGAACTGGACAGAGAATAACAGAATGGTTCCAAATCGGGAAAGGAGTACATCATGGCTGTATATTGTTACCCTGCTTATTTACCTTTTATGTAGTGTACATCATGCAAAATGCCAGGCTGGATGAAGCACCAGCTGGAATGAAGATTGCTGGGAGAAATATCAATAACCTCAGATATGCAGATGATGCCACCCTTATGGCAGAAAGCAAGGAAGAACTAAAGAGTCTTTTGATGAAAGTGAAAGAGGAGAGTGAAAAAGTTGGCTTAAAACTCAACATTCAGAAAACTAAGATCATGGCATCTGGTCCCATCACTTCATGGCAAATAAATGGGGAAACATTGGAAACTGTGAGAAACTTTATTTTCTTGGGGTCCAAAATCACTGCAGATGGTGATTTCAACCACAAAATTAAAAGATGATTGCTCCTTGGAAGAAAAGCTATGACCAATCTCGACAGCATATCATTACATTGCCAACAGAGGTCGGTCTAGTCAAAGTTATGTTTTTTCCAGTAGTCACGTATGAATATGAGAGTTGGACTATAAAGGAAGCTGAGTGCCAAAGAATGAATTTTTTTGAACTGTGATGTTGGAGCAGACTCTTGAGAGTCCCTTGGACTGCAAAGATATCCAACCAGACCATCCTAAAGGAAATCAGTCCTGAATGTTCATTGGAAGGACTGATGCAGATTTAATAGACTACTGCATAATGTAAACATAACTTTTATATGCACTGGGAAGCCAAAAAATAAAAAATTGTGTGACTTATTTTATTGTGATATTTTCTTTGTTGCAGTGGTCTGGAACAGAACTCAAATATCTGTGAAATGTCCCTGTATAGCTATATGTTCAGGAATATCGAGACAGCCAACACAACCTATATGTTCACAGTGTGTGCATGATAGTCTTCAAGAATAAGAATCAGTTCAGTTCAGTTCAGTTCAGTCGCTCAGTCGTGTCGGACTCTGCAGCCCCATGAATCGCAGCACGCCAGGCCTCCCTGTCCATCACCAACTCCTGGAGTTTACTCAAACTCAAGTCCATCGAGTCGGTGATGCCATCCAACAATCTCATTCTCTGTCATCCCCTTCTCCTCCTGCCCCCAACCCCTCCCAGCATCAGAGTCTTTTCCAATGAGTCAATCCTTCACATGAGGTGGCCAAAGTATTGGAATTTTCAGCTTCAGCATCAGTCCTTCCAATGAACACCCAAGACTGATCTCCTTTAGGATGGACTGGTTGGATCTCCTTGCAGACCAAGGGACTCTCAAGACTCTTCTCCAACACCAGAGTTCAAAGCATCAATTCTTCAGCACTGAGCTTTCTTCACAGTCCAACTCTCACATCCATACATGACCATTGGAAAAACGGAGGCTTCAGATAGAGCATAATGGATGAGTTGAATTCATATTTTTTACTGTATCTATAAAGTACAATGATCTGAAACACTTTAAGTATAGTATTTCCCTATTTATAATAGAACAATTCAATTAAATTAGTTAAATATTATTTAGCAATTTAACATGCTTATATACAATTTTAAGGGATTATCACTTCTGGTGTTGATAGAGTATGTGAGACTGGACTTTTCATCTCATTATTAATAACCATAAAACTAGGCAAAATATATTGGACAACTGTTTTCAGACATTGGAAACGTGACAACTAGTTTGTTGTCACTAAATAAAGGGAAATAAGTAAAGTAAGTTCCATAATGCTCAGTCACTTCAATCATGTCCTACTCTGTGTGACCCTATGGGCTGTACCCCACCAGCTTCCTCTGTCCATGGGGATTCTCCAAGCAAGAACACTGGAGCACATTGTCATGTCCTTCTACAGGGGATCTTTCTGACCCATGGATCAAACCTGCCTTTCCTACGTCTCCCACATTGGCAGGCAGGTTCTTTACCACTAGTGTCACCTGGGAAGCCAAGTTCCATAATTGCCCTGGATTTTTGCTTAAAGATTTTTTGATAAGACACCTAAACATGGTAGAACTCAAGCAGAGAACGATGTTTCTCTAAACTGAGATGCACAAATTTTGAGAGATGAAAATGACTAGAATTTGGAGACAGTATGATTGCAAAGAAACCTGCTCAGGTTTAAGGTTTAAGGCCATCTTCAAAGAACAGACACTGAAACACTGTCCAACAATCTTTATATTAGTATAACAAAGTTCAGTTTTATCAATGTAATACAATGCATAGAATCTATCTGTATTTATCACACCTTCAAAGACAGGGATATATGACATAAAACCAATTAATAGAATTATACAAAATAGTGACAGATGTGATGAAATTGGCACATGGAACATAGGACACATATTCCTACTAGGTAAAGTATATAATGAAAAATACTATATTGAGAAAAACTAAAGATTCAATAAGTTATTTTGAGATTAAAAGTGCTTCCTAATAGAAAGCTCTTTAGATGGACTTAGTAGCAAAGAAGATGTTCAGAAGGTTAAAAATACTATATAAGTCATAAAAGATGAAGCATAGAATGAAAGACGAGGGAAAAAAATGAACAGAATTATAGTTACCTGTTGGAGAATATGAGGTGTTTTTATATCCATGTGCATTAGTTTGAAAATGATAGTTACGCAGTTGCGTCTAACTCTTTGCAAATCCATGGACTGTAGTCTGCCAGGATCTTTGGTCCATGGGATTTCCCAAGCAAGAATACTGTAGTGGGTATCCATTCCCTTCTCCAGAGAATCTTCCTGACCCAGGGATCGAACCCGGGTCTCCTGCATTGCAGGTAGACTTTTTACAGTCTGAGCCACCAGGGAAGCCTGTGCATTAGTTTAAATTGCCACAATAAATTGACACAAACTGCCATAGTTTTGGATTTTAGAATTCTGAAATCAAGGTATCATCAAGGTTGGTTCCTTCTAGAAGCTCTGAGAAAAGATCCATTCCAAGGAGATGCATTACTTCATTCTCTCTCTGTCTTCACATGGCCCTCGCCTTTGTCTTTTTTTGCACTTGTCGCTCTTTTTCCCTTAAATTAATTCCTCTTATTGGATTTAGGGAAAGCCCTACATTTCATCTTGATATTGTAGCCCAAGTATACATTCAAAGACCCTTATTCCAAATAAGATCACATTCTAAGATTCTGGGTAAACACATATTTTGAGGCTTACAATTCAACTCATCACACCATGTAATTGGGGTCCTAAATAAAGGAAGATTGAAAAGAAAAGGAAAAATAGTATAGAAAAATACTGTACCCTAATATTTCGCACTGATAACTTTAAACCCACAAAACCCAAATAATTCAATACAGAACAAACACACCAAAAATCAATACACAGGCACATCATATTCACATTACAGGAAAAACAAATTAGGTCTAAAATTGAAAAAATGAAATGCTGTAGTAAACATTTGGAAGAAGAGAGAAAGGAAAGAACTTCTCTTTTCATGCTATTATGATATAGATCTAAGGCTTGTTGTCTCCTCTTGGAGAAACACACAATTGTCTAAAATAAGTAAATAGTGATCAATGAGAACAACTGGGAGACTATGAAAAATGCTATAAAGAGAAAATTTTAAAATATAGAAAACTCAAAAAGGGGGAATATCATCTATTATTTGAAGTCTACCAGCTTCCAGTAATATGCCTTGCCTTCCACTACATGACACAGATTTTTGGGGTAGACTGCTACTTTTGGAGAAACCAGGTTTCATTCTAGGTGAGTTGTACATCTAAACAGAAGAATAAATTAAAAACTTCTAGAAAACAACATATAAAATAGATGTGTTACTTTTTACACAATAACATAAAATATATTTATTATCCTAGAGGTAGGAAACATTTTTCACTAAATAGACTCTTCACAAGATTCTAGTATGAGAAGTTAAAGGCAAGTCATCAGGTGGAAGATCATTGCAATAAGTATTTTCAGTAAACACTCATAACCAGTGAATATAAGGAATTTTACAAAGTATAAAGATAAAAAGGAAAATTCAGTTTTTAACGATAGACAAAAAGTTGAATGAGCAATATTAAATGACCAGTGTCTCCTGAGAAACCTGTATGCAGGTCAAGAAGCAACAGTTAGAACTGGACATGGAACAACAAAATGGTTCCAAATCAGAAAAGGAGTGTATCAAGGCTGTATATTATTACCCTTCGTATTTAACTTATATGCAGAGTACATCATGCAAAATGTCTGGCTGCATGAAGCACAAGCTGGAATCAAGATTGCTGGGAGAAATATCAATAACCTCAGATATGCAGATGACACTTCCTTTATGGCAGAAAGTGAGGAAGAACTAAAGAACCTTTGATGAAAGTGAAAAAAGAGAGTGAAAAAGTTGGCTTAAAACTCAACATTCACAAAACTAAGATCATGGCATCCGGTCTCATCACTTCATGGCAAATAGATGAGGAAACAATGGAAACAGTGACAGACTATTTTGGGGGGCTCCAAAGTCACTGCAGATGGTGACTGCAGCCATGAAATTAAAAGATGCTTGCTCCTTGGAAGGAAAGCTATGATCAACTTAGACAGCTTATTAAAAAGCAGAGACATTACTTTGCCAACAAAGGTCCATCTAGTCAAAGCTATGGTTTTTCCAGTAGTCATATATGGATGTAAGAGTTGGACTATAAAGAAAGCTGAGTGCTGAAGAATTGATGCTATTGAACTGTGGTGTTGGAAAAAATTCTTGAGATTTTCTTGAACTGCAAGGAGATCCAATCAGTCAATCCTAAAGGAAATCAGTCCTGAATATTCATTGGAAGGACTGCTGTTGAAGCTGAAACTCCAATACTTTGGCCACCTGATGTGAAGAACAGACTCATTGGAAAAGGCCCTGATGCTGGGAAAGATTGAAGGCAGGAGGAAAAGGGGATGACAGAGGGTGAGGCAGTTGGATGGCATCACTGACTCGATTGACTTGAGTTTGAGTGAGCCCCAGGGGTTGTAGATGGAGAGGGAAACCTGGCGACGTGCAGTACATGGGGTCTCAAAGAGTCGGACACAACTGAGCGATTGAACTCAACTGAACTGAATATTTGAATGACCAATATTGTAATGAAGTATTCAACTTTTCTTGTAATGCAGAAAAAGAAATTAGTACCAAGATAACATACCTTCATAGATTATATTAGCATTTAGTAAAAAAACAAAAGAGAGAAACCATAAAGTAATTATCCTCTAATTCTAATAAATAAATAAATTAAAAAAAAAAAAAACCACTGGACAATCAAAAAAAATAAATAAATAAATAAAAGAATTGGCAATGCTGTGGAGCTGTTAGAATTTTTGTTCACAGATGGAGGTATTGTAAGTTCATATAAGCACAATGAAAACAATTTGGAAAGATTTGCGTATTGAAAATAAACATATTTTATGAATCTTAATGCCACTACAAGGTGTATAATACACAGAAATGTAGTCGTAATTTCATCCAAACACATGAATGAGAATGTTCACATCATGTTCCTAGTATTAGCCCACATAGAGAGCAACACCAGAAATGACACCAATCAATCATTAAACTGGTAATCAAATTCTGATACACTCATGCAATAGAATATTAAATCATATCAAAGAAAAGAATGAGCTACCATTCCATGCACCAATATGAATGAATATCAAAAAGTAATATTGAGCAAATGAAGACAAACAGAAAGAAAGTATATTATATGATTATATGTGTAGTGTCCAAAAATAGACAAAATTATTATAAGATAATAAAAGTTAGAATGCCGCTGCTGCTGCTAAGTCATTTCAGTTGTGTCCCACTCTGTGTGACACCACAGATGGCAGCCCACCAGGCTCCCCCATCCCTGGGATTCCCCAGGCAAGAACACTGGAGTGGGTTGCCATTTCCTTCTCCAATGTATGAAAGTGAAAAGTGACAGTGAAGTCACTCAGTCGTGTTCGATTCTTCGGGGCCCCATGGACTGTAGCCCACCAGGGTCCTTTGGCAGTGCGAATCTTCAGGCAAGAGTACTGGGGTGGGTTGCCATTTCCCTCTCCAAAAGTTAGAATAAAGGTAGACTTTTTTAAGAAAAGAAGGGTTATCTGGGAGAAGCACAAAGAGGGCTTCTAAGGTGTTTTCAATGCTCTGTTTCCTGATCAAAGTGGTGCTTACGAAGATGAATCATTTTGTGAATATTCATTAAGCTGTATGATTGTGTACTTTTCTCTGTCTTTGTGCTCTAACAGAAAGATTTACAAAACCTCATGGAAAGGTTGAATTTGGTTGAGGGTAAGGATATAATATTAATAAATATTTCATGTATAAGACTTCAATAATATAAATGAACAAATATTACATATTAAAGGTATGTAAATTAAAGACAAAATAAAGGGCAGGATAAAATTCACAGCAATTGTCAATTATTTAGAAAATATTTAAAAATTGTATAGATATATGATTTCAAGTTGTTTTTTTTTTATAAATTATAACAAAGCTGATGATAAAGTAAAAGGAATCAGTAGGAAAAATTGTAAAAAGGTACTTGAAGCATTGATAAAATTGATTAAGATTTACAATAATATATTATTAATGTCAAAACAACAGAATGGTCTTGGTATCTTTCCAAGGCAAACCATTCAATACCACAGTAATCAAAGTCTATTCCCTGACCAGCAACGCTGAAGAAGCTGAAGTTGAACATTTCTATGAAGACCTGCAATACCTTCTAGAATTAATATGCAAAAAATATGTCCTTTTCGTTATAGGGGACTGGAATGTGAAAATAGTAAGTCAAGAAACACCTGGAGTAACAGGCAAATTTGGCCTTGGAGTACGGAATGAAGCAGGGCAAAGATTAATAGAGTTCTGCCAAGAGAATACACTGGTCATAGTAAACACCCTCTTCCAACAACACGGAAGACTCTACATGGACATTACCAGATTGTCAACACAAAAATCATATTGATTATATTCTTTGCAGTCAAAGATGGAGAAGCTCTACAAAGTCAGAAAAAAACAAGACTGGGAGCTGACTGTGGCTCAGATCATGAACTCCTTATTGCAAAATTCAGACTGAAATTGAAGAAAGTAGGGAAAACCACTAGATCATTCAGGTATGAACTAAATCAAATTCTTAACATTTATACAGTGGAAGTAAGAAATAGATTTAAGGAACTAGATCTGATATAAAGAGTGCCTGTTGAACTATGGATGGAGGTTCGTGACATTGTACAGGAGACAGGGATCAAGACCATCTCCTAGAGAAATAAATGCAAAAAAGAAAAATGGCTGCTGAGGAGGCCTTATAAATAGCTGTGAAAAAAAGAGAAGCAAAAACAAAGGAGAAAAGGAAAGATATAGTCATTTGAATGCAGAGTTCCAAAGAATAGCAAGGAGAGATAAGAAAGCCTTCCTTAGTGATCAGTGCAAAGAAATAGAGGAAAACAATAGAATGGGAAAGACTAGAGATCTCTTCAAGAAAATTAGAGATACCAAGGGAACATTTCAAGCAAAGATGGGCTCAATAGAGGACAGAAATGGTATGGACTTAACAGAAGCAGAAGACATTAAGAAGAGGTGGCCAGAATACACAGAAGAATTGTAAAGAAAATATCTTCATGACCCAGATAATCACGATGGTGTGATCACTCACCTAGAGCCAGACATCCTGAAATATGAAGTCAAGTGGGTCTTAGGAAGCATCACTATGAACAAAGATAGTGGAGGTGATGGAATTCCAGTTGAGCTATTTCAAATCTTAAAAGATGATGTTGTGAAAGTGCTGCACTCAATATGCCAGCAAATTTGGAAAACTCAGCAGTGGCCACAGGACTGGAAAAGGTCAGTTTTCATTCCAATCCCAAAGAAAGGCAATGCAAAGATTGCTCCAACTACCACACAGTTGCACTCATCTCACATGCAAGTAAAGTAATACTCAAAATTCTGTAAGCCAGGCTTCAGCAATACATGAACAGTGAACTTCCAGATGTTCAAGCTGGTTTTAGAAAAGGCGGAGGAACCAGAGATCAAATTGCCAACATCCACTGGATCATCGAAAAGCAAGAGTTCCATAAAAACTTCTATTTCCTCTTTACTGACTATGCCAAAGCCTTTGCTTGTATGGATCACAATAACCTCTGTATAATTCTGAAAGAGATGGGAATACAGGACCACTTGATCTGCCTCTTGAGAAATATGTATGCAGGTCTGGAAGCAATAGTTAGAACGGGACATAGAACAACAGACTGGTTCCAAATTGGGAAAGGGGTATGTTAAGGCTGTGTATTGTCACCCTTCTTATTTAACTTATGTGGAGAGTACATAAGGAGAAACGTTGGGTTGGATGAGGCACAAGCTAGAATCAGGATTTCTGGGAGAAATATCAGTAACCTCAGATATGCAGATGGTCCCACCCTTATGGCAGAAAAGGAAAAGAACTAAAGAGCCTCTTGATGAAAGTGAAAGAGGAGTGTGAAACAGTTGGCTTAAAGCTCACCATTCAGAAAACTAAGGTCATGGCTTCCGGTCCCATCACTTCATGTCAAATAGATGGAGAAACAGTGGAAATAGTGACAAGCTTTATTTTCTTGGGGCTTCAAAATCACTGCAGATGGCGACTGTAGCCTTGAAATAAAAGACACTTACTCCTTGCAAGAAAAGTTATGACAAACCTAGACAGCATACTAAAAAGTAGAGAGATTACTTTTCCAACAAAGGTCCATCTAGTCAAAGCTATGGTTTTTCTAGTAGTCATGTATGGATGTGAGAGTTGGACTATAAAGAAAGATGAGCACAGAAGAATTGATGCTTTTGAACTGTGGTGTTGGAGAAGACCTTTGAGAGTCTCTTGTACTGCAAAGAAATCCAGCCAGTCCATCCTAAAGGAGTTCAGTCCTGGGTGTTCATTGGAAGGAGTGATACTGACGCTGAAACTCCAGTACTTTGGCCACCTGATGTGAAGAGTTGACTCATTGGAAAAGACCCTGATACTGGGAAAGATTGAAGGCGAGAGGAGATGGGGACGACAGAGGATGAGATAATTAGATAGCATCACTTACTCAATAGGCATGAGTTTGAGTAATCTCTGCTAGTTGGTGATGGTATGGAGACCTGGCATGCTGTGTTCCATGGGGTCACAAAGAGTTGGACACAACTGAGCTGACTGACTGATTGTCAATATAATTTAAATATTAATGATAAATAATTTTATAAATTGTCAAAATTTGACTCAAGAGGAAGTAGTAAATCTTAGTGAAAATTACTATATAACAAAGGAAAAGAAAAATCACAGAATACGCCTCTTCACACTGGCTCAAAACCCAGAAACCATTATATATAATTAATCCTAGGTAAAATTGCTATTTCAGGCTAGAAGAAAAACAGATTTTGCTAAATTATCTTGTACAGCTATAATAAACTAAATACCAAAACCTATGGAGATGAACCATATTGCATACTTAGTATATAATACTTAAAATATAAGATTTCACACTAAAAAAATTAATAAACCAATAGACTACAAATGTTGAATTTCACAGTATGCAAAAAAAAAATTCCACCTTCAGAAGCCTGCTATTAGATTCATTACATGATAAGATCAATTAAGCAAAATATAATTTGAAAATAACAAGAATATATTATATCAGTTCAAAATTAATTTTTCATAAAAATTTTAATGAATTCAAAATGTAATATTGTCTTAAGATGATAAATAGAAACTTTCCAAAACCAAGCATCAGTGAAGTTCACAAACAGTAGATTTTCCTATTATATTTTGCAAGATACAAACCAATGATAACAAGCCTAATGGTAAAATTTCGTGGATTTTTAACCCAAAGATCCTGATGCTGGGAAAGATAGAGGGCAGGAGGAGAAGGGGACGACAGAGGATGAGATGGATGGATGGCATCACCAACTCAATGGACATGAGTTTTGGTAAACTCCAGAGTTGGTGATGGACAGGGAGGCCTGGCGTGCTGTGGTTCATGGGGTCGCAGAGAGTCGGACGCGACTGAGCGACTGGACTGAACTGATGGTATGGAGTAAGAGAATGCAGTAAGAGAAAGTGAAAATTCCAAAGTAGGTAATATTTGTAATCATTTCACTTTTAACAAAAAATAATATTGAAACTCTTTGTAGTTAGTAAGAGAATCTACATAGGAGAACACAATGCACATTTAAATGTACATTTGCTTTTTTTTTTCCTTATAACCATGCAGTAAGATATTATAAAACATGAAATATAAAAAGGTTCAGTTTCATAAAGCAAAAATACAAATCATTATGCAGTAATCTTAAAAATATAGGTTTTTTTGTTTGTTTGTTTAATAAAGAGTCCTTACATGAGAAGCCTAATTAAATGTGGGTTTGTGAAAGATTAAATCTCTTTCCTATCATAATACATAAAATCTTGAGCAAAATAATGAAATTTTAAAAATAGCTTATTCTATTAATTTTATTTAGTATATTTAATAAAAATGCCAAATGCAATGTTGAATATAGGAATAATAAAACAAATTTTGTAACTATTTTTATGAAGCAAAAGTAATTCAAACAGAGTAAACTTATGGGGGAACTAAAAATACTTAAAATTTTTGATAAATTATAATTAAATATAGAAGATTTTTCTTTCTTTTATTCCTTAAGCTGATTTTATTAAAAGTAAAATTCAAAGCAACCAGCCCCCAAAATAAATGAACATTTCTACATTACTGCTTTGGCACATTTAATAAATCCCTAATAATGAATAAGTTGTTAGGATGAAATGAGTCAACCTAGGCCTAATCTACACTAATTGATTGATAAGCTTTAAGTCTTATTTACATACATACATATATTTAAATTTATTTATTTTTTAATTAAAGGATAATTGCTTTAAAGAATTTTGTCATTTTCTGTCAAACTTCTGAATGAATCAGCTATAGGTATACATATATCCCCACCCTTTTGAAACTCCCTCCCATCTCCCTCCCCATCCCACCCCTCTAGGTTGTTACAGAGTCCCTGTTTGAATTTTCTGAGCCAGACAGCAAATTCCTGTTGGCTATCTATTTTACACATGGTAATGTAAGTTTTCATGTTACTCTTTCCATACATCTCACCCTCTCCTCCTCTCTCCCCATGTCCATAAGTCTATTCTCTACGTCTATTTCTCTATTGCTGCCTTGTAAATAAATTCTTCAGTACCATTTTTGTAGATTCCATGTATGTGTTAGAATATGCTATCTATCTTTCTCTTCCTAACTTACTTCACTCAATATAATAGCCTCTGGTTCATCCACCTCATTAGAACTGACTCAAATGAGTTCTTTTTTAATGGCTGAATAGTATTACTTTGTGTATATGTACCACAGCTTCTTTATCCATTCATCTGTCAATGGACATCTAGGTTGCTTCCTTGTTCTAGCTATTGTAAATAGTGCTGCAGTGAACAATGGGATACATGGGTCTTGTTCAATTTTGGTTTCCTCACGGTATATACCTAGGTGTGGGATTGTTGGGTCATATGGTGGTTTTATTCCTACTTTTAAAAGGAATGTCCTTACCGTCTTCCATGGTAGCTCTATCAATTTACATTCTCACCAACAGTGCAAGAGCGTTCCCCTTTCTCTACATCCTCTCCAGCATTTATTGTTTGTGGACTTATTGATGATGGCCATTCTGACTGGTGTGAGGTCATATCTCTTTGTAGTTTTGATTTGCATTTGTCTAATAATGTGCAGTGTTGAGCATCTTTTCATGTATTTGTTAGCCATCTTTATGTCTTCTTTAGAGAAATGTCTGTTTAGGTCTTTATCCCACTTTTTGATTGGGTTGTTTGTTTTACTGGTATTGAGTTGTATGAGCTGCTTGTATATTTTGGAAATTAATCCTTTGTCAGTTGTTTCATTAGCTATTATTGTCTCCCATTCATAAGATTTTCTTTTCACCTTGCTTATAGTTTCCTTTGCTGTGCAAAAGCTTTTAAGTTTAATCAGGTACCACTTGTTTACTTTTGTTTTTATTTCCATTACTCTAGGAGACGGGTTATAGAGGATCTTGCTTTGATTTATGCCATCGAGTGTTCTGCCTATGATTTCCTCTAAGAGTTTTATGGTTTCTGGTCTTACATTTAGATCTAATATAGTTCTCTGTGACAAATAGTAGGGCTTTATTGTTTAATTTATATATATTAGTTTGCATCTGCTAATCCCAAACTTCTAAAAAAGAGGGAGGGTTGGAAAACATTTCTCTTAAATGATCATATCTTTTTTAATTAATGAAAAAGTCACAAATTATTTTGTGTTCTTGCTGGAATGGGACAACTTTCATCAAAAACCATATTCCCCCTTTTCCTTTCTATAGATGTAAATCATAAGAAACTTTGGCATAATAAAGATTAATATATAAAATACATTGGAATGACAGATACTTTGAACTAAATAAAACCTTTCTTCATAGAATCAAGTTTTATTTCATAAATTGTATAATGTTTTAACATCTCTCTCTATTTACTTACATATATATATATGTGTGTATATACATATATATATATATATATATATGTATACTTACATATACATATATATATATGTAACCCTCGCCTTGTAGCACAGTTGATAAAGAATCTGCCTGCATTTCAGGAGACCTTATCTGATTCCTGGGTTGGGAAGATCCTCTGGAGAAAGAAATGGCAACCCATTCCAGTATTCTTGCCTTTAGAATCCTATGGACAGAGGAGTCTTGCAGGCTACAGTCCATTGGATCAAAGGAGTCAGACACGACTTAGCGACTAAACCATCACCACAATACATATACACCTATGTATGGATGTACACCCGCACCCCCTAAAACTATATATCTATATGTCTATATATCTATTTATCTATATAGCTGTAATCAGTTCAGTTGCTCAGTCACGTCCAATTCTTTGTGACTTCATGGACTGCAGCACGCCAGGTTTCCTTGACCATCACCAATTCCCAGAGCTTACTCAAACTCATGTCCATAGAGTCAGTGATGCCATCCAACCATCTCATCTTCTTTCATCCCTTCTCTTCCCACCTTCAATTTTCCACAGAATCAGAGTATTTTCCTATGAGTCAGTTCTTGGCATCTTGGCATGAGTCAGTTTTGGTGGCCAAAATATTGGAGCATCAGTTTCAGCATCAGTCCTTCCAATGAATATTCAGGACTGATTTCCTTTAGGGTTGGCTGGTTTGATCTACTTGCAGTTCCAGTGACTGTCAAGAGTCTGCTCCAACAGCACAGTTCAAAAGCATCCATTCTTTGGCCCTCAGTTTTCTTCATAGTCCAACTCAGACATCCATACATGACTACTGGAAAAACCATAGCTTTGACTAGATAGACTTCTGTTGACAAAGTAATGTTGCTGCTTTTCAATATGCTGTCTAGGTTGGTCATAGTTTTTGTTCCAAGAAGCGTCTTTTAATTTTATGGCTGCAGTCACCATTTGCAGTGACTTTGGAGGCCAAGAAAATAAAGACTGTCACTGTTTCCATTGCTTCTTGTTCTATTTGCCATGAATTGATAGGGCTGGATATCATGATTTTTAGTTTTTTGAATGTTGAGTTTTAAGCCAATTTTCTCACTCTCCTCTTTCACTTTCATCAAGAGTCTTTTTAGTTCATCTTCACTTTCTGCCATAAGGGTGGTGTCATCTGTGTATCTGAGATTACTGATATTTCTTCTGGCAATCTTGATACTAGCTTGTGCTTCATCCAGCCTGGCATTTTGCATAATGTACTCTCCATATAAGTTAAATAAGCAGGGTGACAATATACAGCCTTGGTGTACTTCTTTTCTGATTTGGAACCATTTTTTTGTTCCATGTCCAGTTCTAACTGGTGCTTCTTGACCTGTATGCGGATTTCTCAGCAGACAAGTAAGTTAGTCTGGTATTCCTGTCACTTGAAGAATTTTCCACATTTTGCTGTGATCCACACAGTCAAAGGCTTTGGCATAGTCAATAAAGCAGAAGTAGATGTTTTTCTGGAACTCCCTTGCTTTTTCGATGATACAGTGGTTGTTGACAATTTGATCGCTGTTCCTTTGCCTTTTCTAAATTCAGCTTGAACATCTGGAAGTTCATCGTTCAGGTATTGTTGAAACCTGGCTTTTCTATATCTATATCTATATACATCCTTTTGATGATAATTGAATTAAGTCCTTCTTCAAAACTGAGGAATAAAAGGAGCACTTGAAAGCATTTTGATTGTAAAAGGATTTGATAGTTAGTCATTGGAGACTGTCACTTCACTTCTGGGAAATGTTTCAGAAATCATTATTAAGATTGAACAGATGGCAACTACTATCACCTGTTTCCAGCTTTATGTTTAACTTAAAGGCATGCATTTAACCAAATTTATTTATAACAAGTTGGAAAAATAATAACATTGATTATTTTATTAGTCCTTTGTTAGCTAATGCAATATTTTAAAAAATATTTTACCTTACCATGTGTTTTAAATACATTACCTCAAAACTTTGAAAGGGAATTTGATTTGTGGAAAGTATTTTGTCATTTTGGATGATACTTTTGAACTGTGGTGTTGGAGAAGACTCTTGAGAGTCCCTTGAACTGCAAGGAGATCCAACCAGTCCATCCTAAATCAGATCAGTCCTGTGTGTTCATTGGAAGGACTGATGTTGAAGCTGAAACTCCAATACTTTGGCCACCTGATGTGGAGAGCTGACTTATTTGAAAAGACCCCAATGCTGGGAAAGATTGAGGGCAGGAGGAGAAGGGGACAACAGAGGATGAGATGGTTGGATGGCATCACCAACTCAATGGACATGGGTTTGGGTGGACTCCGGGAGTTGGTGATGGAGGTCTGGCGTGCTGCAGTTCATGGGGTCCCAAAGAATAGGACATGACTGAATGACTGAACTGAACTGAACTGATACAGTATATAACATTTTCCATTCATACTATCTAATAAAATGTTTAAAAGTGAATGGAAGTTTGAGAAAATGTTTAAAACTGAGTGGAGGGTAAGTTTTGAGAATCTTTTTATATGAATATAGTTTTTTAGACTTAACACTTGATTCAGGGCTTTGACTTACAGCTTCAAAGAACTTGGTCTTAGTACATTGAAGATATTTTTTCCATCAGACTATAGCTTTTGACATACACTGTCATAGTCAGAACTCCCCAGACCCTGCTAATCAAAAACAAACATTTCAAAATTACTTGGTCATTTAATTTTTCCCCATTCATTCCTACAAAGATATTTACCTACATAGTTTTCAGATATTTTCATTTGGATTATTTGCTTTTACAGATTTTATAGTTTTCTTTGTTAACCCATATTTAGGTACATTATAGCCCAAAATAACTTTTTGTTTTTAAGTGATTAAGTCTATCATTTAATAATTACAATTTCTGTACTTGCCAACTGGTCTCATCTTTTCATTTGAGATAAATATGGCAAGATTTTTGTGAGCATTCAATTGCAACATGTATAAAATGATCTGCTGTCAACAGTATTAAAAGGTGTTGCTTTTTACTTATTTCAGTATATTCAAAAAGCCACAATCACTTGATAAATATTTGTCAATATAAATTCTCTTAACAAATTACACAGGTGTCATATCTTAATGAGAGTGATAGGTTTACCTAACAAAAGAATAAAAAAAGTGATTATTTCCAGGAAAATAAAGAAATCATTTTTATAGTGATATAATCTATTATTCTTACCATTTATGTTTAGTTACTTAAAAACTGAGTACCAAATTTGAAAATGTAAAATGATGTTTACAAAAGTCAAAGTTATTTTCTTTCATTCCTGTTTGCTGTGTTGTTTTTCTTTGTGTATATAATTTCAAAGTTTTTTCTTAATCTTAAAAAGCACTTCATGTTTTGGTAAGTAAACTGTTCTGAAAAACTTTTCAATGTGTTCTTTTCCCATTTTTCAGTGTAAGCATAAATATTTCTCATTGAGTTCCCTGTTAAAGTTTCAAAATATAATTTTTACCTGTATAGATTTACCAGGTAAATTTATAGATTATCAATATTGTTTTTACAATGCAAGCGAGTGTTCTACTAGTCACAAAAATAAATGCATAGTGTTTATGACGGAGATGAATTCTCTCTTTCCCTCTTAGATGACTTTGTGTTCTTTTAGAGCTGTATGTAACTATACAGCTAGCTATAATCAAACACTGACCATTACCCTTTATAACTATGAAAAGTTATTGCACATCTTCTCAGTGTAACTTTAATATTCTGGATGGTGTTTCTGGTAAAACACTCAATAAAGGACCAATTTTGTTGTCCTGTGTCCTTATATTCCTTGCTTATTTTTATCAATTCTCCCTTAGAATTTTAATATGTTGCCTGGATATTTTTTCTTAATTATGAAAACCACCAAGATTTGTAATGAAAAAATAGAAAATACCAAGAATGTGATCACATCTAGTGACAGTGCAGGTTTACCGAAGTCCAGAACTTTTTTTCTCTTCTAGAAAAACAAACATCTATCTTGGTTGTACTCACAATTTTGTTGTTTCCTTTACTGACTATTGCTTGTCTTTCCTTTCTAACCAGGTTTAATATTATAAAGAGATTTATAGAAAGATTACTTGTATATCTTTATAAAAACCTGTGATCAATACTGGGGATTTAATTATGTAGCAAATAAAAAGCATATATGCTTCTGTGTGTCTGTTAATAGTGGTTCAGTTCAGTTCAGTCGCTCAGTCGTGTCTGACAGTGCAACCCCATGAACCGCTGCACGCCAGGCCTCCCTGTCCATCACCAACTCCTGGAGTCCACTCAAACCCATGTCCATTGAGTCGGTGATGCCATCCAACCATCTCATCCTCTGTCGTCCCCTTCTCCTCCTGCCCCCAATCCCTCCCAGCATCAAGGTCTTCTCAAATGAGTCAGCTCTCCACATCAGGTGGCCAAAGTATTGGAATTTCAGTTTCAACATCTGTCCCTCCAATGAACACCCAGGACTGATTTCCTTTGGGATGGATTGGTTGGATCTCCCTGCAGTCCAAGGGACTCTCAAGAGTTTTCCCTAACACCACAGTTCAAAAGCATCAATTCTTCAGTGCTCAGCTTTCTTTATAGCCCAACTCTAACATCCATACATAACTACTGGAAAAACCATAGCCTTGACTAGACAGGCTTTCTTGGCAAAGTAATGTCTCTGCTTTTTAATATGCTGTCTAGGTTGGTCATAACTTTCCTTCCAAGGAGTAAGCGTCTTTTAATTTCATGGCTGCAATCACCATCTGTAGTCATTTTGGAGCCCAGAAAAATAAAGTCAGCCACTGTTTCCACTGTTTCCCCATCTATTTGCCATGAAGTGATGGGACAGGATGCCATGATCTTAGTTTTCTGAATGTTGAGCTATGTGTGCAATTTGCATTGAGTAAATGTAGGACTCCTAGAGGGACCAGCAGTTTCAGGATGGAAGCTAGGATGCCATCGCAGAACTCAAAAGATATTAAAACACTAGTTTAGGAACAAATGAGCAATTCAGTGATACAGATTCATATAATTTTTTTTAAATTCTGTATATATAATATACTAAAATGGAACTTCCCAGGTGGCACGGCACAGGTGGTAAAGAACACGCCTGCCAATGCAGGATATGTAAGAGATGAGAATTCCATCCCTGGGTCTGGAAGATTCCCTGGAGAAGAAAATGGCACTCCAGTATTCTTGCCTGGAGAATCCCATGGACAGAAGAGACTTAGCATGCACGCATATACTAAAATGGTGGCACAGAGTAAGATAAGTATGAAGTAATAATAAATGATGCTGACATGAACAATCAATGTTTACGAATAAAGTTGAGAACTTGCTTTACAATTAATTTCAATGTATACACAGAAAATGATTCCAGATGAAGTAAAACTGAATAAAACAGAAGTAAAATTATAGCAGAAAATGTTGGATTTTTTAATAGATTAGAGATTTATTTTTCCTTTTAGTGCAAAAAAATAAAAATAAATAAAAATACAATGCCATGAAAGGAAACAAATGATTAACATGTTAATATTAAAACTTAAAAGTTTTTATGTAAAATAAATCCACAATAATAATGTTAAAAGGAAAACAAAATCAATAGGAAAGATACCTACAATATAAGTGGCCTGCTCTATACTTCCCTGGTATTAGAATGGAAAATGGACTCTCTCAGGCATCTTATGTTTCTCCAAATGCTTCAAGTCCAGATAAAGGAAAATACACCTTTAGCAGATTTGAGTATTTGGAGACATATAGGGTGCCTGAGAGAATCCATTTTCCATTCTAATACCAGGGAAGTATAGATAGCCTTCTAAAAATATGAACAATTGAAAATTAAAAGAGCTTTCAATTAATATGTTTCAAATTTTCAGATGGGCTTCCCCAGTGGCTCAGTGGTTAAAGAATCTGCCTGCAATGCAGGAAATGCACTAGGAGCCACAGGTTCAATCCCTGGTCAGGAAGATCCCCCAGGGATGGAAATGGCAACCCACTCCAGTAGTCTTCCTTGAGAAATCCCATGGAAAGAAGCCTGGTTGGCTAAAGTCCATGGGGTCGCAAAGAGTTGGACACAGCTTAGTGACTAAACACAAACACAAAGAAAATTTTCAGGTAGAGATATCTACCCACATACTGAGGAGAAATACAATGTTGAGGGAATCATGCAGCAGGAATTTTCACAGCTATTTCTACAAATGTCACCATATCAAGCTATTATGTTGATAATTAATAGTACTACTAATGTTTCTACAGTAACAATAAGAATATCATGTCATAGATACTTATCATATAAAGAAATCTTCTTAGTACCTTTCAAGAAAAAAAAATAATAACTCTTCTAACTCAGCAGTCTCAACACTGCTCATTAGAATCATCCAGAGAGAATGCAAAAGCTTCTAATCCCTCTTTGACAATTAAATATAAATATCCAGGGAGGGGCATTTAAAAAAAAAAAAAGGCTATGATTCCAATATTCAGCTGTGATTAATATCCTTTTGAGGAAACTACTATTATTTTCATTTTACACTTCAAGTTTCTAACGCCAAAGGAGAATCCTGAAGAACAAGAATGATTTGCAAAAGATAAACTCATTTGTAAACAGAGACCAGCCCCCTCATTCCTCTTTGACTCTGCAATTAGGCTCTTAGAAAATAGATTGTTTAACTTTCTGTGTTTTGCAGCAAAAACAATTAAATTCTATTGGTGTCTTCTTTGTCATCTGGAGTGGTTGTCTGTGCTGTGATTTAGATATAAGTACCAAGCTGAGTTCTGTACAATGTTAACTTTCCTAAAGGGTCTGGACTGAACACATCTTTATCATCTGCTCTCCTACTCCCCGACCTTCACCCCACCATGGTCAGCTTGAACTCAACTTTCACCTTCCATGTGACGTGTATATTAGTGGCATAGAGAATAAAATCATTATTTAAAATCTAAAATAAAGTCTGAATTTTCCTCTTTTTGTCAAATAATGGAGAGTTAGTCTGGACATGTATTGTTTCACTAAATAAAGCCAACTGTTGGTGTTATATTGAAGTTTTGAACACATTCCTTTTGCAATTCTATTAGTTACAGAGCCTTGGAGGCAGGAGTTGTTCCAAGGCTGATGTCAGCCCTAGAAACTGGCTCACTGGCATGAGTCTTCTGTCAATTGGCTAATTTTCAAGAAGAGGGGTTGCTACTGATTGGTTGGCTTTTAGCTCTGTGTTTACAAAGTCCGTTATCATTAGTTGTTTAGACAGGTTTTAAATGGGTTCTGCCATTGATTTGTAACCATAGCAATAAAATGGTCAGCATTTTCTTAAGTGAGGTAACTTTAGGCTCTCTGTAAAATTCACCTAGGATATTTACTCAAACTTCTAAAAGGATGGTAATAGTCTTCCACTGAGGAAATCATACAGGCAGCATCTATATAAAATTCTTTCCTTTACATAGAGATGCTGTGTTGCAGCTTCTTAAGACTTCACAATAAGCTTTTAAACATGTGATGGCTTCAGTTTGGGCTTAAATTTGAAGTTAAATATCTTTATTCATATGTCAGCTCAATCACTCAGTTCAGTTGCTCAGTCATGTCTGACTATTTGCAACCACGTGGATAGCAGCACACCAAGCTTCCTTGTTCATCACTAACTCCACAAGCTTGCTCAGACTCATGTCCATCGAGTCAGTGATACCATCCAACCATCTTATCCTTAGTCGTCCACTTCTCCTATTTTCAATCTTTCCAAGCATCAGGGTCTTTTCCAATGAGTCAATCCTTCGAATTAGGTGGCCAGTGTATTGGAATTTCAGCATCAGCATCAGTCCTTCCAAGGAATATTCAGGACTGATTTCTATTAGGATTGAGTGGTTTGATCTCCTTGAACTCAAAGGGACTCTCAAGAGTCTTCTCCAACACCACAGTTCCAAAGCACCCGTTCTTCAGTGCTCAGCTTTCTTTATAGTCCAACTCTCACATACATACATGACTACTGGAAAAACCATAGCTTTGCCTAGATGGACATTTGTAGGCAAAGTAATGTCTTTGTTTTTCAAAATGCTGTCTAGGATGGTCAAGCTTTTCTTTCAAGGAAAAAGCATTCTTTAATTTCATGGCTGCAGTCAATACCTGCAGTGATTTTGGAGTCCACAAATGTAAAGTCTCTCACTGTTTCCATTGTTTTCACTTATATTTGCCATGAAATGATAGGCAAATTTTGCCTTGCAGTACAAAACAAACCAGGTCAAAGGTAAACAGAGTTTTGTAAAGAGAATGCACTGGTCATAGCAAGTATCCTCTTCCAAAAACAAATGAGAAGACTACACATGGACAGCACCAGATGGGAAACACCGAAATCAGATTAAATATATTATTTGCAGCCAAAGATGGAAAAGTTCTATATAGTCAGCAAAAACAAGACCGGGAGCTGGCTGTGGCTCAGATCATGAACCTTACTGCAAAATTCAGACTTAAATTGAAGAAAGTAAGGAAAACCACTAGACCATTAGGGTATGACTTAAATAAAATTCCTTACAATTATACAGTGGAAGTGACAAATAGATTCGAGGGGTTAGATCTGATAGACAGACTGCCTGAAGAACTGTGAAAGACAGAGGTTTGTGGCATTGTACAGGAGGCAGGGATCAAGACCATCTCTAAGAAAAAGAAATGCAAAAAGGCAAAATGGCTGTCTGAGGAGGCCTTACAAATAGTTGAGAAAAGAAGATAAGCTAAAGGCAAAGGAGAAAAGGAAAGATGTAACCATTTGAGTTCCAAAGAATAGCAAGGAGAGATAAGAAAGTCTTCCTCAGGGGTCAGTGCAAAGAAATAGAGGAAAACAATAGAATAGGAAAGACTAGATATCTCTTCAAGAAAATTACAGATACCAAGGGAACATTTCATTCAAAGATGGGCACAATAAAGGACAGAAATGGTATGGACCTAACAGAAACAGAAGATATTAAGAAGAGGTAGCAAGAATACAGAGAAGAATTATACAAAAAAGATTTTCATGACTCAGATAATCACAATGGTGTGATCACGCACTTAGAGCCAGACATCCTGGAATGTGAAGTCAAGTAGGCCTTAAGAAGCAACACTTCAAACAAAGCTAGTGGAGGTGGTGGAATTCCAGTTAAGCTATTCCAAGTCCTAAAAGATGATGCTGTGAAAGTGCTGCATTCAATATACCAGCAAATCTAGAAAATGCAGCAGTGACCACAGGACTGTAAAAGTTTAGTTTTCATTCCAATCCCAAAGAAAGGCAATGCAAAAAATGTTCAAACTACCACACGATTGCACTCATCTCAGACACTAACAAAATAGCACTTAAATTTCTCCAAGCCAGGTTTCAATAGTATGTGAACCCTGAACATCCAGATTTTCAAGTTGTATTTAGAAAAGGCAGAGAAACCAGAGATCAAATTGCTAACATCTGTTGGATCATCAAAAAAGCAAGAAAATTCCAGAAAAATATCTATTTCTGCTTTATTGACTATGCCATAAGCCTTTGACTGTGTGGATCACAGCAATCTGTGGACAGTTCTCCAAGAGATAGGAGTACCAGATTACCTGACCTGCCTCCTGAGAAATCTGTATGCAGGTCAAGAGGAAATAGTTAGAACTGGACATGGAACAACAGAATGGTTCCAAATCAGGAAAGGAGTATGTCAAGCCTGTATATTGTCACCCTTCTTATTTAAGTTATATGCAGAATGCATCATGAGAAATGCTGGATTTGATGAAGAACAAGCTGGAATCAAGATTGCTGGGAGGAATATCAATTACCACGATATGCAGTTGACCCCACCGTTATGGCAGAAAGTGAAGAAGAAATAAAGAGCCTTTTGATGAAAGTGAAAGAGGAGAGTGAAAAAGTTGGCTTAAAGCTCAACATTCAGACAACTAAGATCATAGCATCTGGTCCCATCACTTCATGGTAAATAGATGGGGAGACCATGGAAACAGGGACAGACTTTATTTTCTTGGGCTCCAAAATCACTGTGGATGGTCTCTGCAGCCATGAAATTAAAATATGCTTACTCCTTGGAGGAAAAGCTATGACAAACCTAGACAGTGTATTAAAAAGCAGAAACATTATTTTCTTTACAAAGGTCCATGGAGTCCAAGCTATGGTTTTTCCAGCAGTCGTGTATGGATGTAAGAGCTGGGCAATAAAAAAGACTGAGCACCGAAGAACAGATGCTTTTGAATTGTGGTGCTAGAGAAGACTCTTAAAAATCCCCTGGACATCAAAAAGATCAAACCAGTCAATCCTAAAGGAAAGCAATCCTGAATATCATTTAGAAGGACTCATGCTGAAGCTGAAGCTTCAATCCCTTTCCCATCTGATGCGAAGAGCCAACTCATTGAGAAAAACTGATGCTGGGAAAGATTGAGGGCATGAGGAGAAGGGTACTACAGAGGATGAGATGGTTGGATGGCATCATCTACTCAATGGATATGAATTTGAGCAAACTCTGAGAAATGGTGAAGGACAGGGAAGCCTGTTGTGCTGCAGTCCATGGGGTTGCAAATAATGAGATACAACTGAGTGACTGAACAACAACAAAAGGTGAAGAAGTTCATAAAGATAGAAATGTCCCTATGATGAAGAATAAACAACACCATATATAAATAGTGGTCAGTATATATGTATTGGCTTGATATTTATTCATTTGTCCTTTTAAGCATTCATGAGGTATTTGTAAATTACAGAGTGAATATGAAGGCTTAGAAAGAGAATAATCCGACGAAATGTGTTGAATTGTTTCATACTCAAGTGATATTTAAGCTGATGTATGCATAGTTAATAAATATTTAAATTAGTGAAGAATATGGGAGAACAGCTTTTGAAGAATATTTGCTTTGGTACTTATAAAATTCTTCCAAATAAACTTTGTATGTCAATTCTTTGATTCCAAAAGATATTGTTCCTACAATATTTTCTTTTATATTTCAACTCTTCTTTTCTCTCTACCTAACATAAGCATACATGTTTGGTGTTCTTTAACTTCAAATAATTAAAGCCTGTCCTGAAATTTAAAAAAATATATATATGTTTTTTTAATCTGTTGACCCATTTCATTGTTGCTTTTGTGAATGAAGAATGTCACCTGCCATATCAGTAAATAAAAGATGTGCATCCATCAAGACAGCAGCCACTACAGCCGCTCCCAACTGTGCACCTTGAGGGGATTTAGGATGGAGAAAAACATGATACTAACCTTAGATAGTTAAGGTGCATATCAAAGAAATGATTTCAATGAGACCAGAATCTGGCATACACAGAAAAGTGCTAAATACATTAACTTGAGATGTCTGGTTTCCTTTAATTAAGAGTAAACATTTGATGTTCTGACTACCTGTATTTTGTTTTAAAACATATATCCTGGCTCATCCCTTACCTCTGTGGAGCAATCCCTCAGAGCTATAAGAAAGGCTGTCTTCCAAGCTTACACCCTCAGAACTTCTGCCACATAAAACATAACTCTCAACTTTTTTTTTTTTTTTTAATTTTTTTATTAGTTGGAGGCTAATTACTTCACAACATTTCAGTGGGTTTTGTCATACATTGATATGAATCAGCCATAGATTTACACTTATTCCCCATCCCGATCCCCCCTCCCATCTCCCTCTCCACCCGATTCCTCTGGGTCTTCCCAGTGCACCAGGCCGGAGCACTTGTCTCATGCATCCCACCTGGGCTGGTGATCTGTTTCAAAAGTTGTATTTTTTTTTCTTCGACAGAAACAACATTCATATCCATGTTAATTGCTGTTGTTCAGTTGCTAAGTCATGTCTGACTCTTTGTGACCCTTTACTACTCTTGTAGCCATATGATGGAGATGCAGATTCGATCTCTCAGTTGGGGATATCCCCTTTTACCCCCTTTGCCTCCCTCCTTCAGTCTTTTCCTGAATCAGGCCTTTTCCAAAGGATCAGCTTTTCTCATCAGGTGGCCAAAGCTTTATTGAAGCTTCAGCTTCAGCATCAGTCCTTCCAATGAATATCCAGGGTTGATTTTCTTTAGGATTGATTGGTTTGTTCTCCTTGAAGTTGATGGGACTCTCAAGAGTTTTCTCTAGCACCAACATTCAAAAGCATCAATTCTTCTGCTTTCAAACTTTCCTATGGTCCAACTCTCACATCCATCCATGACTATTGGAAAAATCATAGCTTTGAGTATATGGTCTTTCATATATCTCTGTGATGTATTAAACTGCTATCTCTGTATACACTCTCTAGGTTTGTCATAGCTAACCTTCCAAGGAACAACCATGTTTTAATTTTATGTCTGCAGTCACTGTCCACAGTGATTTTGGAGCCTAAGAAAAGAAAATCTGTCACTGTTTCCACTTATTCCCCTTCTATTTGCCTTGAAGTGATGAGACTGGAAGAGTTTTTTTTTTTTTTTCAATGTAGAGTTGTTTGGAATATGGAATGACAACCCATCCAGTATTCTTGACAGGGAAATCCCATGAACAGAGGAGCCTGGCAGGTTACAGTTCATGGGGCCACAGACAGTTGGCCACAACTGAACACACAGAAACCCAATGTTGAGTTTCAAGCCAACTTTTTCACTCTCCTCTTTCACCCTCATAGAGAGTATTTTCAGCTCCTTTTCACTCTCATATTCATATATCTGCCTAAATATCAAATTTTTTTTCACTCAGGCCTTCCATGAACACAAAATCCTGCACTGTATTTTAATCTCCAGCATACTGTGTATGTGTTTGAAGTATTTTTTTAATTATATTTCTTTAATGTTAGTTTTATGAGAAAAGTTACTGTGTTTTGTGTTTTATAAAATTCTTTGTTCTAGAAGGATACATATTAAGTAATAGGCATTATGTAGATGCCTGTGTATCAGAAAAAGCAGAGGAAGTATATGTACACCAACACAAATAGGAAGAAGTAGAGTTTCCTGACTCTGAAGCAGAAAGAGACTGCTTTTCTTGGTTATGTTGGCCTTAGATGTAAGGGCTACTTTGTAACAGGGAGGAAGACTGATATATGTTCATCAAAGCTTGAAGGCGGAGGAGGGGGGTTCTGCTGTAAGTGGTTAATATCTCCTATTTCTGAATGCTTTATATGAGGTAAAGATATTTACTGTGAGTGGCAGGTAGTTCATGTATCATATGGCATAATACTGAACAATGCTCAACAAGTAATCAGTTACCACATTGAATATTTCTTAGATGAATAATAAACCAAATAATCATTTGATCTCATGCAATATGTCTTTTACTGATGAACCTTAACAAGCCATCATTGTTCTTTTCTTCTGGAAATACTTCTCAACATACATTCTTTCTGTTAAGTCAAGTGGCTGCACTTCACACCATTTCAAATCTTTCATTCTCCTGCAACTTCCCCCATACTTCATTTGTGATTATAGCTAAACATTTATATCCCCTGGAGACCACAGTTAGTTCTTGAACATGAGGAATACAGGTGAAGCTGATTGACAATTTCTTGTAGATATCTCAAATTATTACTAATGTGGGGAGGGGAAGGTATGCATAAATCATTTCAAAACTTATATAGTTTTCACTATACAGAAATACCCTAGTATTTCTACATTTCTAGAACTGAATATTAGTTCAGTCATTCAGTCGTGTCTGACTCTTTGTGACCCCATGAACTCAGACAAAAGCAAATGATTAAAAAAAAAAAAAAGCTACTGTCTTTTAGAAATGTATTTAAAATATAAAAATAGTTTTAAAGTAAAAGGATAGATAAATAGTAACCAAAAGAGGACTGGGATAAATGTTTTAATTTCAGACAAATTCATTTCAGAACAAGAAATATTCATACATATAAACAGGGATAAACAAGATCATCAAGAAAATATAATTCTAAGTTCATATATACAACTAAAAACTGAGCTTAAAAATGCATGAAGCAAAGCAAAAAAAAAAAAAAAAAAAAAACAAGAGGGAACAGAAAAAAAAATCATAATTATCATCTTATATATTTGAACTACTTTTTCAGATAGTTCAGTTCAGTCACTCAGTCATGTCCAGCTGTTTGTGACCCCATGGACTGCAGCATGCCAGGTCTCCCTGTCCATCACCAACTCCCAGAGCTTGCTCAAACTCATGTCCATTGAGTTGGTGATGCCATCCAATCATCTCATCCTCTGTCATCCCCTTCTCCTTCCCTCAATCTTTCCCAACATCAGGGTCTTTTCCAATGAGTCAACTCTTAGCATGAGGTGGCCAAAGCATTGGGGTTTCAGCTTCAGAATCAGTCCTTCCAATGAATATTCAGGACTGATTTCCTTTGAGATGGACTGGTTGGATTTCCTTGTAGTCCAAGAGACTCTCAAGAGTCTTCTCCAACATCATAGCTCAAAAGAATCAATTTTTTGGTGCTCAGCTTTCTGTATGGTCCAACTCTCACATCTATACATGACTACTTGAAAAACCACAGCTTTAACTAGACAGAACTTTGCTGGCAAAGTAATGTCTCTGCTTTTTAATAAGCTGTCTAGGTTGATCATAGTTTTTCTTCCAAGGAGCAAGCATCTTTTAATTTCATGGCTGCAGTCACCATCTGCAGTGATTTTGGAGCCCCCACAAATAAGTCTGTCACTGTTTCCATTGTTTCCACATCTGCTTGCCAACTGAATATACAAGTGAATAAAGCATGATCCTTTTGTTCTCAAGAAGGGAAATTATCTCCTCGGGGAGATAAACATCAAGATATAATTTAACAAGCAGTAACATTTATAACACAGGAAATACAACAAAGAAGAAAGCTATTGTTGTAAATACGAAAGTTGAATTTGCATGGATAAGTAAAATTTCCCCCAACAAAACTATTAGGAAGGGCTGTCTGAAGGAAAATAGCAATAGTCGGAGAAGCATAAATCATAAGTGCTATGACCTGTTATGAAAACAATTGAAAGCTTTCTCAATATGTTTGAGTCATTGTGTACATAGAATATGTAGAATTGAGTAAGCACATTTTCATACTGATTGAATAGATGCTGGAGAAGGCAATGACAACCCACTCCAGTGCTCTTGCCTGGAAAATCCTGTGGACGGAGGAGCCTGGTGGACTGCAGTCCATGGGGTTGCTAGGAGTCGGACACGACTGAACAACTTCACTTTCACTTTTCGCTCTCATGCATTGGAGAAGGAAATGGGTGGGCTGCCATCTATGGGGTCGCACAGAGTCCGACAGGACTGAAGCGATGCAGCAGCAGCAGCAGCAGAATAGATGCTAATAATGTTAACCCAATTAAGAAGTACTAATGAAAATTGAGCAGATGTATCAGAAAATGTTGTAAGTAACATGATTAACATGATATTTTTAATAGGATGTGATAATAACAAAAATCTTGGTATTTTTCAACAACAACAACAAAAAGATTGGTATTTTAAAGTCAATAGCATCTAAGGCAAATTTGGTCCCATATTTACTCATCTAGTCTGGCTCCTGTTATCACTGACAATAGAATATGATATATTTGTCTCACTTTAATCTGATTTTGAGAAAGTTTTGGGAAAAGATGGGGGAAATTTGGCAATTCATGGCAGCCCACTCCAGTATTCCTGCCTGGAAAATTCCATGGACAGAGAAGCTTGTCAGGCTACAGTTCCTGGAGTTGCAAAGAATTGGACACAACTGAGCACACACACATACAATATCTATGTATTCTCCCAATTTCCCCCCAGTGTTGAGGAGCCTTTTAATATATTATTAATAAAAAAAAATAATTCCTATATCTGTTACATTTATTCCAATAGTGTTATTATATAGTTAATGTATAACTATATAATATCAAAATAATCATTCCTTATATTAGTTAAAAATAAGAATGTGTACTGTTATACATCTATTCCATCAATAATAAGTCAAAAATGAATGATCATATGCAAAGTGGGACTCAAACTATTGTATATATGAGTACCATATTTATTCTACTACAACATCTCAAGTTAAATCCCAGAACATATATAATGTGGAAGCATAGCAACAGGGCAACAAGCGGACTAGCATCATCATCTTTAAAGAAGGACTGTGCTTGGGTACCACGATGGTTCAGCCAACAGGCAGCCTCTGACCCCTTAGGTCCTTCAGGGTATGGCTCAGCTGCAGAACATCCCTTTGTCCATGATTACACCCTTCCTGAATCAGTCCACAGCTAGGGGCAAAGAAAAGCCTGAGCATTTCAGAGAGATGGGGGACACTCTCACGGGGAATAGCACAACCCAGCATCCCCATCCATGCTGATGTAGGCTGTGTCATACCCGAACTGCAGTCTATCTTCTTGGGCTGTTCAATGCAACTTCTATCACTTCATGGATGTTTTATTACTAATATATACTTTACACTTCAGTTTCCCTTTCAGTCTCTGTTTCCAGGGAATCTTACACACAATGGTTGCTAATGTACTTAGGTAATTGGCAGATTCGCAAACAGGTCTAGCCAGTTGCTACCTAAGGGCTTTGGCACTTTAGTGAGACCTTCGTTGTTTACTCAGTCACAAATGCAATGCACTCCAAACCTCTCTATCATTATTCTTTTTCTGTTTTTCTTTAGTACTTATTTCCATTCATTCCACTTTTATTTTTAATAATTTCTCTTGTAAAGCATCACTATTGCCTATTAGAATGCTAGTCTTGTAAGAATTTGCATTTCTCTTTATTTTGTAAATTTATATATTCTATATGCCATGAATGGAGCCTAGAATATGGTTGATGTTTATTTGTTATAGGAGTAAATATTGTTTAAAACCTAAAGTAACCCCAAAATTCATTGAATATAATCAGTGTACTTCCATTATAAGTAATAAAAGAAACACAGGAAAAACTAGAAAATAATGCATTTTACTTACTTCATATATAAGAACTCTGTAAAAATATAAGAATTTTTGACATGAGATGCTGGATAGTGTTTTCATTGATATGAATGGATGTTTCCTTTTAAAAGATAAATGTGAGGGTATCAATTGTTCTAGTATGTGAACTATTTCAAAAGCTTATTTATAAAAAAATTTTACTAGTTTTATTATTATCTTGGGATTATACAATTGCTAAAAAGGCCAACCTAGGTTCAGTTCTACTTAAGTATAGCAAACAGGTAAATATAAATAAGTTATTAAAATTTGATTATAATAAACAGACCCCATAATAAGAGTATATGAGATGACATTGAAATTTATATTATTTTATATATGACATACACATTAATGCATATTATTTCTATCATAATATCTGATTATTGGCAACTTAGATTGCTTAGTAATGTGTATATCAAATGCTACTAATTGTTTAAATTCTGAAAAATGAAAAAATCTAGTAGGGGCAATAGGATTTCTCTTTCTAAATATCATGGTATCTTGATTAATCTTATGAGAAACATAATTCACACTGAAATGCATAGAAATACAAGAATTATTTTCTTTTGAAATATAGCTTTATCCAATAACAATTTCCATAACTTTCTCCATTTAATTAAATATATTATAAAATTTACCTGTTTATATGGAATAATTATATAATCATTGGCAAGAACTTTGATAAAGAGCTTCTATGATAAGTGATTCTATCTGTGGGTTAACAGGACACATATGTTTTGAGCAATACTATCTTTGCACTGCAGACAATAGCTAGTTCAATTTCAGTGGCAAAGTATGTGAGTGAGAGAACAGACTGGATAAAAAGGTAATATCCTGCCTAACTTAATCAGTCTTTCATGGTGAGCAGCTAAGCTTGTAACTGCTACTCAGAAAGATGTTCATTAAGGTTTCCAAGGCGTCCTTCACCTTGCATGAGACAGGCCAGTTTATTGGATTGCCTAAATTAACAGGAAGGATGTTCTTTGCAATACCTTTTAACTGAAGTTCAGTATACTTACGCTTTGCCAGCCAGGAGCTATATTCTGACAGTGAACTATATCCTTTATATGTGGAATCCAGGGTCACTTTTCTGCTTTAACTTATAAAATCTACCTTGGAAATAAAATGGAATGTCCAGGGTATTTTATGGGTTAAACATTGAAAATGTGGTTTTAAAATCAGGGAGAAGTAGGGGAGAAGTTTGGTATGTTTCTAAATCTGATTTATTTCTAAAAGAACTATTAGGAAGGATGTATCAATCAGAATCACCCTAAGACTGACTGGATAGCATTGTTTGGGATAGGAAATGGAATCCTTGGGTGAAGTAGAAGCTATGAATGTATATATACATGTAGAGGTGTGTACACAAGAAAGTGGGAGAATAATTAAAGGGCCCACTTTCAAAATACGACACTAAGAAATTTTCTGTTGCATTACTTGAAATAAAATGTGGCATTATTATAGTTCCCCTCACAGAGAAAAGTCAAGAACCTGTCCTAAGCTTTCTTCTGGTGACTGCATTAATTAATTATAGTGTTCCTTCCAACCCCCTTCATTCATTTAACAATTATTCACTGAACATGGACTTTGCCCTGGGCACTGGCTTGATGGGGAAATAAGAAAGGAGGATGATGCATGCATTCTGTCTAAACTGAATCTAAGAAGAGAGTTAAGAGAATTAGGTTCCTCCATTCTCCCAGACTTTCTTTTAACTTACCTTTCTCATAACTAAAATAGAGTAACAATAACTAAAAGTCTTGTCAATATGCAATTTTATATCAACATTGACTGCTTTTTCTCCTGTCCATCTTAAGCAGATCAGCTAATTGATAAGTTAAAGTATCCTATGGTACTGTCAGTTAAAGCCAAATTTGTAGAAGAAAACTGAGGAAAAAGTCATTGTGCCTTTGTATTATACAAAAATTTCTTTGATACGATGCCAAAAAGAAAGCAATATAATGATTTAATATAATATTAAGTTCCACTTTAAAAACTTCTGCTCTTCAAAACATATAATTTAAAAGCAAAAGAAAAAAGTAAGTTTTCCAATGATTTTTCAGTTTTTATGTATGTTGGCTTCACCATAATATGTCATTTTTATTCTCTCAGTATAACAACTATTAAGGCAAGTGTTCTATTTATATTATATTCAGAAATAAGAAAGCATCATCAGTTCAGTTCAGTCACTCAGTCATGTCCAACTCTTTGCGACCCCATGAACTGCAGCACCCCAGGCC
The DNA here is from genome assembly GCF_019320065.1 of Cervus canadensis. Taxonomy (NCBI): domain Eukaryota; kingdom Metazoa; phylum Chordata; class Mammalia; order Artiodactyla; family Cervidae; genus Cervus; species Cervus canadensis. The sequence goes on along the minus strand of NC_057394.1, from coordinate 44,132,356 downwards.
TCCCTGTCCATCACCAATTCCCAGAGTCCACCTGAACTCAAGTCCATTGAGTCAGTGATGCCATCCAACCATCTCATCCTTTGTCGTCCCCTTCTCCTCCTGCCCTCAATCTTTCCCAGCATCAAAGTATTTTCCAATAAGTCAGCTCTTTGCATCAGGTGGCCAAAGTATGGGAGTTTCAGCTTCAGAATCAGTCCTTCCAGTGAACACCCAGGACCGATCTCCTTTAGGATGCAGTCCAAGGGACTCTCAAGAGTCTTCTCCAACACCACAGTTCAAAAGCATCAATTCTTCAGTGCTCAGCTTTCTTTATTGTCCAACTCTCACATCCCTACATGACCACTGGAAAAACCATAGCCTTGACTAGAGGGACCTTTGTTGACAAAGTAATGTCTCTGCTTTTTATATGCTGTCTAGGTTGGTCATAACTTTCCTTCCAAGGAGTAAGCGTCTTTTAATTTCATGGCTGCAGTCACCATCTGCAGTGATTTTGGAGCCCAAAAATAAGGCCAAGAAAGCATATTCAGATACTTTAAGGTTATCTTTGTAGAGCTCCTAAAAGTAGAAACGTATTTAGAATCTTGCTTTTCTGATACCCAGCAAAATAGTCTTTGTCATGTTACTTATTTTAAAAGTGAAATATAAATTCATATTTAAATTATAGTGGAATAAGTAAAATAATTGGACTCAAAAATAAATTTTATTATACGTTGCATATTTGTTAAAACATCAATTTTAGCTGCATATAATTTTTTTTTTATTTTTGCTATTTTTTTCTCCCTTGAACAACTCCTATGTATTTTGTAAGAGAAATGCATTTTCTGTTATACTTTAATTCATACTTCTGAGTTAGGTGATGAAAATTATTATGCCTCAGTATATGGAGCTGACTCATTAGAAAAGACCCTGATGCTGGGAAAGATTAAAGGCAGGAGGAGAATAGAATGACAGATGATGAGATACTTATCACCAACCCAATGGACATTAGTTTGAGCAAATTCTGGGAGATGGTGAAGGACAGGGAAGCATGGAATGCTGCAGTTATAGGGTAGCAGAGTCAGACATGATTGGGCAACTGAACAACAAAAATATATGTAGAAAAAAAAATCCTCTTGAAAAAATTTCATGTTTATATTGTTTTTCATTCTTCCTTTTTCTTTATTTTTTTTTTTTTAACTTTGACTTTACTGGGCCTTCATTGCAGCACACAGGCTCTTCATTATGATGCACAGCTTTTCTCCAGCTGTAGCATGAGAGCTTCTCTTGTCGTGGTCCTCAATGCTCTCTTGTTGTGGAACATGGGCTCTAGAGGATTCAGGTGCAGTAGTTGTAGTGTGCAATCTTAGTTGTTCCACAGTGTGTAGGATCTTAGTTTCCTGATCAGGATGGAACCTCTGTTCCCTATATTGGAAGGCAGATTCTCAACCACTGGACCATGTGACATGTCCCTTATGCTTATATTGTTAATTAGAGAAATTTTATATTCACCTTTAATAGAAAGTAAGATTTTATCTAAGATAAATACATGATTTTTATATCAAGTTAATAATTTACAAATAAACACCAAAATGAAAATAAATAAAACTTTGAGAAAAAAGATGTCTACTTTTAATACTGAAATATGTTTGGTTGTGTTTTCCAATAAATTACAGGATCATGCATTGAAATACGACAGAACACAACCAGTTTCTGACTATCTAAATATTTAATTTCTTGACCTAGGATGCATTCTCTTTGAAAATCCTCACATTTTCTGTATATTCTTGTGGAATAAAATTTTCAAATATTATAAACTTAGAAAATACAATTTTCAGTAAATGCAAATCTCAAAAATGTGCAATTTTATGGATTGTTAATTTAAAGTCAATCAGAAATTTTAATTGTCAGTATGATATTTCCATTTTTTGCTTGATTTATTTTAAAAATAGCTTATTAACTATCCTAATTTATAATATGGGCTTCCCCTGTGACTCAGCTGGTAAAGAATCACCCTGCAATGCAATATGTGACTTTTGGTATTGATAACTAGATAAATTTGCATAGCTAGTTACCTTTTGTAGCATGAGACATTTCTCACTGACATTCTGAATCTCTACTACAAAGTGATGTGGGAAAAAAGGAAGACATATCAAATGATATAAAGTAAATAAAAATTATTAGATATGAAAGATTTTTTTCACTGAGTAATCAGAATATATCTTTTGTAATAAACTTTGTGTTTTAAATTAAAATACTAAATGCAGTCATTTGTATTGGGTTTATTATTCTCTATATATTAGCATTTTGTTATTTGGAGTTTGTTCTGTCCCCAGATAGTAATTTAGGAGTTGAAATACAAGTTTTTGATGTTTTTCATTCTGGAACAAATTTTCATGATAGATAGCAAAATTGATATTATGTGATTTAGTTATTATAATTTAGGTTTCTAAGTTCAGAAGATAACATATGAAAAGGTGAGAAAGTAACACTTTATCAATATGATTCATGTACCTATGACCTATACCTGAAATAGTTATCATACTTTATTTATCAATTCAAATACAATCCTATATATGTTTATATATGGATGTTTTCATTTGTTTTCAAAAATCAACTAAAAAATGTAAACTCTTCAAAAAGTTAACAAATTAAACTGAAAAAATCTTCTGTTAAAGATATATCAGGGAGAACAAGATGGTGGAGGAGTAGGTAGATATGGAGTACGTCTCTCTCCACGGGTACATCAGGGATAACACCTTCAGACCCAAAAGTGCATGCAGAACACCAGCTGAGAGCGGACAGGAGTACCTGGCCAGCAGAAAAGAATACATAGAGCCACACAAAACTCGGTAGGACCCTAGCCAGGGGGCCCCTCTACGTGCCTGAACGGGCAGAACTACAGAGAAAGACTGGCCCAAGAGGCCTTCTGATCACCGGCTACAAGAGGCTCGGAAAAAAAATACTCTCGGATAGGGCCATAACTCCTGTGGCAGAGGCAGTCTGTGTCCCTACACACTGGAGCCACCAGGGTCCCTGCCAGCCAGGCAGCTGTGCCACCTTCATGCTCAACTCTCACTGAGGAAGAGCTGCCACGGGCAAACAAGTCTTGCCTCTACGCACTCAGGGTCCATTCGGTAGTGGCCAAGTCTTTGTGGCCCTGTAGACTGTGGCCTGCCAGGCTTCTCAGGGGAGGGTTTGCCAAGCAATAGTACTGGAGCCTATTGGCCAATACTATATAGAGTACTATATTTCCTGCTGCCCTAGCCACCAATGCCCTGAGTACCTGGTGCTGTGAGAACCCCTGCAGCCCAAGCAGCTGCACGACCTCCACACCTGGCCCTCAGACAGGGGCAAGCCCAAGTCCTCCAGCGCAGCCTCAAGAGTAAGCCCCAGCGGATGACCCACATGCAGAGGTGGAAATAAAACCAACATTGAAATGCAGGGCAGTGTGGCTAAGGAATAAGACACAAAACCTTCCCACCAGCTGTACAAGCTGCATATTAAATTCACACAGTCAACTCGGCAGACTCTGTGTCTATGGAATATATAAAAGGCCATTGAGAGCTCGCACAAAAGACAGTGCACTGGTTCTGATAGCTGTGGACATTGGAGGCAAGAACACACAGGAGCAGGAATAGATTAGAACCTGAGCTGCCCCCACAACAGGTCCAGAGATCACCACAGTGTTGGAGGACATCCTAGGGAGGTGAGGTGCACTGTGACTCCCAGGGACGGAAAGGACTCTGACAGCAGCAACTCAAGAAAAACATTTATTTTTTCTTATATTTTGACTTGTTCTGTAGATCCTTTTGGATTTTTTTTTTTCTTTCTATTTCCCCCTCTGTTGTAGTTGTCAATTTTATTGGGACTATGAAATCTAATTAAGTCTCTGAGCTTTTTTTTCTTTCTCAATCACACTTTTTATTCTTACAAACGTTTGCCTCTATGTTGGACTTTTGCCATTCTGGGGAGTCCCTTCCCCCTGTTTTTTCCTCTCTTTTTTTAAAAAAATTTAATTTTTTTTAACCTATTATAATTTTTCTACATTTATTCCTTTGTTTGCTTTTCTTACCATTCTTTTCCCCTTGCAGTTAATCTTTAATGTATATAAATACTTTTTCTATCTCTATTTAACATTGCATATCTATTCTTTCTTTTCTTTCTTTCCTTTCCTCTCAGTATATTTGCTAGCTTTATTTTCATTATTTTATTCCCCAATTAGTGCCTTGCTTTAGTTTTGTTTTCCAGATAGTGCTTTAGTTACTTTTGTTCTCAACTGGTAGATATAATTTTTGGTTTTCATTGTTCGCCAGGTCAATCTTCTGTACTTTCTTTTTGTTGGACTGTTTGGATTTTGCTTATGGGTGTATATGTGTATATTCAATCACAAACTTTATTTTTGTTATAAACCTCTGCCACTATGTTAGGTTTTTGCAGTTCTGTGCAGTTATCCATTTTTCCTTTCTTCTCTCTGTTTTTATAATTTAGATTTTTTAAAGCCTATTTTATTTTTTATACATTTGTTCCTTTGTTTGCCTTTTCTTCTGTTCTTTTCACTTTGCAGTTGATTTTTAATATATATAATCTTCATCTACCTCTATTTAACTTTGCATATCTATTTTTTCTTTATTTCCTTTCTTCTCAATATATTTGTTAGTTTTGCTTTCATTGCTTTATTCCCCACTTGGCACCTTGCTTTAGTTTTGTTCTCCAATTTGTGCTTTAGTTAGTTTTGTTCTTAACTGGTAAATATAATTTTTTATTTCCTTTATTTGCTGGGTCAATCTATTGTACTTTATTTCAGTTGGACTGTTTTGACTTTGTTTATGGGTATATATTCCATTATTTTAATTACTATTTGCTTGATTTTGTAACTGCCGTTTGTCTGCAGTTCATCTTTGGTTTCTTGTTTTTGGCTATTTGTTATAATCTCAGTTAATGCCATAACTAACCACTTGTGGGATCTTTGTTCCTGACCAGAGATCATGTCCTGAGCCTTTGGTATGGGAGCACTGACTCCTAGACCCTAGACTACCAGAGAACTAACCCTCAGTTCAGTTCAGTTCAGTCGCTCAGTCGTGTCTGACTTTGTGACCCCATGAATCGCAGCACGCCAGGCCTCCCTGTCCATCACCAACTCCCGGAGTTTACTCAAACTCATGTCTATCGAGTTGGCGATGCCATCCAAACATCTCATCCTCTGTCGTCCCCTTCTCCTCCTGCCCCCAATCCCTCCTAGCATCAGGGTCTTTTCCAATGAGTCAACTCTTCGCATGAGGTGGCCAAAGTATTGGAGTTTCAGCTTCAGCATCAGTCCTTCCAATGAACACCCAGGACTGATCTCCTTTAGGATGGACTGGCTGGATCTCCTTGCAGTCCAATGGACTCTCAAGAGTCTTCTCCAACACCACAGTTCAAAAGCATCAATTTTTCAGCACTCAGCTTTCTTCACAGTCCAACTCTCACATCCATACATGACCACGGGAAAAACCATAGCCTTGACTAGACTGACTTTTGTTGGCAAAGTAACGTCTCTGCTTTTAATATGCTATTTAGGTTGGTCACAACTTTCCTTCTAAGAACTAACCCTAAGTAGTATCAAATAGTGAGAACTCACACAAAGGAAACCACTTGAATCCAACACCAGGCATCACCCAACCACCAGTAGCACCATGTGCAGGATGCTCATCTAAACAACAAACAAAACAAAAATACAAACCTAATCATCAGCAGACAGGATTACCACCTCACTCAGCCTTGTTCATCAGAAGAAAAACAAACAAACATACCAAAAAACTCAGCACAAATCTCACCCTATACAAAGCTTACACAAACCACTGGACCAACCTTAGGCAGTCAGAAAGCAAAAGGGAGAAAGAATTCAAACTTGAAGCCTGGGAAAAGGAGACCTCAAACAGAGTAAATTAAAAAAAAAAAAAAAGTAATGAAAAGGCAGAGAAATACTACACAAATGAAGGAACAAATTACAAACACATAAATCCAAATAAATGAAGAGGAAATAGGCAAAATATCTGAAAAAAAAATTCAGAATAATGATAGTAAAGATCAAAAACCTTGACAACAAAATAGAGAAAATGCAAGAATCAATTAAAAAAGACCTAGAAGAATTAAATAATAACCATAAAGAGAAAAACAACACAATTATTGAAATTAAAAATACTCTGGAAGGAATCAATAGCAGAATATATGAAGCAGAAGAACAAATCAATGAGCTGAAATATAAAATGGTGGAAATAACTTCTGAAGAACAGAATAAAGTAAAAAGAATGCAAAGAACTGAGAATAATCTCAGAGACCTGTGGGACAATATCAAACACACCAACATTATAGGGGTCCCAGAAGAAGAAGAGAAAAAGAAAGAGTATGAGAAAAATTTTAAAGAGATTATAGTTGAAAATTTCCCCAAAATGGAAAAGGAAATAGTCAATCAAGTCCAAGAGGCTCAAAGAGTCCCATACAGGATATACCCAAGGAGAAATGTGCCAAGATGGATACTAATCAAACTAATAAAGACTAAACACAAAGAAAGAAGATTAAAAGCATCAAGGGAAAAGCAACAAGTAACTTACAAGGGAGACTCCATACATTTAACAGCTGATCTTTCAACAGAAACTCTGCAGGCCAGAAGGGAATGGCAGGATATATTTAAATTACTGATAGGGAAACATTTACAACCAAGATTACAGTACCCAACAAGGATCTCATTAAAAATTGATGGAGAAATAAAAAGATTTTCAGACAAGCAAAAGTTAAAAGAATTCACTACCACCAAACCAGCTTTACAACAAGTGTTAAAGAGACTTATATAGTCAAGAAATACAGGAGAAGGAAAAAGATCTACAAAATCAACCCCAAACAATTAAGAAAATGGCAAAAGGAACATATATATAAATAATTACTTTAAATGTAAACAGATTAAATGCTCCAACCAACAGACACAGACTTGCTGAATGGATACAAAAAGAACTGTATATATGCTGCCTACAAGAAACCCACTTCAGACCTAAAGACACATACAGACTGAAAGTAAGAGGATAAAAAACTATATTCCATGCAAATGGGAAGCAAAAGAAAGCTGAAGGAGCAATCTTCATGTCAGACAAAATAGACCTTAAAATAAAGAAAATTACAAGAGCTAAGGAAGGATAATGCATAATGATCAAGGGATCAATCCAAGAAGAAGACATAACAATTGTAAATATCTATGCACCCAATAGAGGAACAACTCAACACATAAGGCAAACACTAGCAGACATAAAAGGAGAAGATGACAGCAACACAATAATAGTAGGAGACTTTAACACCCCACTCACACCATAACACAGATCATCAAAACAGAAAATTGACAAGGAAACACAAGACTTAAATGATACATTAGATGAGATGGATCTAATTGAGATCTTCAGGGTATTCCATCCAAAGGCAGAATACACCCTCTTCTTGACAGTTTATGTGGCCAAAGTTGGATTTATGGTCTCTGAAGAAGATTTAGCTTTGTGACCAGTGACCAGGTTTGATCACTTAACAGCTTTTGTGTAGCAGAGTTTTATTAAAGTAAGGAAAGGTACAGAGAAAGCTTTTGACATAGACATCAGAGGGGGGGCAGAGAGTGCCCCCTCAATAGTGTTAGCAAGGGAGTTATATACTTTTTAAATTAGTTATTACAATAAATCAAAAGAATGTCTCAAGTTTGTGAAGATCTTACTAGACCCACTCCCATAATTTACATGTTAAGATAATAGGATTAGCCAGAATGTTTTAAGGAAGGAGAAACTGTCTTCAAGCAGGATATATTATTGTTATATAATCCTTAGTACAGAGTTTAAACTGAGGTTTTTTTTGTGTGTGTGTAGTCATCAGTTCTGGGCTTAAAGAAAAAAAAAAAAAAACTGTTTTATGCAACTAAGACTTAGGAATGTAGAGAGAGGGGGGAAAAAAAAGGCATTTGTTCTTTCCTCCTTTTGGAGAAGCCCAGACCCTTTCTCCTTGGGGACCCCCAGACTTCTTAATACTGAATGTCTCTGATCCAGGGGCCCCAAGTAATAGTTGGAGGAGACTGTGGCACTCGTAGGAGCCTGGACATCCATTTCTAACTTAAAAGTTTTCAGACTGTTAGAAACAAACAACATCATACAGTTACAGATGTAAGGCAACATAGTCATTCAACCAACTCAAACCATAATCAAAATTAAAAGTCACATTATGTCCATAGTTACATCAGTCCATCTTAGGGTTGTTAGATGTCATCAGATCAAGAAGAGGTGTCACATACACTTGTTGTTGGTGAAGATATTTGCAGAGCTGAAGAAAGTCCATTTCTTGAAGCAGAGAAACCCACCACGTGAAGCCTTCAATTGATAAGGAGGTGGAAAAGCTGAGTCACTAAGGCTTCAGGGTCTATAACAATATCTGTGCACAAAAACAGTCTGTCATAGAGACAGTCCCTTCTTCTTAGGGGCAATTCGAGCCCTCATTAAAGCTATGGGTAAAACTTTAAGCCAACTGTCTTTTGTCTCCTGAGTTAACTTATGCAGATGTCTCTTAATGTCATTCACCTTTTTTCTACCTTTCCCAAAGATCGGGGTCTCCAGGGACAGTGTTAGTGATATTCTATTCCTTGAGTTTTTGACACCAGTTGAGTTACAGCAGCTTTAAAGTCGGAGCATTGTTGATCTGAAATTTAGAGTTTAAGATCCCACTTACATCATGAGAAGTCAGTATAGTAAGATTTTGCCCATTCATTAACCTCAGGCTTTAGTGGATACTGCTTTTGACCTGGAGATAAGTGAGGGTCATTGAGCTTGACAACAACAGGAAGAACATTTTGTGCTGGACCCACAGTTTTTTAATCAGCCCACACTTTAGAATTTACATTTTGTTCAATTAATGGGAGAGAAAGGGCAGGCTCCATATTCATGAAAACAGAGGCCTGAACCTTACTCAGTATATCCCTCCCCAGAAGGGGTGAGGGAGACTATGGCACAATCAGAAACTCTTGAGAAAACAGCACAGAGTCTCAGTTGCCGCTTAAAGGATGACTGACATAATGTTTTGCTCATCCAGACAGTCCCATTACAGTAGTGAATCAGGAGGAAATTGGGCCAGGGGCTTCAGTGAGCACAGAGAAATTTGCCCCAGTGTCCAAAATAAATCGACTGATTGATTCCCACCCCCCACCCCCAGTTATCAATACCCAGGATTCTTTAGGTGTAATTAGGACGGAAGTTTGGGTGGGGACCCCTGGGTACCTTCAGTCCAGATTGCCTTGAGAGTCCGACCCCTGGGGCCTACACCTCAGAGGGCAGTCGCTTCTCCAGTATTCTCTTCTGGTCTTTGCAGACGGGACCTGGAGTTTGGGGGCAGCTTAGATGCCTGGGGGCAGTCCTGCTTGAGATGCCCCTCCTTTCCACAGTGATAACAAGTCCATCCCTTTTCACCTGGATCTCTCTGGGCATTTTTCTCAGGCTGTTTCAGAGGGGATCTAACAGCCATGCTGGGGTTACAGTCTATTGCCTGGTTCTTTTTTTTGCTTCCTATTTTCCTCCTCATATTCTCTACCATAATATACAGTCTGAGCCAGCTGCAATAGTTTTTTAAAGACGGATTTGGTCCAAATGCCTGTTTTCATAACTTACGGCAGATATCTGGAGCTGAGAGTGATAAATCTATCTTTTAAGATCATTCCTCCTGCACTTTCAAGATCATTAGTAAACTTGTGGAGAGCCTCCCATAATTTATCTTGGAATTTACCAGGAATTTCCTTCTCTCCCTGTTGTATGTCAGCCAACTTAGCATAGTTTAAAATCTTAGCATGCACTTGCTTAAGTCCTTCAAGAATACATATGATAAAGTGACTCTGTTATTGGAATCACTTTGCGCCCAGTAGGAAGGAGGGCTATTTCATGTTCCCTCTTTTCCCTTGTTTCACATTCAAGGCATTCATCTCCAAAAGTAGTAGCTTCCCTCAGAACTAGAGCTCTCAATTCAAGAGTCAGCATCTGTCCTAAGACATATATTACATCTTTCCAAGTAAGGTTATAAAGTAAAGTTAGTCCTGTAAAGGCTTCCGTGTACTTTTTGGATCCTCTAAATAGTCTTGACCACAATTGGGACTGTTTGAGATTCTACCGAGACTGAGGCCACCTCTCCTGGAAGGGTTCCCTAATTCTCATCCTTTTCAGTTGGGAGCCCTAGATACAGGGACAAAGTAAGAGAACATGAGGCAGCTGAAGGTTTCACACCCAAATTCTGCACCCTTAGGACATAAATCTGGCATGTCTCTCAGAGAGAACACATATGACACTTCTACCCAATTCTCTTGTTTTCTATAGAACCAGTCTAGTTGTAAAACAGTAATAAATGAGATCCTTCAACAGGTCTTTCAAAGGATACTGTGGCCATTCAGTATCACAGAAGAAGATCAGGCACGTCCTTTTAAACTCTGGGGATCAAACTTGTCCCAGCTTCTTCTTCTTCTTTTTTTTTTCTTTTTTAATAAATACATTTTAAAGGAGTGGTTTTGGAACTGCTAGCTCCCATCTGTAAGAGAGAAAAAAAGTGGCATCCACAGCTGTGGCTTCTTTCCACTGGAGGCATCCCTCTCTGCTCTAGATGGGGGTGTAGACAAAACTTTTCACTGAAGCTTTCCTTCTCTGATCAGACTTAGTCTGTCTCTTACTGGTGCAGGCATCTTACTTGCCCCTCCCGGTTCTACCACGGAACCGGGATGGAGATGCCCCAGGCATAGATCTGATGGCATCCCAGATGGATTTAGTTCCATACCACCAAGACCTTTGTTTGATTTGCCCTTTTCTCTGATGCTACCCAGAGTATAACAGAATAGCTTTCCCGGAATGTTTCCCAAGCTAGTACTACTAGGGGAAGCATTCATCTTACGTGGGCCTGTGCACACTCCTGAGTACAGTCCAGACAGCAGTAGAAGCGGTGAGTCATTGCCACATCAGTACAGCAAAAGGGGTGGTGGAAGGTTGGCTAGTGAGGAAAACGTGAGTTCTGTCCTCCAGTTACTAGGACCAATCCTTCCCATCCATTCCCACAGATTCCAAAGAAAGAAATATCTAAGGAATTGAGACAAAATCCATAGGAGAGCCTCTGCTGGTCTGCTAAGAGCTAGTACTACCAAAAGTAGCCCATATTACTTCCATTCTGACCACATCTTGCATTTCCCCATCTGTGTCCTCAAAAACCTCATGGTCACCAGCAGTGCTTCTATCCGTATACACAGCATGCACAGCCATGATAAAGACTCACTTTCACATCACTGGCTGGCCCCTGAGTCAGCCAGCCAATGGAGTAACCTCTAGCCTGAGAGACGTTCCTGAAGCTAGAGTTCTGCCTGGTTCCCAAACGTGCTCTTGTAACTTTTGGCTCCTAGCAAGGCTAGGCACTTCCATACTTGGGGTATAGTAAAAGTACATAGTAAGAGCATTGATCACAAGTTCCATGAAAGTCTATGATCTGACAGATTATGTTAGCAGTTCTAATTGCCCAGGCACTTACTAAATGGTCAAAGAGACCAGAAAAAGATGACCAAGAAAGGAGAGTTAGGCTTACACTCTTTACATCTCTGGCTGCTCCCTTCAAAGGGACCTTGGCTGTCTCTTGGCACTGGCAGGCAGGTATAAACTCCCAATAAGGTTTGCCTTTTGGGGGCTGCCTTCAGTTATTACAAGGTACTGCAAAACCACAGAGCAGGGCTCATCACTTGCTTCATGTGTGGTGTGCCATTCATTCACACAAGCACACCCATAGAGTAAGTAAAGTAAAGCAGAAAATGTTCATACTGAGACACCAGAAAGGCTAGAGCTCTGAGCGTTCTTAACTTGTCCTGAAGATCCCAGACGAGCCCCCAAGATAATAACTTATGGTGAACAATGTCAGATTCATGATCTCTGAAGAAGAATTAGCTTCAGGACCAGGGACCAGGCTTGATCACTCAACAGCTTTTGTGTAGCAGAGTTTTATTAAAGTAAGAAAAGGTACAGAGACAGCTTCTGACATAGACATCAAAAAGGGGATGCTAGTGTTAGCAAGGGAGTTATATACTTGTTAAATTAGTTATTACAATAAATCAAGAGGATGTCTCAAGTTTGTGAAGATCTTAATAGACTCACTTCCATAATTTATAGTTTAAGATAACAGGATTGGCCAGGATGTTTTCAGGAAGGAGAAACTGTCCTCAAGCAGGATCCATTGTTGTTATATAATCCTTAGCAGAGTTTAAACTGAGTTGTTGGTTGTGTAATCATCAGTTCTGGTCTTAAAGAAAAAAGAAAAAACAAAACAAAAACAAAAAATCAAACAAACAAAACGGTTTATGTGACTAAGACTAAGGAATGAAGAGAAAAGAAAGGCATTTGTTCTTTTCTCCTCTTTGAGAATTGCAGACCCCTATCTCCTCCTCAAGATCCCCAGACCCCTCTCTCCTCAGGGACCCCCGAACACCTTATCAACCTGCCTAGGAACTGACTCTCTCATTCTCAACGGCACATGGAACATTCTCCAGGATAGACCACATCTTGGGCCACAAATCAAACCTCAGTCAAACCAATTTAAGAAAATTAAAATCATATCAAGCATCTTCTCTGACCACAAGGCTATGAGACTAGGTATCAATTACAAGGGGAAAGGAAAAAAAAAAAAAAACTGTAAGAAATGCAAACACATGGAGATTAAACAGTATGTTTCTAAATAACCAACAGGTCACTGAAAAACTCAAAAGGGAAAAAAAAAAATCTAGAAACAAATGGCAATGAAACTTGAAAAAGCAGTCCTAAGAAGGAAGTTTATAGCAATACAATCCTACTTCAAGAAACAATAAAAGCATCGAATAGACAACCTAACCTTACACCAAAAGCAACTGGAAAACAAAGAACAAAAAAACCCAAAATTAGTAGAAGGAAAGAATTCATAAGGATCCCAGCAGAAAGAAATGAAAAAGAAATTAAAGAAACAAAAGAGAAGAATCAAATCAACAAAAGTAGAAATGAAAAAGGAGAGGTTGCAATAGACAATGCAGAAATACAAAGGAATATAACAGACTTTTATGAACAACTATATGGCAATAAAATGGGTAACCTGGAAGAAATGGACAAATTCTTAGAAAAGTCTAATCTTCTAAGACTGAAACAGGAAGAAATAGAAATCAATTATAGCAATCAGAGAAGAAAAAGAAATAAAAGGAGTATATATTGGAAAAGAAGAAATAAAGCTTTCACTGTTGGTAGATGACATGATACCATACATAGGAAACCCTAAGGATAGTATCAGAAAATTACTAGAGCTAATCAGTGAATTTAGCAGAGTTGCAGGATATAAAATCAATACACATAAATCACTTGCATTTCTATATACTAACAATGAAAAATCAGAAAGAGAAATTAATGAACCAATCCCACTCACCACTGCAACAAGAAGAATTAATTATCTAGGAATAAATTTACCTAAGGAGACAAAAGAACTGTATACAGAAAGTCATAAGACACTAAAGAAAGAAATCAGGACAACATAAACAGATGGAGATATAGTCCATGATTCTGGGCAAGAAAAATCAATATTGTGAAAATGACTATATTACCAAACACAATCTACTGATTCAATGTCTTCCCTATCAAATTACCAATGACATTTTTCACAGAATTAGAATAAAAAATTTCATAGTTCATATGGAAACACAAAAGACTCCAAACAGCCAAAGCAGTCTTGAGAAAGAATGGAACTGGAGGAATCGAACTTCCTGATTCAGGTTATACTACAAATCTACAGTCATCAAGACAGTAAGATATTGGCCCCAAAACAGAAATATAGACCAATGGAACAAGATAGAAAGCACAGAAATAAGCCCATGCACTTTTGTGTACCTTATTTTTTACAAAGGATGCAATAATATATAATGAGGAAAAGACAGCCTCTTCAATAAATGGTGTTGGAAAACAGGACAGCAACATGTAAAAGAATGAAATTAAAATACTTTCTAACACCATACACAAAGATAAACTCAAAATGGATTAAAGACCTAAATGTAAGACCAGAAACTATTAAACTCTTAGAGGAAAATATAGGCAGAACACTCGACGACAGAAACCAAAGGAAAATCCTCTATGACCCACATCCTAGAATAATGGAAATAAAAGCAAAAGTAAACAAGTGGGACCTGATTAAACTTAAAAACTTTTGCACAGCAAAGGAAACTATAAGCAAGGTGAAAAGAAAACCCTCTGAATGGGAGACAATAAGAGCTAATGAAACAACTGACAGAGGGTTAATTTCCAAAATATACAAACAGCTCATACAATTCAATACCAGAAAAATAAACAACCCAATCAAAAAGTGGGAAAAAGACCTAAACAGATATCTCTCCAAAGAAGATGTACAGATGGTTAATAAACACATGAAAATATGCTCAACATTGCTCATTATTAGAGAAAGACAAATCAAAACTACAATGAGATATGACCTCACACCAGTCAGAATGGCCATCATCAAAAAGTCTACAGGCAATAAATGCTGGATAAGATGTGGAGAAAAGAGAACACTCTTGCAATGTTGGTGGAAATGTAAATCAATACAGCTTCTATGTAAGATGATAAGGAGATTGGTTAAAAAAAAAAAAAAAAAAAAAACTAGGAAAAAACCACCATATGACCCAGCAATCCCACTCCTAGGCATATAACCTGAGGAAATCAAAATTGAAAAAAGACACATGTATCCCATTGTTTATTGCAGCACTATTTACAATAGCTAGAACATGGAAGCAATCTAGACGTCCATCAACAGATGAATGGATAAAGAAACTGTGGTTCAAATACACAATGGAATGTTTCTCAGCCATCAGAAAGAACTCAATTGAGTTAGTAAAAAATGAAGTGAATTAACCTGGAGCCTATTATACAGAGTGAAGTTAGAGAAAGATAGATATCGTATTCTTACACATATATATGGAATGTAGAAAAATGGTACTGAAGAATTTATTTACAGGGCAGCAATGGAGAAACAGACAGAGAGAATAGACTTATGGACATGGGGAGAGGGTGAGATGTATGGAAAAAGTAACATGGAAGCTTACGTTATCATATGTAAAATAGATAGCCAATGGGAATTTACTCTATGGCTCAGGAAACTCAAACAGGGGCTCTGTATCAACCTAGAGGGGTGGGATGGGGAGGGAGATGGGGGGGACGTTCAAAAGGGAGGGGATATATGTATACCTATGGCTGACTCATGTTGAGATTTGACAGAAAACAACAAAATTCTGTATAGCAATTATCCTTCAATAAAAAGAATAAATAAACAGTTAAAAAAAAAAAGAAAGATTGTTTAAATTTTATGAGATTTAGGTTTACATCTCCCTCTATTTTGGATTCTAGAAGCACAAGACTCCTCATTTTTCCAGGCTCCAATTTACACCCATCTATTAGATAATGGGAAGGCAACTTCTGAATACTTTCCCTTACTTAGTAGAAATAGAGAAATTAAAATGTTCTTGGTATTGAATATTTCCTTGCAACTGTTAATAAAATGAGTATTTTGTTTAAATACATATATATATATATATATATATTAGGAATAACAGTCATATGAAAATATACTCAATATTGCAAATTATTAGATAAATAAACAGAACGAAATTCTACCATTTGTAACACCATAGTTGGACATAGAGAATATTATGCTTAGAGAAATAAATTAGAGAAAGACAAATTCTGTACGTTATCATCTAAAAACTGAAACAAATGATTGTATATAACAAAACAGACATAGACTCACAGATATAGATAACTCACAGATATAGATAAACACCAGCGCAGAAGGAAAGGGACGAGGGGCAGGATAGGATGCTTATGGGATTAAGTGGTACAAATTGCTATGCATAAAAAGATAAAAACAAGCAGCAAGGTTATATGGTATAGCACAAGGAAATAGTCCTTATTTTAAAATAACTTTAAATGGAGTATATGTTATAAAAATATTGAATCAATGGGGTACACGTGTCTCTTTCAGATCTGATTTCCTTGGTGTGTATGCCCAGGAGTGGGATTGCTAGGTCATATGGCATTTCTATTTCCAGGTTTTTAAGGAATCTCCACACTGTTCTCCGTGGTGGCTGTACTAGTTTGCATTCCCACCAACAGTGTAAGAGGGTTCCCTTTTCTCCACACCCTCTCCAGCATTTATTGCTTGTAGACTTTTGGATAGCAGCCATTCTGACTGGCGTGTAATGGTACTTCATTGAGGTTTTGATTTGTATTTCTCTAATAATGAGTGATGTTGAACATCTTTTCATGTGTTTGTTAGCCATCTGTATGCTTTCTTTGGAGAAATGTCTGTTTAGATCTTTGGCCCATTTTTTGACTGGGTCATTTATTTTTCTGGAATTGAGCTGCAAGAGTTGCTTGTATATTTTTGAGATTAATCCTTTGTCTGTTTCTTCATTTGCTATTATTTTCTCCCATTCTGAAGGCTGTCTTTTCATCTTGCTTATAGTTTCCTTTGTTGTGCAAAAGCTTTTAAGTTTCATTAGGTCACATTTGTTTATTTTTGCTTTTATTTCCAATATTCTGGGAGGTGGGTCATAGAGGATCCTGCTGTGATTCATGTCGGAGAGTGTTTTGTCTATGTTCTCCTCTAGGAGTTTTAAAGTTTCTAGTCTTACATTTAGATCTTTAATCCATTCTGAGTTTATTTTTGTGTATGGTGTTAGAAAGTGTTCTAGTTTCATTCTTTTACAAGTGGTTGACCAGTTTTCCCAGCACCACTTGTTAAAGAGGTTGTCTTTTTTCCATTGTATGTAGGTACATGGATTTATCTCTGGGCTTTCTATTTTGTTCCATTGAGCTATATTTCTCCCAGCACTGTTTATAATAGCCAGGACATGCAAGCAACCTAGATGCCCATCAGTAGACAAATGGATAAGGAAGCTGTGGTACATATACACAATGGAATATTACTCGGCCATTAAAAAAAATTCACTTGAATCAGTTCTAATGAGATGGATGAAACTGGAGCCCACTGTACAGAGTGAAGTAAGCCAGGAAGATAAAGACCAATACAGTATACTAACACATATATATGGAATTTAAAAAGATGGTAACGATAATCCTATATGCAAAACAGAAAAAAGAGACACAGATGTACAGAACAGACTTTTGGACTCTGTGGGAGAAGGCAAGGGTGGGATATTCAGAGAGAACAGCATTGAAACAAGTATATTATCAAGGGTAAAACAGATCACCAGCCCAGGTTGGATGCATGAGATGGGTGCTCAGGGCTGGTGCACTGGGAAGACCCAGAGGGATGGGATGGAGAAGGAGAAGGGGGGGCGGATCAGGATGGTGAACACATGTAAATCCATGGCTGATTCATGACAATGTATGGCAAAAACCATTACAATATTGTAAAGTAATTAGCCTCCAATGAATAAAAATAAATGGGAAAAAAAAAAGAAAAGAAAAAAAAATATTGAACCACTAATCTGTACATGTGAAGCTAATATAATAATATTAAACAAAATAAATTATGATAGTGTTAGAATTTAAAACAAAATGGGGGAAATAGCTGAAATAATATATTTCTATTTTTAAATAAGCAATTTAAAAAATAAAATAATTATGGCAATTAAAAATAAATTAGTATCTCTATGGATGCATTTTAAGTCACCTTGAGTATATAACTCCATAATGATTTTTTTTTGAAACTTCTTCCCTTTATCCAAATAAAATCAATGATATCTCCTTTGTTACCAACTATATTCTCTCATATATCCTATAAATATTTATTTGCATAACTTGTTACCATCATCGGCCATGTTTGTAATACTTTTTATGCCCAGAGCCTGATCCTGAAATAACCTTAGTACAACACTGTCACCTGGAATAATACTTTAAAAATTTGCTTAGATGTAACTTTTTGACATGTAGGGACAACTTTGTAACAATATGAGAGCAGGGAAAACAGTTGAAAATAAAATGGTGGGCCTTGACAACTTTTATCTCAAATTCAACTAAATAAGGTCAATTTTTCAGAAAAATTAAGAATAATATGCTAAAGAAATAAAAGTAAAAATATACGGTGTCAGTTTGACTCCTCATTAATCATAAAATATAAAGGATTTTAAAAGATCAAAGAACTTTCCCTCCTTAAATCACTACACTTTATTTTAAACTTTTCTTTTTGAAGTAATTTTTGATTTGCTGAAAATTTGCAAAGAGCTGCAGCAAATTACTATATACCCTTGCTAAAGAATCTGCCTGTCAATGCAAGAGACATAAGAGATATGGGTTCGATCTCTAGGTTGGGAAGATCCCTTGGAGGAGGGCATGGCAACCCACTCCAGTATTTTGAATGGAGAATCCCATGGAGAGAAGAGCCTTGTGGGCTACCATGTAGCCCTCAGGGACACAAAGAGTTGGACAAGACTGAGGCAACTTAGCACACACACGCATGCTTTACCAGTTTCCCTTAATGTACACAACCATGCTACACTTGTTGTTGTTCAGTGGCTAAGTGGTGTCCGACTCTTTGCATCCTCATGAACTATGGCACAGCAGGCTTCTCTGTCCTCCACTATCTCCTGGAGTTTGTTCAAATTCATGTCCATTGAGTCAGAGATGCTATCTAACCATTTCATCCTTTGCCAATTACCAAACTAATAAACTGACATTAGTACAATAACATTAATAAACAACAGACTTTATTTGGATTTCACCAGAATTTCCTTCAATGTCATTTCTTTCTAATCTAGTGTTTAATCCAGAATATAATATTGTACTTAATTCCCATATCCCCTTAGTATCCTCCACTATGACAATTTCTTAGTCTTTCATTGTTTTTCATGACCTTCACACTTTTGAATAGTACTGGTTGGATATTTTGTAGAATTCTCTATATCTGAATTTTTCATATGTCTTCTCATGATTAGACTCAGGTTATAGATCTTTTTAAATTCTATACAAGGGAAGTGCCCTTCTCATTAAACTATATAGTTTGGGACACAAGAACCTGAATTTTACTAGTGATGTTAACACTAATATTAATATTGTGTCTGTCAGATAACTATTTTTCCCTTTCCACACAGTACTTTGCAAATATATATGTTTTCCACACCATATTCATTAGAAGTATGTTATTAATACTAAGTCTAGCTCACTATTCAGGGGACTAAAATTAAGAACCAACACCAGGAGAGACAATTATCAAAGACTATAGGTAATAACATGTCAAAATATGTTAAAAGATGTGAAGACATGTTAAAATAACCATTGAGATTAATAAATATTATTTGGGAAATACTATGTAAATACCAAGGCTATGGTTATTCCAGTGGTCATGTATGGATGTGAGAGTTGGACTGTGAAGAAAGCTGAGTGCAGAAAAATTGATGCTTTTGAACTGTGGTGTTGGAGAAGACTCTTGAGAGTCCCTTGGACTGCAAGGAGGTCCAGCCAGTCCATCTTAAAGGAGATCAGTCCTGGGTGTTCATTGGAAGGATTGATGCTGAAGCTGAAACTCCAATACTTTGGCCACCTCATGTGAAGCGTTGACTCATTGGAAAAGACCCTGATGCCGGGAGGGATTGGGGGCAGGAGGAGAAGGGGACGACAGAGGATGAGATGGCTGGGTGGCATCACCGACTTGATGGACATGAGTTTGAGTAAACTCCGGGAGTTGGTGATGGACAGGGAGGCCTGTTGTACTGCAATTCATGGGGTCGCGAAGAGTCGGACATGACTGAGCGACTGAACTGAACTGAACTGAATGTAAATATCATGTTTCTTCTTAAAGTTTCAACCTTTATTTATATTTCTTGGCTGATTAAAGTATACTTGGGGCTTCCCTGGTGGCTCAGATAGTTAAGAATCTGCCTGCAGTGTGAGAGACCCAGGTTTAATCCCTGGGTTGGAATGATCCCCTTGGGAAGGGAATGACTACCCACTCCAGTACTCTTGCCTGAATAATTCCATGGACAGAGAAGCCTGGTGGGCTACAGTCCTTGGGGCTGCAAAGAGTTGATCACAACTGAATGAATAACACTTCACTTTCATAGAACACTTTATTGATTGTACACAATAAGATAGGGCTTTTTGAGCCCCTCTCCTTCTTTAAGATTATGGGATAGACACTGTGTTAAGAATGGGGGATTCTCAAGAGTATTGGAAGGCTGAGTTTGGACAAAAGACTCTCTGAAAACTGAAGGGCTCTCTCTTCCTCTCAAAGTAATAAGACTAGTGGTCCAGGAGGCTCTTAACCCTTGGAGGCCTTCAGAACCATAAGGTCCATCACACTGTTGGTATTTCCAATCACACATTATACTATTTATCAGTGGATTTCATCTATAACACTTATTGCCTAAGTGTTCTAGTGAGTTTCTATTTCTTTGGTTTATTTAATATTTTTCATTTAAATTTTGAACCACATTTGAACATGAGTAACTCTTTCTGATTGGCTCTCATGTCCTTATGACATGGAGAGACTCAATTACTGGTTAGAAATCTGTGTGTGAATTTCCAGGCCTGATTATAGGCAATGATAAAGACTTTAGATGGAAGGTCTCATGGGGGAATTCTGCGCTCTTGACCCCAGACCCCGGCTAGAGACAATGCACTGCATTCTCTGAAGGAAGTTGCAGTCAAGGACTCGGGCACTTCTGGCCTAGCAAATGCTTAACATATTCTGATTCCTAAGTCCTTAGCATGTTCATATTAATGTCTCTTCTGCTTTGGGCAGAAGTCTTCAATTGCACCTGATGAAGCCTGTTTTTGAGGACAGGGAAGGAGTGGGGGAGAAAGGAGGAGAGTCTTTTACCCCTTTCCCTCTTCCTGATGTACTGAACTCTTTTTCACTCCAAGTTCTCCCTGTTAGGCCTTCTTTCCCAATTCTAGGATCAATAAAACCGTCAGAGCCTATTGTTTGGAGGTTCCTTAACAGTGAGGAGACACCCACATTTGTGTTGATCCACCTGGCCATTGGCCAGTGAAATTTTGTAGACAGACTGTTAGAGGAATTCTGGAGGAAAAGTGATGGATGTCTGGTCTAAGTTCCATATGGTATCATAAATGAGAACTTGAGTTTTGTATGTTTCAGTCATGACTCAGACTAGTTAGTTCAGTTCAGTTCAGCCACTCAGTCATGTCTGATTCTTTGAGACCCCATGGACTGCAGCACATCAGGCTTCCCTGTCTTTCACCAACTCTTGGAGCTTGCTTAGACTCATGTCCATTGAGTCGGTGATGCCATCCAACCATCTCATCCTCTGTCGTCCCTCTCTCCTCCCACCTTCAATCTTTCCCAGCATCATGGTCTTTTCCAGTGAGTCAGTTCTTCACATCAGGTGGTCAAAGTATTGGAGTTTCAGCTTCAGCATCAGTCCTTCCAAACTTAAGAACCCCATGAACAGTATGAAAAGGCAGACTAGTGGGGTTACTAGCTAACGAAGATACCAGGATTCATGTAATGCTGTGGAGACTGTAATTCCAGGGATAAGAGTGAAGAGAACTTGCTTAGCAAATCAGGCATTCAGGTGAGACTGTAGAGCTAAAGACCAAATAATTAAAGGCCACACCCTAGATTATAACCTATTACTAAAACAAAACCAAAATAGACCTATAGAAGAAAACATAAAACTATAGCTGGGAAGGTCAAAGGGATCTACCTGCATGCAAAAACAGTACTCAACACCTCAGCAAGGAATACAAAATAAGTAGCATCCATACTGTCTAACATATTGACAAAATGCTAGACATACAAGGTAGAAAAATGTGACTATTACTAACACTACTGCACCTTAATACAGAACCCAAGAAGACTTGGAAGGGATAGTGAACTTAAAATCAGCTATTATATAGATTGTGATATTAAGGATTCATGTTCAAATTCCAAACACAAATAATAAAATTATTTAAAATAGTTTAAAAATATGATAGATGGAAAAAAGATGTGAAATAGCAATTTGATCAACAAAAATAATGCATAAAAGGAAGAAAACTATATAGGTAAACTAACTGGCACTAATACAAAATGACTGAAATTGTCAACTGTTTCATATACATTAATGTTATAATGAATAATTAAAATGATCTTGGCCAAAATAATTCTGTTATATGTTTAAATATTTATGAGATTGTTTCAATTCTACATAATTCTTTTAAAACCCAGGCAGAATTTTAATGCATATATCTTTATTTTTTAATATATTGACTTCCCAAAATATTCAAAAGTATGTATTATGTTCTGGTAATTATTTGCTTTATTCTGATGAATTTTCAAGTTTGTCTAAAGAAGGCAAACAGTAAAGCTTCCAATGATATAAATAATCATTTGGCAGTAGTAGTATTTTTGTTTGCTTTTATTACCCATAAATAGAGAATAATGAAAAGTAACTACAAGATTTATTTTCTTGAACTTAAGTAAATTAATTGCAGGTTTCAGTTGTTTATGAAAATTCCATTGCTAAGTTATACTACTACTACTAAAATATTAAGGTAGATATATTTCTAATGTAAAACATGATGATTGTTTTTTGAAAATATTTTCAATCTTTCCCAAACTAAGTATTGTATTCTAACAGTGGTTTTGTCCTTTTCCTTCAAAAGCAGACCAGATTGTTCACAACTGAAACAGAAGTAATTTTATTTTCAGATTAATAAGTTGTATTTCATAAATACAACAAATGTATGCAATATTATTTATTAAAGGAGAACCTATATTAAAATAAACTACTACAATTCCTATTGAAAAACTAACATATAGTAAACTCAATTATAACCAGCAGTTACAACTTGCAGGAAATTGCACCAACATGGCACTAGAGAAGATCAAGCAAAAAAAAAGAAGAAAGAAAAAAATTCATGCATTTAGTCTAGTGTATTTTCTTTCAATTTGGAATCATCCTCAGTTCCTTCAGTTACTGATGCATTCATTTCTTGATCATCTAGTCTCAGGCATTTGGGGAGTAGATGATTAGCATGTCTTCACCACTTTGACCTCTCTTGGTTAACCTTCATCATTTACTCTTAAAGTCTGTCTCCTGCTGGCCAATCCAAGTTGTATTTAAGACCATCTTTGGCACTTGATGAGACTCAGGTCTTCCTGCTTTCTTTTTCCTTCACTAAAATTATTTCCTCCTCAGTTTTTTGCATTGCTTAGCTTGTGAAGAAGCAGAATTATTCAACCTGAATAGTTAACAAGAAAAATGTTTTCATACCATGTATATGCCATTCAAATAAAGTAATTGGACTAAGAACATCTCTTTTGAAAAAGCTGTGAAAATTGAGTTCATTAAACTGAAAATCACAAAAGTGAAGTTGAAAAAGACAGGAGGAAATTATTAAAGAGCTATTTCTGTGGGAAGAGAATAGGTCCCTATTCTGTAATAGGATATTAAGCCAAGGATGGGAAGAAATGTATTTCTTTGCATCCCAAATAGAATTTTTAATATTTGATTTTGCAAATCATTTTCAATGCAGCAGATTTTTCATTATTATCATTACATTAACCATGTGATTATCAGTCTAGACAAATGTGGAAGTGATGGTCATCCTGTTACTAGAAGAGCTTCCACTGGTGAAGAAGATCTTTCATTGTCTCTGGTGGCAGGGGTACAGGAATGCTGCTCTCACAATTCTACTCAGAAAAGAAACTATGGTGAGCCTATTCAGTTTCTTTGATTTTTAGTTCCTTCTATGCAAGATATATGATCAATACCAAAAGCATAGATGAGTGTATAGAAAGAATTGGAATTTATAATTATTTAATGCTACTTTGAAAGAAATCCTTTTCTGACTTTCATAAACAAAATCAACAAAAACACCAGATTGATTTTGACACTCAACCCACCTTCTCAAGACCAGATCTTCTTATTGATATTTTGGAATAAATACTAAAATTGATCACTACCAGAAATTTCAGCTCTTCAAATTAGTTGTATTCCTTTGAGCTGTCTATTTAAAACACAGAGGTGAAAAACTAATAATTGTGTTTTAACAGGATCAGTTAAATTCCCTGATACACTTTAAAGGATTTGAACCTATTTCTCAATATAAATTATAAAATACAAAGTAATTCTGGAGTGCAATTTTAGTAGAAGAATTAATTTTTACAACTTCACTATAACAAAATAAATTTCATGGATTATGACTTAAGTATCTATTTTTAAGATTCTCCCACATATTCCTCTGACCTATTAACTTATCCTGATTTTTTTTTTAAGAAATTGTAACTGTGAATACTGCAGTCTAATGTAGCTTAGGTAAAGTAGTCTAGAGAGAGAATTTTAAATAATAGAATTGATAATGCTGACTGAAAAATTAATATACTGTGTGCACATACACATATATGTGTATATACATGTGTGCATATATAAACATATCTACATATATAGACATAGATAAACATATATATTTATCACATACCTATCATCTATCTATATGTCTAATCACTGTGTGGTAGACTAAGCTGGTGTTCAGGCAAATAAACTGAGAATAAATCACAGCAATTAGCATATCTCCCAGTTAAAAAAGAAATATTATTTATTCCTGGAAGAAGAAATAGCACACTCATTTTTAAATTGTTCTTAGTCTATCCTTTTATTTTCTTTAGTATTTAAAACAAAGTTTCTAACTTTAAACATTGTTCCTTTAAATATTGTTTGTCCAGCTCTACTTTACTTGTAACATCTTACCTTTACAGGCTGCAATGGCATGCTACTGGTTGCACAATATTTTAATATGGTTTAGAAGATTAATACTGCACATTATCTTTTTTTTTTTATTTTAGTTGAGATTTTGGATATCATCTCAGTTATTTATTTTATGATACACAAGCTTTGCAGAAAAAGTTTTAAGGGAATCAATCATAAATATTCTGACATTTGGCTTATTATTTTTCAGAGTAAAAACTTCAATTAATCTCTCCCCATTTTGGCTGCAGTTGATCCTATTTTTACAGGGGTTTTAGCAGAGTTATGTAAGCTTTGAAGATGATAGGTGTTATTTAATGAATATTATTTATAGTTTCAAGTTAGTCATCTGCACATGCACTTTATGTATTTAATATTACTGAAATCAAAACTACATAAACATGAGTTATCTTTATAAAATGTTCTATGTGCCTCATTCCTTATGGCAATTTAATGCAGTGATGCTTTACACCACACCAAGCTGCAAATGTTTGTTAACTCTCAATTATTTTATTGAAGTAAGCAGATTTCTGACAACCATCTGTTTAGAGTGTACTTACTTCTGTTAATAAATCCATTTGAAAGTGAAATAGTCATTAAAGCAAGGAAGTAAGCACAGCATCTCTGGGAAGTTGGAGCTATATATATTTTGTGACACATCCTGTGCAATGTTAGTTATAGAGGCATAAAATGAGTGCAGAATTTCTGCTAAAACAAAAAAAGAGCTTTATTTATATGGATCTTATACAAATATCATCTTTAAGGCAAACCAATGAGGAATATATTTTAGTCTTAAAATTTACATAATTTGCATTACACCAAAAAAGTATAATGAAGCATTAACAACATTTTAATATCATTACTCTAAATATTTCGCATTTGAACTTTTTTTTTAACTCTACATTTTCTTTCTCTAGTATCTCCAAATGATATTTAAGGACTATTTGACCATGGCTGCCTAATTGTTTTGATATGCTTTATAGTAACCTTTCTACACTGTTTTACTCAAGTGGACCATCAATGCTGCAAATTATATAACTGACTGAGTATATTCACTCTGGAACATGTGATATAGACTTTCTTGTTAGGAAGCATCTTGATAACAAATCAATGTCTGCAATTTAAGTGTCAGCCTATTCAATTGCTTTTGATATTTAAAATCATTGTTAATCACATTTTCAATGAAATCTTTATGTAATTCTTATATCTCCTGGTTTGCATTCAACTAGCCTCTTATTGTAGGAGAAGGCAATGGCCACCCACTTCACTGTTCTTGCCTGGAGAATCCCAGGGACTGCCGAGCATGGTGGGCTGCCGTCTATGGGGTCGCACAGAGTCGGACACGACTGAAGCGATTTAGCAGCAGCAGCAGCCTCTTACTGTGCCTGGATTTTCTTCTTTGGTAGTGACTTTTAAGGTCTGAAAGATGATTTTCAGCACTTGTCAAAGTGAGTTTTTATGCATTCTAAATTCTATACTTCTTTAGATTATTTGGAACACAACCTCTCAATTTGACTAAAAATAACAAAGAAATCTCTATTTAAACATTCCCATGTTGCATGTTAACAAACAAAAATGATTTTATAGCTCCTCCCCCCCATTAACAAGTTAGCCAACCTAAGATAATATTTTAAAGTTCTATTCGAGGAAACATATATCTAATAACATAAAATATGGCTTTTCTATGGACAGGGAAAATTCCAAAGGATGCTCACACACTCTAACCGGAACATGTGCCTAAATCCCCTAACAGAGATGTTTCCTTAACCTAATCAAATTGTTGCTTCTTACAGATCAGGAGGATAGAAGACTCTCTTTGCTTCTTTAAATATAAAGATAAGGCTGGCCTTGAAAATATAAAAAAACACTTCTCATACTCAGTCGTGTCCAATTTTGCAACCCCAAGGACTGTAGCCTGCCAGGCTCCTCTGTCCATGGGAGTCTCCAGGCAGGAATACCCTGGAGTGGGTTGCCATTTCTTTCTTTAGGGGATCTTTCTGACCCAGGGATCAAACCTGTGTCTCCTCTTCCAAACTGAATTAATATCCTTGTCATTAAAACACAAGTATTTGTTGTAAGAAGGGTATGTAGGAATATCAGCAAGAATATCTTCATTGTCCCAGCATCATCAAGAAATACAAGGGTTTAGAGTACCAACCAAGGAAGGGGCTCATAGTAGAATTTACTCTATGCTTATACTTGGAGTGAGCATCAATGCATAATTAAAAGCAGTCCTGGTGACATAGGTGGATGATAATACAGGACATATCAAATTAATATTACTCCCAATAGAAATTATTCAATCTGACAACAAAATATTCCCAATATAGCAAGTATCAATGAAAACAGAAGGAAACATAGATATAGTTTTATATATAGGTAAAAAATTTAAAATCAGCAACAAAATAAGAAATTATAAAATAAACCTTCAAATGTTCCTTTAGCAAAAAATATCAGATTAATTGGGAAATATTGAGTAAATTGTGTGTGTGTGTGTGTGTGTGTGTGTGTGTGTGTGTGTGTGTGCCAACAACTTGTTCCTTGGATGAAAGGTATTCTCCCCCAATGCATTTGTTGCTGGAGAGTCTGTGAATCACAGGACCCTTTACTACTGGAAAAAGGATGGATACATAACCTGTTCAATCATAGAATCCCAACAGGATTAACTCAAATACACTGACTCAAGTAAAGTTTCAAAGATACTGAAAGAAAGAAGCTGTTATTTCTTTTGATTGCTTATATTAATTTTAGCCATGCATTAAGTAAGAGTCCTTATTTTTACTTAATTAAGAGCTAAAAGTGTAATAATTCAGATCATGCTATAAGGACTGTGGTGCTGGTTAATTATTAAGTTGGTTGAGAACAATTCCGATGTCATAATATTTGTCGAAGACAGTAAATCCTTTGTAATCCATAGTGAAGAAGCTGAAATCTCACCTGTGATGCATTCAGTTCAGTTCACTTCAGTCACTAAGTGGTGTCCACCTCTTTGCAACCCCATGGGCTGTAGTATACCAGACTTCCCTGTCCAGCACCAGCTCCTGGAGTTTATTCAAACTCATGTCCATTGAGTTGGTGATGCCATCCAACCATCTCATCCTCTGTCATCCCGTTCTCCTCCCACCTTCAACTTTTCCCAGCATAAGGGTCTTTTCAAATAAGTCAGTCTTCACATTAGGTGCCCAAAGTACTGAAGTTTCAGCTTCAACATTAGTCCTTCCAATGAATATTCAGGACTGATTTACTCTAGGATGGGCTGATTGGATCTCCTTGCTGTCCAAGGAACTCTCAAGAATCTTCTCCAATGCCACAGTTCAAAAGCATCAATTCTTTGGAGCTCAGGTTTCTTTATAGTCCAACTCTCACATCCACATGTGACCACTAGAAAAACCATAGTTTTGACTAGACAGATTTTTGTTGGCAAAGCAATGTCTGTTTTTTTTAATATGCTCTCTAGGTTGGTTATAACTTTTCTTCCAATGAGCAAATGTATTTTAATTCCGTGGCTGCAATCACCATCTACAGTGATTTTGGAGAGCAAAAAAATAAAAAAATCTGTCACTATTTCCATTGTTTTCCCATCTATTTGCCAAGTCATGGGACCAGATGCCATGATCTTAGTTTTCTGAATGTTGAGCTTTAAGCCAACTTTTTCACTCTCCTCTTTCACTTTCATCAAGACGCTCTTTAGTTCTTTTCACTTTCTGCCATAAGGGTGTTGTCATCTGCATATCTGAGGTTTTTGGTATTTCTCCTGGCAATCTTGATTCCAGCTTATGCTTCATCCAGCCCAGTGTTTCTCATGATGTACTCTGCGTATAAATTTAAATAGACATGGTGACAATATACAGCCTTGACATACTCCTTTCCTGATTTGGAACCCATCTATTTTTCCATGTCCAGTTCTAACTGCTGCCTCTTGACCTGCATACAGATTTCTCTAGAGGCAGGTCAGGTGGTCTGGTATTCCCATCTCTTTCAGAATTTTCCAGAGTTTGCTGTGATCCACACAGTCAAATACTTTGGCATAGTCAATAAAGTAGAAGTAGATGTTTCTCTGGAACTCTCTCACTTTTTCTATGCTCCAACAGAAGTTGGAATTTGATCTCTGGTTCCTATGCCTTTTCTAAATCCAGCTTGAACATCTGGAAATTCACTGTTCATGTAGTGTGGAAGGGTGGCTTGGAGAATTTTGAGCATTACTTGCTATCATGTGAGATGAGTGTAATTATGTGGTAGTTTGAGCATTCTTTGGCATTGCCCTTCTTTGGGATTGAAATGAAAACTGAACTTTTCCAGTCCTGTGGCCATTGTTGCATTTCCAAATATGCTGGCATTTTGAGTGCAGCACTTTCACAGCATCATCTTTTAGGATTTGAAATAGCTCAACTGGAATTCCATCACCTCCACTAGCTTTGTTCATAGTGATGCTTCCTATGGCCCACTTGACTTCATATTTCAGGGTATCTGACTCCAGGTGAGAGATTACACCATCGTGATTATCTAAGTTATGAAGATCTTTTTTGCATAGTTATTCTGTGTATTCTTCCCACCTCCTTTTAATATCTTCTGCTTCTATTAGGTCCATGCCATTTCTGTCCTTTATTGAACCCATTTTTCATGAAATGTTCCCTTCATATTTCTAATTTTCTTGAAGAGATCTCTAATCTTTCACATTTTATTGTTTTCCACTATTTCTTTGCATTGATCACTGAGGAAGGCTTTCTTATCTCTTCTTGCTATTCTTTGGAACTCTGCATTCAAATGGGTATATATTTCCTTTTCTTCTTTGCTTTGGCTTCTCTTCTTTTCACAGCTATTTATAAGGCCTTGTAAGACAATCATTTTGCCTTTTTGCATTTCTTTTTCTTGGGGATGGTCTTGATTCCTGTCTCCTGTCCAATGTCAGGAACCTCCATCCATAATTCATCAGGCACTCTTTCTATAAGATCTTGTACCTTAAATCTATTTCTTACTTTACTGTATAAATGTTAAGGATTTGATTTAGGTCATACCTAAATGGTCTAGTGGTTTCCTTAATTTTTTCAATTGAAATCTGAATTTGGCAATCAGGAGTTCGTGATCTGAGCCACAGTCAGCTCCCAGTCTTGTTTTTGTTGACTGTATAGAGCTTCTCCATCTTTTGCTGCAAACAATTTATATTCAATTTGATTTTGGTATTGACCATCTGGTGATGTCCATGTGTAGAGTCTTCTCTTGTGTTTTTGGAAGAGGGTATTTGCTATGACCAGTGAGTTCTCTTTTCAAAACTCTGTTAGCCTTTTACCTGCTTTGTTTTGTACTCAGAGGCCAAATTTGCCTGTTACTCCAGGTATATATGACTTCCTAGTTTTACATTCCAGTCCCCTATGATGAGAGAGATGATGGGGAAACTGGGTCTTGTTCTGATAGGCCATGCTCATTAAATCTTTAATCCAATTTTTTTTGTTGAAGGACAGGGCTGGGTTTCCTTCCTGTTATTTGACCTGAGGCCAAGCTATAGTGGAGGTAATAAAGGTAATGTTGACCTCCTTCAAAAGGTCCCATGCAGGCTCTGAGGCATGCTGTGTGCCCAACTCTGCAGCAGGCCACTGCTGACCCACGCCTCTGCCAGAGACTCCTGGACACTCACAGGCAAGTCTGGGTCAGTCTCTTCTGAGGTCACTGCTTCTTTCTCTTGGGTCCTGGTGGGCACAAGGTTTTTTGTGATATATTAGGCTCAGATTATTTTTGACTGATGCTACAGTGTATGCGAATTTAGAGAAATATTACCAGGATGCTAGAATAGGTTGTATTTTTCTTTTCCTTACTAAAAAATTGGTACATTTATCACCTATTTTTAATATGTTACCTAAATAAGTACAAAATTATTTGATAGTGTATCATAATCTAGAAAATATAGACATGAAATATATTGTATTTTTTTTAGTCATGAGTAATTTAAGATCACTGGTTAGTCATATGACTTGTAAAAATTTTTATTACTATTGCTATTTAATTATTTTTAGCCTAAAATCACCTTTACTGATGGTTGTAGTTAAAACTAAGAAAGACAATGTTGATGCACCCCAATGTTCATCGCAGCACTGTTTATAATAGCCAGGACATGGAAGCAACGTAGATGCCCATCAGTAGACAAACGGATAAGGAAGCTGTGGTACATATACACCATGGATTATTACTCAGCCATTAAAAAGAATTTATTTGAATCAGTTCTAATGAGATGGATGAAACTGGGGCCCATTATACTGAGTGAAGTAAGCCAGAAAGATAAAGAACATTACAGCATACTAACACATATATATGGAATTTAGAAAGATGGTAATGATAACCCTATATGCAAAACAGAAAAAGAGACACAGATGTACAGAACAGACTTTTGGACTCTGTGGGAGAAGGCGAGGGTGGGATGTTTCGAGAGAACAGCATCGAAACATGTATATTATCTATGGTGAAAGAGATCACCAGCCCAGGTTGGATGCAGGAGACAAGTGCTGGGCCTGGTGCACTGGGAAGACCCAGAGGGATCGGGTAGAGAGGGAGGTGGGAGGGGGGATCGGGATGGGGAATACATGTAACTCCATGGCTGATTCATGTCAATGTATGGCAGAACCCACTACAATGTTGTAAGGTAATTGGCCTCCAGCTAATAAAAATAAATGGAAAAAATAAATAAATAAAATTAAAAAAAAAAGAAAAAGAAAGACAATATTGAGATATGGGAAAGATTTGTGGGGATTTTGACATTCTGAACCCTTCAAAAGGACTTGTTTATTTTGATTCCTAACATGTAGAAGAAATAGTATCTTCCCATTGAATGCATATGTTAATTCTGAACAGTGGGTTTAGCAAAAGGATAAGAGTTACCTTACAACTCCGACTATTTCCATTATGTTGATCCATGGAAAAATTCAAGATGAAATCTGAGACACATAGCTTATTGCAAGGCAGTATACCCTTTTGCTAAATGAAAAGCATACTTAAAAAACAGAGATTAGATTTATGGCCATGATTTGAAGTGTCATTATATGTCAAGGATTCAAAAGGATTAGCAGCCTCTGAAGATCTCAAGAGAGTTGCATTACAAATGTCTCTTCAGCCTAATAAACAGTAGCTTGGTTTCTGGTTTTGGATAATATAAATTTAGCACACTTCAGTTGCTTCTGCCACTTAATATGATAGTACAAACAGGACAGAATGCATGCAGCAATTATTTCAGAACTCTGTAGAGTAAATAGTAGTTCATAATTCAGCAATGAGTATCAGAGCTAAATTACCAGCAAACTGGCTGTGAGTAAAAGGAAAGTCAGCTTGACTATAATAATAGTAAGCAACCAGGGAATGAGTTAAGTGGCACCCAAAATTCTAGTGTTGACTTAAGGAGACAAGAGGAAAATTCTAATACTTCTTCAGAGTGCAGAAAAACAATTACTTTTCTTTCATTAATTTTGCTCTGGCTTCTCATATTTGAGCCCCATAACAATTCAGCAATGGCAGCAGCCAGTATGAGGGACTAACAAGAATTGAAACACTGGGAGAAGAAACCTTTCTCTCAAAGTTTGGACCCCATGAGAGCATGACCAAACCTGGTCGCTCTTTTCTCTTTCTCTGCCTTCCCAATGCTAGGGCATGAATGTGGTAACAAACATGAAAGGGCATGAAAAATTAAGCAAACTACAAACTCAACATTCTAATCAGATGACCATAAAATAAACTGCAAGGAACAGAAAAGTCTATGAGAGATGGAAATGGAAGAACTCAAGAACACAATCTTATAAAACTGCTTTTGTACTTCAAATTTTAACCTTGAGCTGCAGGTGCTTATACCTGATCTGACTATCATAGTAAAGACTTTAGGTACTGTGAAAATAGACCTGTTACCAAGTCACAGATATATATATATATATATAAAACTTGAAAATCTAACATCAAAAGGATAAATGACCCAATTAAAAATGGGAAAAATATACGTTGCCATTTGTTGTTTTTCAGTCATGAAGTTGTGTTTGACCCTTTTTGACCCCACAGACAGTAACATGCCAGGCTCCTCTGTTCTCCACTATCTCCTGGAGTTTGTTCAAATTCATGTCCACTGAGTCAATGATGCTATCTAACCATCTTATCTCTGCAACCTCCTTCTCCTCCTGCCCTCAATCTTTCCCAGAATTATGTTTTTCCAATGAGTTGTCTCTTTGCATCAGATGTCCAAAGTACTGGAACTTCAGCTTCAGCATCAGTCCTTCCAATGAATATTCAGGGTGGATTTCCATTAGGATTGACTGGTTTGATCTTCTTGCAGTCCAAGGGCTTCTCAAGAGTCTTCTCCAGCACCACAACTCAAAAGCACTAATTCTTCAGCCTTTAACTTTCTTTATGGTCCAACACTCATGTCCATAAGTAACTACTGGAGAAACCATAACTTTGACTGTATGGACCTTTGTTGGCAGGGTGGTGTCTCTGCTTTTAAATGTCTAGGTGTGTCTAGGTTTGTTATAGCTTTCCTTCCAAGGAGTAAGTCTCTTCATGGCTGCAGTCATCATATGCAATGATTCTGGAGACCAAAAAAAGAAAATCTGGCACTGCTTCTACTTTTTCTCCTTCTATTTGCTATGAAGTGATGGGTCCAGATCCTATGATCTTAATTTCTTGAATGCTGAGTTTTAAAGCCAGCTTTTTAACACTCTCTTCTTTCATTGTCTTCAAGAGGCTCTTTAATTCCTATTCAATTTCTGCAATTAAAGTGATATCATCTGCATATTTGAGGTTGTTGATATTCAAATAAGACAAATCCATAGAGACAAACAGCAAATTAGTCATTGACTAGGGCTGATATGTGTGTGTGTGTGTGTGTGTGTGTGTGGGTGTGTGTGTGTGTGTTCAGTCTCTTCAGTCATGTCTGACTGTTTGTGACCTCATAGACTATAATCCAACAGGTTCCTCTGCCCATGGGATTTTCCAAGCCAGAATACTGGAGTGGGTGCCATTCCCTCCTCCAGGGGATCTTCCCAAGCCAAGGATTAAAGGGAGAAATGAGGATTGAACACTTAATTGATACTTTAAATTACTGTTTAATAGGAACATGGAATAATGGAGATATCCTGGAACTAGACAATAGAACAGTTGCACAACATTAAGAAGAAACAAAATGGCATTGACTTGTATTCTTTAAAATATATATTTTACAATACACCAAAACTATCAACCCCATTTCCCTCTGGCTTAGAAAAGTAAGAGGTATGATCATCCTTCACCCTGCATGGAAAGTTAAACTTAAAACTTGATAATAATCAGTTTTTAATAAAAATTCCATGAATCGTCTTACTTATTTTAAACTTATTTATTTATTTCTTACTTATTTTAGGTTCTGCAATAATGAATGTTTAGTTAGTAATTATTTATAATCTATAGAGCCTGAAGATTTCATCCAGAGCACTGACTTTGCAAGTGAAAATAACCCTGAATGAACTAGACGACAGTTAACCACATTGGAAGCCCAACTGTCCACCACTTTGTCTCTTGAAAAATGATACATCTTTTCATTATATTTGGGCATTTGGAATGTTGTCATGATTTTTTAAGAGTAATTAGTTACATGAGATAAAAATGATGAGCTTGTTTCTGTGAATGATACTTGAGATATGTGACATACAAAAATAGAAGGCCAAAGTAAAAATTTTTAAACAGGATATTATTAAAATATTTTACTCTCTCAAGATTAAGGGAAGCAAAACATACAATCTTTTTGCCTTTTCATACTGAAAAATGATTATGTATTACTTCCCTTAATCTTAAGAACTAAAAATAACCTTAGATACACAGATGACACCACCCTTAAGGCAGAAAGCGAAGAAGAACTAAAGGGCCTCTTGATGAAAATGAATGAGGAGAGTAAAAATGTTGGCTTAAAACTCACATTCTAAGTGAGTTTTACAAAACTAAGATCATGGCATCCGGTCTCATCGCTTCAAGGCAAATAGATGGGGAAACAATGGAAACAATGACAGACTTTATTTTCTTGGATTCCAAAATCACTGGAGATGGTGACTGCAGCCATGAAATTAAAAGACACTTGCTCCTTGGAAGAAAAGCTTGATCAAACTAGACAGCATATTAAAAAGCAGAGACATTACTTTGCTGACAAAGGTCTGTCTAGTCAAAGCTTTGGTTTTTCCAGTAGTCATGTATGGATGTGAGAGTTGGGCTATAAAAAAAGCTGAGTGCTGAAAAATTGATGCTTTTGAATTGTGGTATTGGAGAAGACTCTTGAGAGTCCCTTGGATTGCAAGGAGATCAAATCAGTCAATCCTAAAGGAGATCGGTCCTGAATATTCATTGGAAGGACTAATGCTGAAACTGAAATTCAAATACTTTGGCCACCTGTTGCAAAGAACTGACTCATTGGAAAAGCCCCTGATGTTGGGAAACATTGAAGGCAGGAGGAGACGGGGACAACAGAGGATAAGATGGTTGGATGGAATCGTTGACTTGATGGACATGAGTTTGAGTAATCTCCAGGAGTTGGTGATGGACAGGGAAGCCTGGCAAGCTGCAGTCTATGGGATCACAAAGGGTTGGACATGACTGAGTGACTGAATTGAACTGAACTGAACTGAAAACTCACAATTTAACTTTCTGCAATATCCCCCCAAAAAGGTTATGTCAATTTTGCTAAGGACTTATGATTTCAAAAACTTTGCCAAGACTCATTTCAACTGTCGTCTTTAAGTGTCAAATATGTCTAAATTTTATTTGTTTTGATACTGCTAATTTCTCATTTATTTTACTTAACTTCAATATATTTCTTTCTGTTTCACAGAAACTTTTTAGAACATGCATAAGAAACAGTCAAATAACCCTGAAAAAGAGGGGAATGGGAAGCAGAGGAAGGAAAAGAAAAATCAGTCAATCAAACAAACAAAAATGTATATTAAAAATACAGAACTAATCTCAAGCAAATCTATAATCATATTAAATAGGAATTATTATAAAAAGTCAATTAAAATAAACACAGCTCTATGATTGTCTATGAGAAATTTGCTTTATTTATTTATTTAGTTAGTTAGTTTTGTTTTTTTTTCCTTTTATTTTTATTAGTTGGAGGCTAATTACTTTACAATATTGTAGTGGTTTTTGCCATACATTGACATGAATCAGCCATGGATTTACATGTGTTCCCCATCCCGAACCCCCCTCATACCTCCCATCCCATTCCTTTGGGTTGTCCCAGTACACCCCAGCCCTGAGCACTTGTCTCATGCATCCAACCTGGACTGGTGATCTGTTTCACCCTTGATAATATACATGTTTCGATGCTGTTCTCTCAGATCATCCCACCCTCGCCTTCTCCCATAGAGTCAACAAAACTCATAGGCTAAAGTTAAAAGAAAAGGAAAATAGTACACCACACAAACACTTGACTTGCTATATTAGTGTAATATAGTATAGAAATAAACTAGAAGCTTATTACCACAACTAAAGAGGGACACAAATAAGCCACAACTAAAGAGGAACACAAATAATGATAAAACAATTAACTAGGAAGAAATAAAAGCCCAAAATATGTATAGAGCTTCAAAATAGATTAAGCAAAACTGACAGACAGGACTGAAAAGAGATGTAGAAAATCTCACAATCACAGCTAAGAGTTTTAACATTCCTCTGTTAGTATAAATTATTATTATAAATATTAGTAGTTACAAATTTCATAACATTGAAGAATTGATCAACACTATAAACCAATTGAATCTAGTCAACATGTACAGAGCAATTCCCCCAAAGACAGCAGAATACACTCTCCTTTTAGGTGTACATTGAACATTCACCATGAATGGTCATATTTAGGGCATAAAACAAATCATAAATAAATAAAATATAATTTATACAAAGCATATAACTATAGAATTAACCTAGAAATCAATAATTGAATAATAAAAGAAAACCTTCAATCACTTAGAAATTACAAAGCATACTTCTAAATAATCCACAACTCACAGAAAAAGTCTTAAGGAAAATTTAAAATTATTTCAAACTGAACAAATTGATATATATCTAAATGTATATGTTGCAGCTAAAGCAATACTTAGTGGGGGATGTATAGGATTAAATTTTCACACCAGATAAGGAGTAGGGCTTTAGAATTCTCTTAAGAAATGAGAAAACATGAACAAAATAATCCTAAATCAAATATACTGGTAAAATAAAAAGACAAAAGTAAAATCACTGACATAGAAAAAAGAGAAAAAATCAAAGAAACCAAGTCTTTGAAAAGACTTATGAAGCTGATAAACATCTAGCAAGTCAAACACTCACACACAAAAGTAAGATGACAGAAATGACAATAGGAAAAATGAAGAAAAGGATATAACTACAGGCCCTGCAGTCATTAAAAATTCAAAAGGAGAACTCTACTAATATTTCAACAAATTTGAAAACATATTAATGAATCAATTTCCTAAAATGAAAAACTATCAAAATTTACCCAAAATAAAATAAAATGAAGTGAGCAT
Source organism: Cervus canadensis (assembly GCF_019320065.1). Lineage (NCBI taxonomy): Eukaryota > Metazoa > Chordata > Mammalia > Artiodactyla > Cervidae > Cervus > Cervus canadensis. Next base: position 44,095,159 of record NC_057394.1, on the reverse strand, counting down.
TCTTACGCTGGGCTTCCCCAGTGGCTCAGCTATAAAAAGTCAGCTTAGAATGCAGGAGACGCAGAAGGCTCAGGTTCGATCCCTGGGTCAGGAAGATCCCCTGGAGGAGGGCAGACAACCGACTCCAGTATTCTTGCCAGGAAATTTCCATCGACTGAGGAGCCTGGAGGGCTACAATCTATGGTGTTGCAGAGTTGGACACGACTGAGCATGTACACATACATATACATACATATTCTTACATTATTAAACTAATTAAATTAATAATTCAATGTTTCTCGAAATGTCTAGATCCATTGGTTTAATTTCATTCAGTTTTTAAAATTAAAAAAGAATACAAAATTCATAAAATTATCTTATAGAAGACATAAGAAGAAATGACATTATCTATCTTATTTTACCAGGCCAGAATGACAATGATAACAAAATCAGAAAAAAAGCATACCAGAAGGAAGAGAGAGAGGGAAAGAATAGAACAATATCTCTCATAAATGTAGATGCAAAATTCTTAGCAAAACATTAACAATTCGTATACTTAGAGATATATAAATAGAATAATACACCAAAGGATCAAGAGGTTTTATCTCAAGATTTCTGGGCTGAAATAATATTCAGAAATCTGTCAGTTTAATTCAGCCTAAAGAAGAAAAGCTACATAATCTTATCAATTAGTATAGAAACTATTTAGCAAAATAAAACATTGATTCATAATAAAAACTCTCAGGAAACTAAAAATGTAATGGAACTTTCTCAACATACTCATTAATGAAAAGCAATGCTCTCTCACTAAGGTTAGGAACAAGTGAGAATGGCCACTGTCCATATGACTGTATAGCATCATACTGAATATCTTATACAATGCAATTTTAAAAAAGCATTAAAAATAAAAGGATTACAGATTACAAAAGCACAAATAAGGTATTCTATGTTTGTAGGTTGTCTATATAGAATGTGATTGACTATATAGAATGTGATTATTTTATAGAAAACACTAAAAATTCTGCAGACATCAACAATCTTGTAAAATACATCAGTTGTATAAAACAACTATTGTATAATACATCAGTTTAGCAATGTTGTAAGATACTACCTCAACACACAAAACAAATTTCATTTCTATAAAGGAACATAATACAATTAGAGGAAGACTAGTTTTTTTTTGTTTGTTTTTTGTTTTTAATTCACTAACAGTAACTCTAAAGCAAGAAATAGTGAAATATAAGTGTATCAAGTACATACAGATTCTATATATTGAAAACTACAAAACACTAATGAAAATAATGAAGACAGAAATGCATACATATTCATGGACTGGAAAACTTAACATTTCAAATTTCTCAAAATTAATTTACGGATGTACTACTACTAAATAAAATTTTGTGTAGATGTATACAAGATGACTTTAACTATATTTGCAAAGGCAAAAACACTAGAATAAGAAAACTAACTTTGAAAAAGAAGAATATTGTAATCATGCTCTGATTTGTAAGGCTTACTGTGAAACTACAACTGCTTACTGTGCTATTTGTGGAAGGATTAAAGCATAGATTAATGGAAAAAGTAAATCCCCAAAACATAGTCACACAGCATGGCCAATTTATTTTTGGCAAGTATGTAATGCGATGAAGAAATAACAGTCTTTTCAATAAATGATGTTGACAATTTGGACACTCATATACAAAAACAACAACAAAAATAAAACAAATAGGCAGAAACTTCACCCTCATTCTCACATCTTACACAAAATTAAAGCAAAATGTATCATTTAAAAATCTTACAAGTTTAAAATTCACAGAAGAAAATATAGAAGAAAAGGTTTATGGCCTGGATTAGCCAAATAAGTTTTTGATTTGACAAAAAGCAGTGTCATGAAAAAAAAATATGACACATTGTGCTTATTAAAACTTTTGATCTGTAAAAGACATTGTAAAGAGAGTGATGTATAAATATAAACTGAGAGAAAATATTTGCAATTCATATATTATTTGAATTTAATATCTAACTTGTACTATGATTAGAACTCCCATGTCCCCAATTAAGAATTCAGGAACCAAATACTATGTGGTTTATATACTGTGTGACTATTATACAACTCATTTTATATGACTTTTCCTCTTTGAATATCATTCATGACTCATGTTACTTTTCTCTGGCCTTAACATTACATCTCAGCTACTCTGGGAAGATCTGTGATAATCTGTAGAGAATAATTTTATTAGAAACCAAAATATTGGTGGTGGTGCTACAACACATGTCACTTAAAGTAGAAAGGAATGATTCCAGAGAAGAGGTTGCTTTAAGTCACTGTGCTAACAAACTACAAATATTGGAAATGTCTTGAATTTTATTTTTAAGATCTTGAAAAATTCTGAATGTACAGTGTAATTAGATCTTCCTTTGTGACTCAGACAGTAAAGAATCTGCCTGCAATGGCGGAGACCTGGGTTAGATTCCTGGGTTGGGAAGATCCCCTGGAGAAGGGAAAGGCTACCCACTCAGGTGTTTTTGCCTGGATAATTCCATGAACAGAGAAGCCTGGAGATCTACAGTCTATGGGGTTGCAAAGAGTTAGACAAGACTGAGAGACTAACACACATGGTGTAATTAAGTTTATTTTTACCTACTCTAAAAAAAAGAATCTATTATCTCTTTATTCAGTTTCCTTGGATGTTCCAGAGTATATATTGTCATATAACAAATAATGTTGGTGGAATGTAAATTGACCAAACCACTGTGAAAGACAATATGGAGCTTCCTTAAAAAGCTAGGAATAAAACTATCACATGACCCAGCAATGCCACTATTAGGCATACACCCTAAGGAAACCAAAACTGAAAACAAACAAAATAAAACACATCTACCCCATTGTTCATTTCAGCACTATTTACAATAGCTAGGACATGGAAGCCACCGAGATGTCCATCGACAGATGAATGTATAAGGAAGTTATGGTACATGTACACAATGGAATATTACACAGCTTTAAAAAAGGACCTGACTTGAATCAGTTCTAATGAGGTGGATGAAACTAGAGTCTATTATACAGAGTGAAGTAAGTCAGAAAGAAAGATAAATACTGTATATACATGGAATCTAAAAAGATATTACTGACAATCTTACTTGCAGGGCAGCAGAGGAGACACAATTGTTTTGGACACAGTGGGGGAAGGAGACAGTGGGATGAGATGAGAGAATAACATTGAAACACATACATTATCATATGTAAAACAGATAGCCAGTGGGACTTTGATATATGACACAGGGAAGCCAAAGCCAGTGCTCTGTGACAACCTAGAGGGGTCTATGGGGAGGGAGATGGGAAAGAGCTTTGAGAGGGAACAGATACATGTATATTTAATGCTGATTCATGATGATGTGTGGCAGAAACTATCACAATATTATAGAGCAATTACTCTCTAATTAAAAATAAATAAATAAAATATTTAAAAAAATTGTAAAAGCAAAACCAAAACAAAACACTACTGTATGTTACTCTCAAAAAGTGAAGTATCCATTTATTTCTGTCTTTCCACTACTTTTTCCAAATGCCCTAAAGCTAGTTCTTCAGTGTGTGGTGCTGATTATCTTCCTGGCTCTTATGCATGGTTCCATCTGAGATAAGATGTCTAGTCCGACATGATAAGCAGGGTTTCGGAAGGCCCGATGCTGGCGGGAGAAGGAGAAACAAGACATACGAGTTCAGTGAAAGGCGAGGATCGGGGACCAACACCGCTCCAAGGTGAGGGTGCCGAAACTGAATCCACGCCAGCTTTATTATGCTCTCAGCCATGAAGGAAAGAATGTGCAGGGAGTTGAGCTATAACTCCTGTGGCCCAGGAACAGTAATCAATAACAAACCAGCTAAGACTAATATTCTTATCTATAGCTTTTCCTCCAGATACATAAAACATGTGACTCTGAAAGGCCAGTTGGGAAACAGTCTGGGGTTGGTTTTCCGACCGCAGGATCATATCTTGTTTTAAAGATTATGAACTGCTCCCTCTGGACTTGTTCCAAGAGTCTCATGCCTTGAAGCATCCAGTTTATCAATAATTATGAATTCCTGCTACCGCCCTTGCCAGGGCCTGTTTTTCTTCTATTCTTCCTGTCTCCTAAAATAAGAAGTCAGAATTTTTATTAATCTTAGCAAAGCAGATCTGGTAGGTGAATTTTGCAAGGATTTCAAGGTAGCATGCAAGTTAAAGCCAAAATGCCATAGTTTGAAGAGTTAAGATGAGAAATCAGGTTTACCCAATCCTTAAGAAAGTTTGATAGTGAGGGGGATGATAGAAATATAATGAAGATAATCTAGTAGAAAGTGAGAGGTTCAAAAGAAAGATCATGAATAATAATTAGACTTTCTCACTGAATGTCCTAATGAAATAGAACCTTGGGTATTAGAATATTATGCTTAGAAATAAGCACAATCAATTTTTTAGTTGTGAAAAGAAGGCAATCTAAAAACACAGGTGCCACGTAGGTAATTTATTTTTTGGGTGAAGATGTATTGAAGAGTCTTTATTTGATGGCTTCTGTTTTGTATGTGATATAAAAGATCAGATGGGAAGTTTTAGAATTGCAAAGAAATTTCAAAACAGCTACTAAGAAGAAAGAAAAGTGAGATCTAAGTAAGAAAATATGTTAGATTACTGAACTGTTTGCAAAAGGCCCAAATGATTTTCCTGTCATTTATGCAGACTTATTAATTATAGAGGAGACAATTTTTCTTAAGGAAACATGCAGAGACAAAAAAATTAATTTGTGGTGGGATTGCACATTATAGCATAACATAACATGTATTAGCATAGCATAAACATCCCCCATATTAACTTAATAGTTTTGTTTCCAATTGAACAGAAAAGAAAAATAATAAAAATATACATGGATGAAAAACTGTAACAAAGAATGCATATCAAAAACTGAGCAATTTTTGTTACCATTAGGACATAAACTCTAGTGAAGGCAAGAGTTTGTTTGTTTGTTTGTTTTTCCATTAAAACATGCCTGATATTTATTAAAAAAAAAAAAAAAAAGATGGGATGGGGAGGGAGGTGGGAGGGGGGTCAGGATGAGGAACACATGTATATCCATGGCTGATTCATGTCAATGTATGGCAAAAACCACTACCATATTGTAAAGTAATTAGCCTCCAACTAATAAAAATAAATGAAAAAAAAAAGAGAAAAAAAAACTAGGCATGTGCTATAAATGAATATTTATTTCATGTGCTAAATGATAGGACACAATTGAAAATGAGTGAATGCACCTGTGTTCAAGGGGATGATATGTGCCTTGCAATTATTCTTAATGCATTTATTTTATGAACTTAATTTGATTGAGTTTTCTATACTATAATGATAGTTAATAAATGCTGTCAGCAGTAGTGATGTAAAAAGTTGAAACTCAAATTTCTTGATTGTTAGAGATGATAAATAACAGAGTTCCCAAGATATATAACATTTTAAGAAGCAATATGTTTGGGAGAAGAAATATTAAATTTATGACATGAACATAAGAATTGATGTGTGTTATACACTAATGCTGGGAATAACTATAGCAGTTAATGAATTAGAAAAGAAAATGCCATGTACATATATTGTTTTTCTTCACCTGATTAGAAAATATGTTACACTAGGATAAAAAGTATGTTATTAAAAAAAAATAATAATGCTTCTGTATACAGTATTTAATGGCTTCCCTGGTGTCTCAGCTGGTAAAGATTCCATCTGCAATGCGGGAGACCTGGGTTCCATCCCTGGATTGAGACAATACCCTGGAGAAGGGAAAGGCTATACACTCCAGTAATCTGGCCTGGAGAATTCCATAGACTGTACAGTCCACAGGGTCACAAAGAGTAGGACACAACTGAGCGACTTTCAGTTTCACTTTTCACAGTATTTACAGCAATGAACTTTGGGCCTTTAGAAAATGTATTTAAATTTATAAATGTGAAGATATTATTGAATAATTTCTAGAGCTTGCTTTGTGTTTTATGTCCTAAAGTAAAACTTCATTTTAAGGATGTAGTTGTTTCATAATTCAAAATCAACATTTAACTCAAAAAATATGTTTGAGTGATTTTTGTTACCATGTTTGTTTATTTTCTTAATAAAGCTTTATCCTTACAAGGACAGAGTATATTTCTAATTATTTAATAATGTATCACCAATACTTAGTTCAAGTGGAAAATAGTAGGTATTCTTAAATATTTTTAATGGATAAATAAAATAAGTCTGTTATAGCCACGCTTTCCGGGAAACAGACTCACTCAGAAGGACAATGCAGATAGTGGAGTGCAGTTTATTACGCCGGCGGGCCCAAGGCAGAGTCTCCTCTTAGCCAAGGACCCCGTCCAGCATTTGTGAAAATCTTTTATACCCCATGCGTAAGTGTCTAAACCCACCACCTGCCCCATGTGTACGTGTCTTAAACAGTCAATAAGCCCGCAGTTACACTCCAACCAGTTAATAATCGATAAGCCTGTGATTACATCTTGACAGATACGAAAAAAGTTTATGACCTGTCCGGAGACAGGTGTGATTACGGTATGCTTCCTCTTAGGCAATGAGTAGCCTGGATGTGATCTTCAGGATTCCTCTGTCTGGAGGGGGTCTTATCCTTCCATTGTCTTCCTCACAGGCACTAAGCAGAGAGTTCAGAGTCCACTGGAGAGGCAATCGAGCACAGCCAGCACGGACAGGCCTGAGATGGAGTTCAGGCCCTATGAATTCCTTCTTCAAGTCAATTGTATTTAGGTTATTTTACTCTTCTAGGTGTTTTATAATTTCAAAGTAATGTACTCCTTAATAATTAAACTCTGTTGGCATCTGATTTGTTTGAATGTACTCAGCTTTCAGTATTTTGATAAAACAGCTATGACATCATTCAGCAGGTTCTTCAATATATTTTACATTTTGCATCATTATAGTATGCTGAAAATTTAGTTCATAAAATTATATTTGTAACTTTAATGAAAATACCAAATGAATTTTAAATATACACATTTAAGTATTCTAAGTGCAATTTTTCCTTCATCATAGCCAGAGGGAGAATTTCCAAATACATTGATGTCTGATTCTTCTAATGCATAATGCTAAATTAAATTCTTGAAATCTATAGTCACTCTTTCTGTTCAGTGAGATGATTTAATATTTAGTGTCCCAGTACTTTTAAAAGTCTAGTAAAAGTCTTGAATGTATCTTTGTTCATTCATTTCCCCTCCAGGCTTTAGAAAATGACTATAGCAAAGCATTCAAATAAGCCATTGTGTTTAATTATTCAATAGATATTTATGGAACACTATTATGTGTCAGCAATGAGATAGAAATTAAGAAAAAGTCAAAAAAGAGAGTAAGTCATGCTCTTTGTCCTTGGCATGTATTCAATCTCACAGGCAAGAAAAGCACGTGATGAAGTAGTGCAATCCATTGTAATGAGTAATGAAAGAAGGACACAGGAAAAATAATCTTAGCATCATCTCTTGATGGGTAGGGTAATATTTATACATATCCGTGAAAGATTAGGATGTTAGTGAGAGAAAAAGGAGAAGAGTAATAATGCTGGGAGGCAGCAAGTACAGAGACATATAAGGGGAAAAGAATATCAGTCTTTGAAAGTCCCAGCGTATCTTTTAATAAGGTTGAATAAGATGAGGAGAACCACATTAGATGATTTTTAAATTATGTAACTTTGAAAGATATCATAGACATCCAAAGGAAATGAAATCATTATTTTGAAGAGATATCAGTACCCCCATGTTCATTGCAGCATTATTCACAGTAGCCAAGTATGGAAACAAGTGTCTACTGATGGATGAACAAATAAAGGATATATACATACATATATATATAGTGTGTATACACATTACAATATCATTGTCTTAACATAAAAAGGAAATACTCCCATTTGCAGCAGCACAGATGAACCCAGAGGGCATTATGCTAAGTGAACTAAGCCAAGCAGGGAAGACAAATACTGTATGGTATCACTTAAATGTTGAATCTAAAAACAAAAGTTGAACACAGAATCACAGAGTAAAAGAGTAGAATGGCAATTGTGAGGTTGTCAGGGTCTGGATGTTTTGTAATAAGGAGGACAAAAGGGCTCAAACTTTCAGTTAAAAGATGAATAAGGTTTGCGTAGATAAGTACAAGATGTTGACTATAGTTATTGTACTAGATAGAATAATTTAAATTTACTAAGAGAATTGAACTTGAGTTTTCACACGCCTCCCTTGTGGCTCAGAGGGTAAAGTGCCTGCCTACCACGCGGGAGACTGGGGTTCAATCCCTGGGTCAGGAAGATCTCCTGGAGAAGGATATGGCAACCCACTCCAGTGTTCTTGCCTGGAAAATCCCATGGATGGAGGAACCTGGTAGGCTACAGTCCATGGGGTCTCAAAGAGTCAGATAAGACTGACCGACTTCACTTTTCTCACACCCCTAAAAAAGTAAATATTTGAGGTGATAGATATGTTGACTAACTAGATGGTGAGAATTTTTTCACAATGTAAAAATATATCATATTATCATGTTATGCATTTTATATTGTAATTTTGTCAATTATACTTCACTAAAGCTAAAAACAGAGCATTATATGCACATAGTGACATTCTTTCCCCCAAATTGCCATAACATTTCCATTTCTAGCAGCAGTGTAGCTAAGTTCCAGCTCTCCCACATCTCTGTCATCATTTGATATCATTAATAATTTTAATTTCAGCCACTGAAGTCCCTGTGCATTGGTATCTCATTGTGGTTTTAATTTGCTTCCCTAATTGCTGATCATGTTGCAATCTTTTTCACATTTGACATATATATATAGATAGATATAGATATAATATTTATTTTTAACATAATATTCTGCCTAGAAGAATTTTATCAGTATATGATTTACAAATATTTCAATCTGTGGCTTACTCTTTCATTATCTTAAAAAGTTCCTTTTAATAAATATAACTTTAAATACCTAATGAAATACAATTTGTCTTTTAAAATTATGGCTTATTTTCATATCTGATAAATGTTTGCCCAGTATGGCATCACATCACAAAGATCCCCTATGATTATTTTTGGGAAGGTTTACATTTTTAGGTCTTCATTTAGTTATAGCATCCACATTAAATTAAATTGTGTATATGGCATGCAGTAAGATTTGAAGTTTTTTATTTTAATACATGGGCATCTAATAGTTATCACCTCCTGTTGAAATACTAGCATATTCCTCTCCAGTGAATTATCTTGACAATTTTGTCAAAATTTAATCAATGTTTTAAGTATGGGCATATTTCTGGTCTACCTATTCTGGCTTATTGGTCCATATGCTTTCTATATTATACCATGCAGGTTATTCAGCCACCCAAATCTATCTGTGTAAACATAAAACTTTACTGCATACTCTAATATATTTTTGGTAATATCCTGATTGCAGAAAAATCCACAGTGACTGGGTTTTCACAATTAGCCCAATGTATCAGTTTTTTAAATGTCTTATTACATATGTATAAAATTATATTATATATTCATATATAATATAATTATGTATTATCTCCATGTTGTATATTAGGAAAAAATACACAGTTTGATGTCAAACTTTGCTAGAAGGAAATACTACTTTGTCAATTAATTCTTATTTGCCATCAGTATGTACTTTATTTAGATGCTCCACTTTTGATCTGTAGAACTCAATCTCAGAGGATCATGATAAAAGTTATATAACATAAAAATATAGAATGTAGGGTTTACCTTTACTTGCTGAGGTTTCCACAAATGGATAAAACAAGGAATGTTTTTCGTTTTTCTTTTCTCTTTATTTTTCATGCTACACTTACTATTCAAATTAGCATGTTAGCACTCTAAGGGATGAAACCAGCTTCTGTTTACATCTTGCAGGCTATCAGAAGCCGAATCAATATACTGGAGCAGAATGCACTTCAAATCTTAAAGTGATATTTCAACTCCCTCAAAAGATGACACATACATTCAGATGTAGAATGAAGGGATAAATATATTACTAAAAAACAAAAGTGGGATACAATAGTAACAGTGAAGTTGTCCAACATCCTTATTCCTTATTTATATAATCAATGAATTAGATCCACCTCTATTTATGACATTTACCTCATGAGGTTATTGTGGTGATAAATGCAGCAATTAATTACCAAAATATTTGTAACAATGCCTGTAATGCAAAAAATTGATAATATTTATATTTCTCATTTTGATTATCTTTGTTATGCTATCTAGAGTCTTTGTCAACAATCACAGAAGCAAAAGTATTTTTAATGGAAAAAACTGAGAGGTTACAGCAGGTATTCCTGTGTGTAGTGTTTGTAGGAACTTGAGGTTAAATTACAGAAAGCTTTCAAATGTCGGGGGCATGGACAAGAACATAGAAGCACATTTTCTGAGTGCTATACACATAGAAAAAATTTTGCTTTATTTTATGTTGTTTTGTTTTCCATTGGCAAGAAAAAAAGGATAAAATGTATAAAGCGCTTCTGAGGCACCATGTTTTTCTCTATACAGAATCAGGAGGTTCTTTTATTAAAAAGAAGAAAAGAAATGCACAGAAAAGTAAGTAAAAATACTATCCTTGTCCTTCAAGATTGCTCACTATTCATGCATGCATCCTTGTAAAGGTAATTCAGAAAAAAGATAATTCAGAACAAATGTTCAGTGGCATTGTAGAAGAATGCCACAGATGAGTAGAAACTTCTCTCCCAACAGATGTATCAGATGCAAGTCTTATGAATCCTGCCAGGATCTCCACTGAGTCAGGGTGTCCTGGTTGCGAAAATAACAGTCTGTAAATCTGATAAATCTTTTGACCACGCTGTGTTTGTAAATGTTGCAACACATGAGTTGGGTTTTTCTATGCTTTGGTCAGAGCATCAGTAATTTAACTTCACTTTGTTCTCTGAAGAGGGTAGAACCCTCAATGTCTGCTACTCTTATTCCATCTCACCATGACTGTGGAATCATCAGCCCTCATTACAGCAGGCATATGGAAGGCCAAGTGCCGCTCAACTTAGCACCCACAGTGTTTGGAAAATGACTGAGACTTGGAAGAAATATTGTCCTTAGACCTAGGCAAGGGACACTGCATTCCACAGTTTGGAGAGCCCTTTTCAATATTTTGAATGTCCTCACCAGTCTCTGGAAACTGCCCAGGTCAGCAGTGCCAACAGGACAAAATATCTTGGGACCAGATCTGATTCCTCATGCATGACAGACACTGAATGCACCTACCCAAATGTATCTAAGCTGAGATCACCCAGGACCCACAGTAACACCTGTGTGCAGCCCAATCCCAGACTGTTACTTGTATGGAACCCTGTTTTTCTTTCTCATCTCGGGAATTCTCTGACCTTCCACCCTAAACATGGGGTCATCAAGGTGCTCCAAGAAGCTCCAACATGTCACTATTTTTGCTGTTCTAGGGCCAGTAGAGGCCCTACTTCCAGGCAGGTGGCTTGGTAAGCAACTTTTCTTGCTGACTGATGTGGTAGTTTTTCAAGAAATCAAATGATTGGATGGGTAGACTAATAAAGAAACAGATTTGGAGAACTCAAATCATTTTTACAGACAGGACACTTGCCAAAAAAAAAAAAGAAAAGAAAAAACAGTTTCCCAAGGATCTGGATATTCGACAATGGCAAACTAGATCAACCATGGGAAGAGGAAGTCCAGGTCATAGTATCTATGGATAGCTTCTGTTCCTGATACCGAGGTCAATTCATTAAGTATCTGTCATGCTAAAACTGAAAATGGATAACCAGGACTTGCTGATATTAACCAATTGATTGTATTAATTTTGCTGTTTAATGCCTCTTCAGTGATGAATGCCCTCTGGTGAGTGTTAAGATATCATATTGCCATGTGTCCTTCCACATAATTCTACTGCTTGAGTCTAACCTCAGTTCATTTGCTCTTCAGCATAAAGTGCACAACAAAATGCATTGACCAAAACTCTTCTCATTTTGAGAAAATGAATGCTTTTCTTCATCTCTGTCTTTCAAGGTTACTTTTATGTGAGGATTCAGTGCAGCTGCAATTTCTATTTTGTTTGCTCCCACATAATATTTCAGCTCATGAAAAGGAACTGAGTTCTTTTTTCCATCTACCATCTGTTTATACAGAATCTTTCATGTAACTTTTCTTAGCTGTGGCTTGAGTGAAAATGCCAAGCCTCTTCAGAAGATCAATAATGCTATAATTATGCAGTATCTTCTAGGTAGAGATCAAATTCAGAACACTATCAGGAAAAGATAGTCTAAAGATGAAGCTAAGAATTTGATAGTAAAATTTAGTTATAAAACTACAGGGAAAAAATCTAATGCATTGCATTAGTAGAAGAAACAGTCAAAATGAGACTTTTCCCATTTAAGGAAGTCCTTCAGAATGTTGTATTTTAGTAGCTTCAATGTAAATCCAAGGAAGACAAGGAAAGAGCTTTAAAATTTTTGTGTTTATGGATTTTGCTTAATTTATTGAACTCCAGTAAGATTCATAAAAGACTCACACATTTTAAGAAAAGATTATGGGCAGAAATACTAGCTAGTCAAACTTCTGGCAGGGAAAAAGAAAGAATACAAGTACAAAATGCACAAAGAAACAACATGAGTGAATGCCAAAATTTCTATGACCATAAAGTATTCTGAGAAAGACACAGGCTATCTTTAATGTGTAAGGGAGATTATTAAAAAAAAAAAAAAAGACTCAGAAGGTGAAGTCAAGAGCCATAAAATAAAACATGTCAAGGCTTTGTATCCAATCAAGGAGCCGTCCACATGTGTCATGCTTGATTTCAAAACTAGTACAAACTTCTATTTGTCTCCTATGGTTTTCCATTATTTTGCAATTACTGTCAGTAACAGGTATCTTACACTCATACACCACGTATGTTAGAATTGGAAGAGACATAACTGGCTTCTTTAGGTTACAAACCATCCTGTCTGAAGAATTTGACTTTACTAGAGAAACTAATTCTGAAGAGAAACTAATTTTCTTGCCCCTATACATGTTTCAGATGATAAGATTTCAAACTTCAAACTTGTAGTTTAAAGGGATGAGAATATTAAAGGTGTTGGAGAGAATGTACTTTCAGTCATGAAGTGTAAATAGTTTGTCATTAAAAGGATTATTGGAAATTTAAATTATGTTCACAAGTACTTACAACATTCCTCCTTCAAAAGCTCAAACTTAATTATTCTAACCTTGATTGCAAACTGAATGTAGTGACCCATCTCTAATGAATAGAATGTGGTAGATGTGATGGTGCATGACTTACAATTCTGAGTCATAAAAAGAATCAACTCTGTCTTGTTGTCTCTTAGGTCACTTGTTCTGGAATAAGAATGCTGTTATGTTCTGAGGAAACTTAAGCAACAATTTTGAGATCCTGTATGGAACCAAACGGAAGCCACGATTAAACTACCAGCACCAACTTGCCAGCCATGTAAATAAGCTTCCCATTTCAAACTTTTGGATGATCACAGCTCAGAAGACATCTTGGCTACACCTAATGAGTGATTCTGAGCCTCAACATTCCTGAATTATTGACACATGGAATGTGAGGATCACAAATATTTATAGTTTTGTCCTCAGAGTTTTGAGGTAATTTGTTACCTAACAGGAGATAACTAAAGCACCAAGTTATTTACTTGAATATTTGCATGTTGGACAAAAGGCAATACACAGACATTTTAAGGAATGGATGACATCTGGTTTTATATAATGTTGATGTTTAGAAACCCAAGCATCATTGTGTCCCATCTTGCTAGAATGGACATCTGGGATATGAAAACATGGTGGCAAGTGAATTTCTGGTCAAAGTCTGGGGTTGACAGTGGTCCCTGAGTTGAACTGAAATGCAGAATGGTCATGGAATACTACCAGATCAATTAAGCATCAGCAGTGGTCTCAGTCATCATGCTGAACATGGAAACTTTGTCATAGTTGATTACTATGGCTTCAGGTGCATAGCATTAGCCATTGATATTAAGATTGTTTCTTCTCCAATGACAGAAAAAATGTTTATAAACAGTTCAAGTTCATATGAAATAGGAACTATTCATGTCCCAGGGCTATATTAATTTTTCCTAACATTGTCATAATTTAGTTTTGGAAGATTTTCATCTTTTGGATTTCTTGAAGACCATGATATTGATCCCATATATTGATAATATGCTGATATAGTTATATAAGCAAGAGTTAGCTAGCATCTCTAATTATGTGGAAGATCGACATTATGAACTATTAGGGAGCTTATCTGATCAATGAAGTCATAAGTTATATGGTCCAATCACTTAATGGGAAATAGATGGGGAAACAGTGGAAACAGTGTCAGACTATTTTTTGGGCCTCCAAAATCACTGCAGATGGTGATTGCAGCCATGAAATTAAAAGACGTTTACTCCTTGGAAGGAAAGTTATGACCAACCTAGATAGCATATTAAAAAGCAGAGACATTACTTTGCCAACAACACTCCTTCTAGTCAAGGCTATGGTTTTTCCAGTGGTCATGTATGGATATAAGAGTTGGACTGTGAAGAAAGCTGAGCGCCGAAAAATTGATGCTTTTGAACTGTGGTGTTGGAGAAGACACTTGAGAGCCCCTTGGACTGCAAGGAGATCCAACCAGTCCATCCTAAATGAGATCAGTCCTGGGTGTTCATTGGAAGGACTGATGCTGAAGCTGAAGCTCTAATACTTTGTCCACCTGATGTGAAGAGTTAACACATTAGAATATAATCTGATGCTGGGAAAGATTGAAGACAGAAAGGGAAGGGGAAGACAGTGGTTGAGATGGTTGGCTGGGATCACCAACTCAATTTACATGTGTCTGAGTAAACTCCAGAAGATGAAGGACAGGGAAGCCTGTCATGCTGCAGTCAATCGGTTTGCAAAGAGTCGGACACAACTGAGGGACTGAACCATCACAACAAATGTAATGGATGATAATTGCTGCATGGTAGCCTAGCCTCTGGAGAAGGCAATGACAACCCATTCCAGTACTCTTACCTGGAAAATCCCATGGATGGAAGAGCCTGGTAGGCTGCAGTCCATGGGGTCTCAGAGAGTCGGACACGAATGAGCGAGTTCACTTTCACTTTTCACTTTCATGCATTGGAGAAGGAAATGGCAACCCACTCCAGTGTTCTTGCCTGGAGAATCCCAGGGGTGGGAGAGCCTGGTGGGCTGCCATCTATGGGGTCTCACAGAGTCGGACACGACTTAAGTGACTTAGCAGCAGCAGCAGCAGCCTAGCCTCTACACTAATAAATGAATTTGTGTCGAATTTACGGCATATAGTATTACAGCCATATTCATAATACACATTACAAGCATTGTTACTAAAAAAAAAATCTGTACTGATAGGCATATATGTAGCTCTTCAATTATAAGAGAGAGGCAACAATATGGTAATGTAATTTTTAAAAATAAAACTCATAAAGTGGTAGGAAAACTAATACATTACTAATTTTATATAAATTATCACTCATGTTATGTTTATGTAAGAATAAGTTTATGTAAGTTTATGTAAGAATAACAAGTCTTACACTTGATTTTCTACAATGTGATTACTAGGCAATGATGATGATGCTGACACAAAAATGTGTCATACAGTGCTTGCTCTACACTTGTTAGATTTTCACAGGAAGACATAGATACACAGAAGATACATTTATTAGCTTATGATGATTATTTACTGTTCTGATTATTTACTATTCATTGAGTGGAAGTAGCTCACCATAAATGTCTTCATCCCTGTCTTCTTCATGTTGAGTAGATTGAGTAGGTGGAAGAAGACAAAGGTTTGGTTTTGCTGTCTCAGGGGTGGCAGAGGCAGAAGAGGTGGAGGAGGTGAAAGGACAGGCTGAATAAGCAGGCACGCTCGGTTTAATTTTGTGAGTGTATTCATTGTAGTTTGATTTTTTTTTTTTGCTTTTTCATTCCTCTAAAAATATTTTCTGTATGGTATGCTTTCTTATTCCACCATTTGCTTTATTTTCAGTATCCATATCATAGAAAGATCTATGTCCTACAATAAGACAACTTATTATTAAAATAATATATACTATATTAAAATAAGTTTTCTATCACTGCTTCTTCTGTATCTTCATCATCTAGCACTGGTTCAGAAATATTCATCTCCATTAAGTCATCTGTTAATTCTTCTGTCTGATGTGTATTAGTTCTGAAATTTTTCCCAAATCCTCATCTTGAAAGTTTTCACCCCCATCCCACTATTTTTTTTTTTTTTGCCACAATCTCTTTCATGGTTCTATGTACAGTCTATGTAACTGTAACCATTGTGTAAGTTTAAATTTTAATAAGAGATTATGTATATTTTATGGCAGTAAAATATACCAGTGTCTACATGTATTTTATGCATTCACAACATAACTTTTTCTTGATTTTCAGCCTACTCACTTTTCAAAAACTCCTGATTTTTCAATATATTTACTGAAAGAAATCTCTCTGTAAGTAGACCTGTGCAGTTCAAACCCATATTGCTCAAGTGTTGCCAGTGTATAGCAATAAGATTATGAAATAGAGTGATCATAATGTCAAATGTTTCAGGTATATGAAATGGTTGTACATTTTCCCCAGATTTATTGAGACAAAATTGACATGTTGCAAGGTAATGATATATGTATACATTGAAAAATAGTTACCACAATATGGTTAGTTAGCTTATCCATCCCCTTATATGGTGGCATTTTTGTGTGTAGTGAGAATTTTTAATTTGTGTTCTCTTAGCAACTTTCAAATATACAATATACTACTGTTAACTGTAGTTACCATGTTATACATTATATCTGCAGAATTTATCTCTTCACTGGAAGTTTGTATCATCTAACCACCTTCACCCATTTCTCCCAGAACACAGTTGTACATATATATATATATATATACATATATATATATATATATAAAGATTGCAATGAGAGATTCAGAACGTGAGTTAAACATGACAAAAATGAAGGGACAGAATCCTAGATTGTATGGATCTTGATTAAATCAAATATATATATAGGAGGATTACAACATTTTTTGAAGATACAAAAGGAAGGGAATGTTTAAACTTACTGGCATGACTGATTACCTTGCTTGACCACTTAAATTTTTCTGCATCTAAGTGGCAGTTTGCACGACTTTCAAAGGTCTTATAAAGATTACTCAACCTGTTTTCTTAGTGTAAATTCTCCGAGACTGCTTATTGTAATTGTAGTAGGATATTTAAGGGTACCTTCAGGGACAGAACATCAGATGATTGCATATTACATACTGGATGCTATTTTTGCTCTGTTATTGAGACATTCTGAAACTTATATGATTTAGTAATTGCTTGTGATGTATTTTTATTTATCATCATTTATGTATGCTTCCCTGGTGGCTCAGAGGTTAGAGTGTCTGCCTGTAATGCGGGAGACCTGGGTTCGATCCCTGGGTCAGGAAGATTCCCTGGAGAAGGAAATGGCAACTCACTCCAGTATTCTTGCCTGGAGAATCCCATGGATGGAGGAGCCTGGTGGGCTACAGTAAACGGGGTGGCAAAGAGTCGGAAACGACTGAGCAACTTCACTTTCACTATGTATATGATAAATATTAAGAATGAAAGGCGATTCAAAATGATTGTTTGGGTCCTGTCCTGAATGATTATAATATGGCCATCGTTATTAAGGACAACAACAGTGGTCTAAATATTTAAAATGCCTTAAAATCTTCAGGTCCATTTAGCCTACTAATGTTTTCAGATGCATGATAATTTTACAGAGGTTTCTTAAAGCACAGTCCTCTGAAAAGGATACAACTGACACTGTAAATTACCTTGATGCTGAGGCCTTACTGTCTTCATATGCAAATATTTACCACACTAAACATGGCTTTTTGAGAGTCCCTTGGACTGCAAAGAGATCCAACCAGTCCATCCTAAAGGAGATCAGTCCTGGGTGTTCATTGGAAGGACTGATATTAAAGCTGAAACTCCAATATTTTTGCCACCTGATGCGAAGAGATGATTCATTTGAAAAGACCCTGATGTTGGGAAAGATTGAAGGCAGGAGGAGAAGGGGACGACAGAGGGTGAGATGGTTAGATGGCATCACCAACTCAATGGACATGAGTTTGGGTAAATTCTGGGAGTTGGTGATGGACAGGGAGGCTTGGCTGCTGTGGTTCATGGAGTCGCAAAGAGTTGGACACGACTGAGCGACTCAACTGAACTGAACTGAAACATGGCTTCATCATTTTCTAAATGTTTAACAGAAGAAATGCAAAGATGATAACCTATGAATAATTTTGAACTCTTGTTTACTTAAGAATTAAAAAAACTCAAATATTTGAAAAGAACATGTGATTCAGTTATTTATCAACAGAGCATTATTTTGATGACAATGGCATTTTCACTAACATCTGTTTTTAAATTCAGATAAATGTTCTTGGTTATCATTCAATACAGTAAAGCCTTTTTTATATAACCACATATCAATTTATATGAGTGGCAGTTATTTTCAAAACTAGGTTCTCAAAACCATAATATTGCATCAATATTCTTAATATCCTTGAGCTAGATTTCAAATATAAGCATCTCAACACTATAGATTAAAAATAAAATAGAAGTTTACTAAGTTCATTAACACTATGAAGGTTCTATGCAAATTAAAACAAAATGTAGAAAACTGTAAGGGGGATGGGAGATGAAGATGGAAGTCTTCAATTAGCTGTGCTTTTCTCTTTTATTCACTCCCCAGGGTTGCCTCTTAAGCTCAAGTGAACTATATTGATTATAAAAAGGTATATCTTATACTTGATTGCTGTAGCACACTTTATGAGTGGAGAAATCCCAGGATATGGTATTTATTCTTGATGAGTTGCAAAATATAACAGCATAATGCAAAATATATCTCACTAAATTATGAAATGTGCATATTTAGCTTTTTGGAAGTTTTCCATGTGAAAGTTTTACATGAGTCTGGGAGAAAGTATTTTCATTGCTCAGGAGGTTGTGATCACAGCTGCTTTGCAGTAGAATAATAGCCAAATTAGCATTTTTTTTTTCCCTCCATGAAACAGCAGCATCACCAGTCTGGAATCAACTGATGGACTATATGTTAGAGTTCTAGTGTGGGCAAAGTAGTTGGCATTTGCACTCTACATAAATAAATTTGCACTCTACATTCATAAAGCAAACTTGTAATGATGAACAAAAGGTAATTTTTTGTTGCTTATTAATATATATAAAACATTTCATCTTGGTTTTAAACTGGTACTTTTTTTGTTGTTTCTGTTGTTTTAACTTTGATTTTGCTGATTTGGGACAGTTATTCTAGGATACTTGAAAGTTTGCTGATGCTCCACATTAAACACTAGTAGAAAAATGTAACTAGTGGATATTCTGCTGAGATATATTGGTTTTCTATTTCCTCTACTGCCATTCTGTATTTATGGGGTTTTTTTGCATGAAAAGAGGACAATATTTTACTAAGGAACCAATCTTCTGTTTCTATTTATTTTCTTTCATTTGATTTTTTTTTTCTAAAAACACATTAAAGAAACAGAGTATCTTGAACTAGTTCCTCAAATATCAGTCTTAAATTCAGCAAAGTCCTGATTCAATTTATTAGAATATGAGGTCAATCAGAGCAGTTCTACTGCTAAGACGTTGTGAATACCCCTTGCAAGTGTCATGCTAGGTGCCTCATGCGTACTCTAATACTTAGAGTTTTCAAGATTATTTTATTTATTTAGCCATAAATAGATGCTTCTGTAAAGACATTCTACACCTGATCAAGAACTTACTCTTCCTATCTGATTTTTGACAATTATTTTAGAATTGAGGTTTTCAAAATTTTCAAGTATTCTCACTTATTGCAATAAAATTGGCTTGTTTTCTTTCTCTAAGTCTTCTGTGGCTAAAGTTGCCACTATACTACTCTTCTTGTGTGATAGCTTCCTAAAATATTCTTATTACAAACTTTTACATATGTATGGTTTATTTATTTTCCCATTGTTTCTCTAGTTAATTCATCCAGAGTGTTTAATCTTTATCTGATGAACTTGAAATAGATTGAGTCACTTATGTTCATAAATCATTGTATGATTTACTTTATATCTGGTTGTACACTTGCTTTCTCTGGACTATTCTGGGATGGTAGAGATGTTTTTGCATGCATTCCTAATGAATTAACTAATGTAATAGCTTTATTGATATATATTTGACATACCAATAACTTCATATAATTAATGTGTGTACTTTTGTTGTTTGGATGTATATAAACTTTTGAAATACCATCATCACAATCAAGATAATAGGCATATCTAACATCAACTAGAGTTTACTTTTGTATATCTTTGTCCCTCTCGTATTTTTTGTTTGTTTGTTGCTGTTGTGTGTGTTTATTTTAATGAATGTGACGATAATATTTAACATAAGATCTACCCTCTTAGAAAATTTTAAAATGTACAATATTGTATTTTATCTACAGGCACTCTATTGTATAGTAGATCTGTAGAACTGATTAATCTATCATAACTGAAACTTTAAACCTATTGAACAGTATCTTCCTGTTTCCCTTGACCCTAACCCTTAGCAAGCACTATTGATTGTATTCTTTGCTTCTCTAAGTTTGACTTTTTAGATACCTCATATAAGTGGAATCATAAATATTTGTCCTTCTGTGACTGATTTATTTCACTCATCAAAAAAATCCTCCAGGTTTATTCATGCTGTCACAAGTGGCAAGATGTCTCTTCTACTTTTTAAAATAAGGCTGAATAATATTATGCCATATATATATATATATGTATCATATTTTTTATCCATTCGTCAATTGACATTTGAGTTATTTCCCAATTTTTATTGTTTTAAAAGTGATGCAATAATCCAAAAGAACTCAAATCAAGATCTTCAAGAGAAATGTATTTTTAAAACTATTATATCTCCAAGTATATCCATGATAGTGCTGTAGAGGTGTGCCACAAATATTTGATTAATAAGTGAAAGGGAGCTTAAGACAAGCATTAGCTATTTTTAAATCTCTGCTTTTTGCTACAACTCAGAACCAGTTTTATTGTTTCTAAAAAGAAAATTATATTATGTGGTGAGACACTTGTGATGAATGACTTTTAAAAATGCATGCTATTATTTAGTAGGTTGTACAGACTTGGGCTTCACTGGTGGCTCAGATAGTAAAGAATCTGCCTGCAGTGCAGGAAACCCAGATTCTATCCCTGGGTCGGGAAGGTCCCTGGAGAAGGGAACAGCTACCCACTCCAGTACTGTTGCCTGGAGAATTCCACAGATAGAGGAGCCTGATGGCTATAATCCATGGGGCTGCAAAGAATCAGACATGACTGAATGACTAATACTCATAGACTAAATACTCGTAACTATTATGTATTTCTCATACCTAAAACTGTACTAGATATATTGGATATGTAAATATTTTTGATGGTCACTCTTGACTACACTTTCCTCATAAGAGTAGGATTTACCACTGAGAATCACCTCTTTCCATTTTGTGTAGTCAGGGTTGGATGGTAACACAAATTAACAGAGGAGCATATTCTCCTTCTCCTTTTGCATGATAAAGCTGGAATAAACAAGGGATTTTATCTCAATTAATCAGATAATTGTCCTGGAAACTTTAAGTTTGTATGTTGTTCATGGAGTGAAGAAATTCCTGAAAGTTTCTCATCATGATGGGAACCCCTCGATGGGACCTCTAGCAGTAGTCGCAGTCGATCAACTGTTCATTGCATGCATTCATTCATTTAGCCAATAAAAATTAAATGCTCTGTGTTTGAGGCAAGGCTCTAAATGCTGGATTTTATCTAATAAAAAAAAGGCAATGCAAAATAAGTAAATAAAACATAGAAAATAAAATAGTAAAAATGCTATAAAGAAAAATTGAAAGAAGGCTAGAGAAAGCCAGGGAGTTAAAATGTTCAATAAGGTCAGAGAAGACCTAACTGATAAGGTAACATGAAAAGACTTGAGGAAGACAGTGGACTTTGCCATACTAAATATTAGAAATGAATATTTTGTAAAGAAAAAAGCATGAGCTAGAATGGTCTTAAGTGAGAGTTAATGAATGGGTTTATGTACATTGGTTTATGTACTTTACATGTATGGCTTATGTACTTTAAAGAGAATTATTAGGGTAACAAGGCAAAGACGTTAACATTTACTTAGTCTGAAAAGGAAGCCTTTGGAGAATTTTGGATGAAAAGGGAACTGATAATTCACTGTTGATATTCTCTGGCTGGTATATTAAGGAGTAACAGTGAAAAGATTATAAACAGTGAGATCAGTAGGAAGGTCAACATAGCAATCCAAATAAGAAAAATCAATTGCTGGTTTGACTTAAGAATATGATGTAAAAGTGGAACAAACATGATTTGCTGACAAATAGAATTAAGAATGACACTTCATTCACTGGAATAAGATAATATAAATTGTGGGAAACACGGATTTGCAGGGAAGAGCAGAAGTTCATTTTGGGGCAAATTTAAGATGTTCATTAGGTACATAAGGTGCTACTGTTGTTTATTTGCTAAGTTCTGTCTGACAATTTTTGTGACCCCATGGACTGTAGCCCACCAGGCTTCTCTGTCAATAAGATTCCCTAGGCAAGCATACTGGAGTGGGTTGCCATTTCCTTCTCCAGGGGATCTTCCTGACCCAGCAATTGAACCTGGTTCCCCTGCATTGGCAATCAAGTTCTTTACTTCTAAGCCACCAGGGAAGTCTAGGTACAAAAGTACAGATGCTAAATATAGCCTAGGTTAGAGGTATAAATTTGGGATTTATCAGCACATGAACAGCATTGAAACAATAGTAATAGACAATATTAACAAAGAGTGAGGGTAGATAAGAAAGCAGAGTTCTAAGCTTAGCCTAGGGGACATATACATTTAAATGTGGTGAAAGGATGAAGAAACTTTGATAAAGAGATTGAAGGAGAAGAAAATAAAGTTGTGAGAAAAGAGAATAATATCCTAGAGGCCAATTAAAGTTTTTGTAAAGGAAAATTGTAATTTAATTAACTTATAAAAGCTGCCAATAGAACTAAGATGGAGAAATCATTTATATTAGTAATTTGGAGGTGACTGATGAATAATAATTTTGATGGCATGATGGGATTAAAAGCATCACTAGAGAAATGATAGAAGGAGTGGAATTGAGTAGTGGAGGAGTCAAACCTTTAAGCAATGTTGAGAAAGACAATGGGTGATGCATATTGTAGTTCTGAAGCAAAGTGCTTATAGAAACAAATAATAATATGATTATCAGGATCTACGCAAATATCCAGGTTCTTAGCATTGCTATCTCTGATCATAACCTGCAATTCATACTAAGGTTGTGTTCCAGAAGTGAGAGTCCAATCCTTTGTTCCACAAATACTAAGGGCTGATTGAAAAACAGGCAGAAGGCTCTGAGGAAAGCTGAAACCAGCATAAATCTTTGTCCCTGAGATTAGGCAAAATCTCTTTTTTTGCTGCACCAAAGGGCTTCCAAGGTGGTGCTAGTGGTAAAAAGCAAACAAACAAACAAAAACCACCAGCCCACCTGCCAATGCAGGAGACACAGATGTGTGTTCGATCCCTGTGCCGGCAAGATCCCCTGGAATAGGACGTGGTGACCCACTCCAATATTCTTGCTGAAGAATCCCATGAACTGAGCTTGGTGGGCTACAGTCCATAGGGTTGCAAAGAGTCAGACATGACTGAAGCAACCTAACACACACACAAACACACTCACTAAGACCAAATATAAGTAATTAGCTTTTTGCTCCAGGAAATGATTAATCTGGAATGTAGAGACATGGACCTACAAGACAGCTTACCCTTTAGAACTAATATCTTTCTCATCAAGAATCCTTTCAGGACTGTTTTTGGGTTCACTCTCATATTTCTGGGTCCACTATTATATCATAGTCTGTCAACAAAACTAATGCCTTTCCTTACATTACCTACTTTAAAATTAAACAGGTTGTAAAGCCCTTCCTAAATTCTCTGTTTTGATATACAATTAAGACTGTGTAAAAAGTGTTGTCTCTTTCTTTACTAGGTCCAAACACTTTGGTTTTTCTTCCTTTTTATCCAGCAATTTTTTTTTTCTTTTTTTATTGGAGTATAATTGCTTTGCAACAAAAAAATCCATGTCACAGAGAACTGTCTACTATCTACCTCAGATCAAACTTATGGAACCATGTGGTGTTTTTTTAATGAGGTCTGAATTTAATGGTCTTAAAAAGAATGATTAACTAGACAGGAAATACATGGTGAAGAACTGCCAATAAGCAATTTTGATATTTTTTCTGTGCATGTGCCAATCCCAGATTCCAAAACGTCAGTAACACTGGAAAGCTTATGCTTTAGATTGAGTATACAAATAAAGACAGAACTGATACCAGTTGCTCTCAGATTAATATTAGTTTATAAGTCAATTCTGGAAATGGGATAATGAGATTTTTCACCACTATATTCACATCCTGAAGCTATATCCAATAGAGTGATGAATTCTCAGGTATACTGGTATGATCACAGGCTATTAGGAATTTCTGCCTTTATCTGTATAGCAAAGTCACGATTACCCTCCATCTCAGTAGCCAAGATCTATCATCAGCTTCCCAGAGGGCACAGGCATAGGAATGAACTTTAATGTAGAAAACTGAAAAATGATTTCCCACTCTCTCACTAAGGGTGATCCCTAAAATTGGGATGGCAACTTCCAAAGAGAGTGAATCCATTACATGGGCTTAAGCGTCATTGTGAATGGGGTGTAAGACACAATTGTAGAAACAATTGTGACAATGATAAAGTGAGAATTATCTTTACAGTGTATATGGCCACCAGATGTTGTCAAATAAAAAAGAGAAAACAAGACTCCAAAGTTTGGTTGGTCCAAACATCACTGCCAGTATCTCTTTTAACCAGGACCAGGTAGCTTCCCTGGGTTCCCCTGTGACTCAGCGGTAAAGAGTCTGCCTGCATTGCAGGAGTCGCAGGAGATGCAGGTTCGATCCCTGGGTCGAAAAGATCCCCTAAAGGAAGGCATGGCAACCCACTCCAGTATTCTTGCCTGGAGAATCCCCCATAGATAGAGAAGCATTGGGGGCTAGAGTCCATAGCGTTGCCAAGAGTTGGACATGAATAAAGTGACTTAGCATGCAAGATGGGAAAAGAGAAAAAAGTTGGGGGGGTGGATATTGTTGGTGTATATAAATACTCTCAACTCTATTTCAGTTCTATTACATCAAATGGGCTTCCCTTTTGCTTTCCACTTTTCAAACTCCTAGGTACCTAGGAACTTTACCAGAGAGGGAGGCCCATGCAGAGTATGTCTTTATTCATATTTTAAAGGTTCTGTTGAAAAGTCTGACTCCTTCGGCCTATTGCTTGTTATTCCAATAAAAAACACCTTCAAGGCGTTACTATTATTTGATGAATTGTTAAAGCCCTCTGTTGAATTTCTCCTGGTCTGACCAAGAAGATTGAGGGTGGGAGGAGAAGAGGACAACAGAGGATGAGATGGTTGTGAGAGGGTAACAGGCAGGAAGGCCAGGTGTCTCCAAACGAAGGAAATAGGCTGCAAGTGCCAGACATTTTTATTTCTCTTAAGCGGCAGGAGGAAACAAACCAGCGATATGTTTTTCCTTCTCTATACAAATTTAAAAGGAGGTTTCTCTTAAAGTCTGTGTTGCCATGACACCGGGTTTCACCTGAAGCTAACTATTCTCAAACCTTGAGTTAACCAATGCAATTTTTTAATGGAAATGTTTATCATAAAGCTATGTTAATTTACCCCAGACTCTGTAAGTACCGCCAAATGGCCCAACCTACTTACTCAGGTATTGTTCCCCTAATCTACGTAAATGAAACTATTTGTTGGTAATCTGCCCTTCTACAAGATTCAAGTCAATCATTTTATGGCCAGGGATGAATTATCTGGTGTCATTCTAAATTCTAAGACATTCCTTTCTTTTCATTAACAGACTGTGAGTGACTAATTAACTTACAGCTAAAGACTAGGAGGGGGGTACTCTTTTGCCCCCTTCTGATGCCTATGTCAGAAGCTTTCTCTATCTCCTTTATACTTTAATAAAACTTTATTACACAAAAGCTCTGAGCGATCCAGCCTCGTCTCTGGCCCCGGATTGAATTCGTCTCCTCCGGAGGCCAAGAATCCTGGCGTCTTATTGTTCAGCAACAACCTTTCAGTTGGATGGCATGACCGACTTGATGGATATGAGTTTGAGCAAGCTCCAGGAGTTGGTGATGGACAGGGAGGCCTCAGGGTGCTGCAGTCCATGGGGTCACAAAGAGTCAGACACAACTGAGTGACTGAATTGAACTGAACTGACCAAGAAGGGAACCTTGATTTTTTTGAGATACAAACTCTTATAGGTGATAAACTCTTAAGGTCAGGATCACTTTAGATTTAAATAAAGAATTTAGCAGAGCCATACATTTTACTACAAGGTGAGTGGTAAAGAACCTGCCTACCAATGTAGGAAACAGAAGACACATGGGTTCGATCCCTGGATTGGGAAGATTCCCTGGAAGAGAGCATAGCAACCCACTCCAATATTCTTGCCTGAAGAATCCCACAAACAGAGAAGCCTGGTGGGCTACAGTCCATAAGGTCTCAAAGAGTCTGACACAACTGAAGTGACTAAGCACCAACACAAACCACCCATCAAAGCTTTCTTATTGTTTGATGAATTGTTAAACTCCTCCTTTGAATTTCTCCTGACCAAGTAGGGTACCTTGATTTCTTTTGAGATACAAACTCTTATAAGTGATAGCCTCTTTAAGTCAGAATCCTTTTAGGTTTAAATAAATAATTTAGCAGGGTTGTACATTTTACTACAGGGTGAATAATCACACGTTAAGAGTTTGTCTGGCCATCAGGAGTCAGGCTTATCTTATTGAATGTGATATTTTTATTTTATCATCAAGTTTTCCATAGTTTATCCCATCTTAATTGATTTTAGCTTGAAGAATGCTCTTGTCAGTGTTGAAATATTGACTGATTAAAGTCACCCCCCACCATGGGGAGATAATTTGTTTTCACTAAGAACAAGAAACAGATTAAAGGCTTTGTTCATATGAATGGAGATAGTATGAGCTCCGATGTCTAGAAAATCCAGGAATATCTGTTTTTCCAGTTCACATATATACTGGAGCATATGGTCAACGATGCCTGTGGGTACTAGGGGAAGAAGATGGTAGGAAACCAAGAAACTGTCTTCTTAAATTGGATAGTCTTCAAAGCGGTTATAGACATTTTATGCAGCACAGTTTAGGATCAAGTTTACTGTTTAGGATCAAGAGGGCACTGAGGTCTGTGGGAGATCTTGTAAATAATTTTACTTCAATATTCCTAAAATAGTATCATTTGGCTCCATTTCTGAGGTCTTTCAAGAGGATTAGTGTATTTCAAAACAGTGAAGTGAAGGAGAAGGGCTTTAATATTTAAATGAAATGTTTCCTAGGATATCTCTTACTCAAGTCTTTCGGTTGTTTTCATTGCATAAAAAGCTGTATTTTTTATTACATTATTTTATAAATCTCTTTTACTCAGAATTCAATAGTTTCCTTCAGATTCCACAAAGTTCTATAATCTCACTCCTGTATCTTCTATAGTTGAGAATTTGACAGCTTATCAGTTTTCTCTTTGTCAACCGTGTAGGCCTTTTATCACATTATCTTATTTAAAGGAACATCATTAGGATTCTCTCTTAAAGCTTGTGCAATCTTTGATCCTTCTTTCCGTATTTTCTGGGTTTTGTTTTTTTCTATCTTGGGCAGAAAGGTGGATTGCTTCCTAAGGTACTTTACCTCTGCCTTCTTTGTCTCTATCTTTGTCTCTATATCCTCCCATGATCTGGGTTCTGAAGTAGCCTAGACAGGCTAACCCATTCCTCCCTCTATGTGCAGCCTCAAATTGCTCCCAACATTTCTAGAGTGAAAGCCTAGCTCTTGTGCCAAGGGTTCTCTCATAAACATGTGGAGAAGCTTGATTCTTCCGGGTTAGTGACAATTGCATCATGGGTCCTCCAGTTTGTGGTTTGGCTACCAGAGAAATCCCCCTAGTAGAATGCCTGCCTCACTTTTACTATTAGGAAAAGTCTTTCATGTACATGCACAGCAGAGAATAATTGTCTATTTAGTTCTAATTTTGCTAAAAACTATATCTAGAAAACAATTTTATATTATTTATATGAGTAAATAAAATTCATAAATATGCTATATACTTAAGGTTGAAGTATGTGGCTCAACAAGTGGATGAAAAACAAAATGTTCAGTTTTAACAAAACAATGAACATTATAAAGACTATATTCCCAATACTTTAATGAAAGATCTCAGAAATACAACATTTTGTAATACAAATGTTTGTATGTATCTTAAATATTCACTTTAAAATCTGCTGAGACTAAATTTGGAAGTGTAAATTAATAAACATACACATTTGTTGATTGTAAGAAATATCATAATTTACTTTTTTCCTGTAAATCAAGATATTTCTTTACTCTCTCATTGAAAATAGTCAAACCTCACATTGTCAAAAAATAAGAACAAAGCTTTTATATTAGCAAGATTTTTACTTCATTAAATGCCTAAAAATAGGTTTTGAAGAGTTTTAAACAAACTTCATGTTTTAGAATAACTTATATTTACCACACAAATGCAAATATAGTTCAAAGATTTCCCATATACCTAATAGCTATTTTTTATTATTATTAAAATATATTAGTATTATATCTTCTTATTTCCATTTGTTACAATTGATTAATTAATTTGTTGTTATTCAGTTACTAGATCATGTCTGACTCTTTTCAACCCCATGGACTGCAACATGCCTGACTTCCTAGTCCTTCACAATCTCCCTGAGTTTGCTTAGACTCATGTCCATTGAGTCGGTGATGCCATCCAAACATCTCATCCTTTTCTGTCCCCTTTTCCTTCTGGCCTCAGTCTTTCCCAGCATCAGGCTCTTTTCTAATAGGTCAGCTCCTTGCATGAGGTGACCAGAATATTGGAACTTCAGCTTCAGCATCAGTGCTTCCAATGAATATTCATTGATTTCCTTTAGGATTGACTGGCTTGATCTCCTTGCAATCCAAGGGACTCTCAAGAGTCTTCTGTAGCATCACAGTTCAGAGGCATCTATTCTTCAGTGTTCAACTTTTATGGTCCAACTGTCACATCCATACCTGACTACTGGAAAAACCATAACTGTGACAAAAAAATGGTCCTAGTGGTAAAGTACCTGCCTGACAACTCAAGAGACATAAAAGATGCAGGTTCAGTCCCTGGGTCAGAGAGATCCCCTTCAGGAGTGTATGCAACCCACTCCAGTATTCTTGCTTGGAGAATCCTGTGGACAAAGGAAACTGATGGGCTATGGTCCATAGAGTCACAAAGAATCAGCTACAACTAAAGCAAATTAGTAGGCAGGCAAGCATATTTTTATTTAGAATTATTCATTTCTTATCTAGTGCTCTATCTCTATGCTAGGATTCTATCCACAATGCTATATTATATTTTGGTGTCATGAACACTTAAGGGTCCTCTGGAATGTGACAGTTTCTCAGACTCTCCTCGTGTCTAAATATCCTCACAGTTTTAAAAAGTATTGGCTAGTTATTTTTTAGAATGCCACTCAAATGGGATTTGTCTGATAATCTTCCCATGATTACACTGAAGTTATGGATTTAGGGAGGAATACCACAGAGATAAATTGCCCTTTTCATCACATCATATTAGGGGACATACTAGCAACATCACTTATCGTTATTGATGTTTACCTTGATTACCACTCGTCAGATAGTGTGAGATTTTTTGCATTGTAATATTACTGCTTTTTTTTTTTTTCATTCTTTCCACACTATACTCTTTAGAAGAAAGTCATTATGCTCAACTCACACTTAAAGAGAAAGTAATTAGGTTCAATTCCTTCAGGGCAGAGCATCTGCATGAACTTGAAATTTTCCTGCATGTGAGACATAATCCTTTCCCCCCTATGTACTCATTTTTAATTTATATCAGTATGGAAACATGAATACATATTTTATACTTTGTTTTATAAGTCAATACTGTTTCATTTGTCTCTTAAATTGTGCCTTCTCTGCCTATTTGGAACTCTTTCAATTGCTCCCTGCATCCATTAGACCTACATATGTCAATGCTTCTCTATTTTTATTTTGCTATGTTTTGCTTTTGACTACTTCCTTTTTGGTTCTAAAAGATGCATTAAGTTTATGCTGTATTATGTCTGCCTCAGCACTAGATACATTCATTTTTACAATTGCTCAAGTTTCCTTTAATTGCAGAATCATATTAGAAACCAAATTTGGATGCTATAGCTAATATTTACTGTGATGGTACTATAGATTGTAGTCCCTCATGGTTGACAGAACGAGGAGATACGTGTGTATTCTAACCTATGTACACCATCTATCTATATATATATCAATGTATCTCTTTGTTATTCTAAACATAGTTCATACTGATGTCTTCAACTTTGATCCATTATGACATGTATATTCTAGCTGACTCCCATTGCTTATCTGTAACATCGAAATCAAAGTCAGAAACCTGACTCCTATATCAGCCATTCATTTATTTAACTGCACACTTCCAATATAAATATGTAGTGGTTTTAGATTTCTTAACCTGTATCCCAGTAGAAAACATCTTCATCAACATGAGAAAAGTTTGTATGTACAGTTTGTTTTTTGACTTTGGTTTTGCACTCCTTTTTATTTCCAAAGTTACATTTGGAAAGTACAAAGTTACAAAGGAACATTTTTATCCACTCTCATCAGTTTGGTTGCTTTATACATTTGTAATATAGTTATATTATTTTGTCAAAATCTTCATACAAAGTTGGGATTCCCAACAACTAGATGATATTTCACATTTCTGAACATTAAAGTTTATTGTTTAGTTGTAGAGCTCAGTGAATTTTGACAAGTGCAAGTTATCATGTAGCCACAATTACCATTATGTACAGATTAGCTTCACTTTCTTAAAATATTTCCTGTGCTTCAGTAATTTAACCCTCTCTGTCTCTCTCACTCTCTCTCTCCTTCTGAACTCTGGCAACCACTGATTTTTTATGACTTTATGATAGTACCTTTTCCAGAATTTCATATTATTGAAATCACAAACTATTATATTTCACATAGCAAAATTAATTTAAGATCCATCCATGTCTCTTTATGGCTTAATTTTCTTTTTATCATTAAATAAAATTTCTTTATGTGGATGTATCAGTTTTAATCCATTCATGAATTTAAGCACATTTTGAAGATTTCTGGTAATCATGAATAAAAATATTATAAATAATCACACTCAAGTTTTTGTGTGGGCATATGTTTTCAAAGTCAATAAAGCAGAAGTAGATGTTTTTCTGGAACTCTCTTGCTTTTTTGATGATCCAACGGTTATTGACAATTTGACCTTTGGTTCCTATTCCTTTTATAAATCCAGTTTGAACATCTGGAAGTTCTTGGTTCATGTACTGTTGAAGCCTCGCTTGAGAATTTTGAGCATTACTTTGCTAGCATGTGAGGTGAGTATAATTGTGCAATAGTTTGAATATTCTTTAGCATTGTCTTTCTTTGGGATTGGAATGAAAACTGACCTTTTTCAGTCCTATGGCCACTGATGAGTTTTCCAAATTTTCTGACATATTGAGTGCAGCATTTTAACACCATCATCTTTTCAGATTTGAAATAGCTCAACTGGAATTCCATCACCTCCACTAGCTTTTCTCGTAATGATGCTTCCTATGGCCTACTTGACTTTGCTTTCTAGGATGTCTGGCTCTGGGTGAATGATCAAACCAACATGCATATCTGGGTCATGAAATATATATATATTTTTGGTGGGGGGAGTTCCAAAATCATTGCAGATGGTGACTGCAGCCATGAAATTAAAAGGTGCTTGCTCCTTGGAAGAAAAGGTATGACCAACATAGACAACATATTAAAAAGCAGAGACATTACTTTGCCAACAAAGGTCCGTCTAGTCAAAGCTATGGTTTTTCCAGTAGTCATGTATGGATGTGAGAGTTGGACTATAAAGAAAGCTGAGTGCTGAAGAATTGATGCGATTGACCTATGGTGTTGGAGAAGACTCTTGAGAGTCCCTTGGACTGCAAGGAGATCAAACTGGTCAATCCTAAAGGAAATCAGTCCTGAATATTCATTAGGAGGACTGATACTGAAATGCCAATTCTTTGGCCAGTGGATGTGAAACGCAGACTCATTGGAAAAGAGCCTGATGCTGGGAAAGACTGAAGGCAGGAGGAAAAGGGGATGACAGAGGATGAGATGGTTTGATGGCATCACTGACTCAATGGACATGAGTTTGAGCAAGCTCCAGGAGTTTGTGATGAACAGGGAAGACACGTGCTGCAGTCCATGAGATTGCAAGCAAACGAAAAAAAAAAAAAAATTTTTTTTCTTTTTTTTTTTAATGTTGAGTTTCAAGCCACCTTTTTCACTCTCCTGTTTCACCCTCAAGAGATCCTTTAGTTCTACTTCACTTTCTGTCATTCGACTTGTATCATCTGTTTATCTGAGGTTGTTGATATTTGTCCTGGAAATCTTGGTTCTGTCTTGTGATTCATCCAGCCCAGAATTTTGCATGATGTATTCTGCATATAATTTAAACAAGCAGGGTGACAATACACAGCTTTATAATACTACTTTCCCAATTTTGAACAAGTCAGTTGTTCCATGTAAAGTTCTAAATGCTGCTTCTTGGCCTCCATACTGGTTTCTCAGGAGTCAGATAAGGTGGGCTAGTACCCCAATCTCTTGAAGAATTTTCCACAATTTGTTGTGATCTACACAGTCAAAGGCTTTAGTGTAGTGAGTGAAGCAGAATAGATGTTTATCTGGAATTCCTTTGGTTTCTCCGTGATCCAACAAATGTTGGCATTTTGACCACTGGTTTCTCTGCCTTTTCTAAACCTTGTACACCTGGAACTTCTCAATTCAAGTACTGCTGAGGCATAGCTTGAAGCATTTTGAGGATAACTTTGATAGTGTATGAATGAGTGCAATTATATGGTGATCTGAACATTCTTTGGCATCGTCTTTCTTTGCTATTGGAGCAAAAACACCTTTTCCAGTCTTGTGACCACTGCTGATTTTTTCCAAATTTGCTGACACGTTGAGTGCAGCACTCTAGTAGCATCAACTTTTAGGATTTTAACAACTTTAGTTGAAATTTCATCATCTCCACTAGTTTTGTTCATATGGGGCTATTTTAGCTCTTCCTAAATACCCTGTAACTTTGTAAGGTGCCATTAAGAAAGTCACTCTTGTCCCAAATAATGGTTTCAAATAAAGTTTCTTTATTTCCTTATTGAGACTATTGAAGGATAAGTTGAGCTGTAAGAAATAATGCATCAAAATATTTTAAATGTTTCCAGTATATCCATCATACTTTCTTCAATTTCTGTGTGTGTGTGAGTGAAAGACAAAAACAGACAGTAATATGTGGATTTAAAAGGATAAGTTATAAATTTCTTTTGAAAGTGCATGGTATTGAATCAATTCCATTATATATGGTTTCATTTGTATTTAAATTTAGTATTGAAACATTAATGCAACTGATGAGCTAGAAACCCAATCCTATATCAAATGAAATTTTTAATACAAATGTTAAAAATCTTTTGAATATCTGATAGCAAATACATGAGAAAATATGTTTGAACCATTTAGTCAATTAAAATAAGATGTTTGACTGAAGGTAAAGAGAAAAGGGGCAGCAGAGGATGAGATGGTTAGGTAGCATCACTGACTCAGTGGACATTTAGGAACATTTAGGACATGATTTTTAGGAAACTCTGGGAGATGGTGGAGGACAAAGGATCCTGGCATGCTGTAGTCCATGGGGTAACAAAGAGTCAGACATGACTTAGCAACTGTAACAACAAGTAACAACAAAAAGCCAAAACCATGTATTTACATTAATCATTAATTAATGCACCAAGTTACACCATGATTAAGATACACATATATGAAATTTTTAAAGATCATTTCAAACATCAAAATATTTGTCTCAGAGTATTTAATGTTGTATATTACGAAGTCATTTTGAGGAGGGGAATTGTAAGTCTATTATTTATACCTGATAGGCAGGAAACCTATTTTAAATACTTTCCAAAGAAGTAGTCTTTAGAAGTAATAAAGCTTTGTACAATAAATGTGAATAAAGAAAATAATTGTTCAAGACAGCTTGACAGTCTACAGCTATTTTTGTTGTTGTTGTTTGTTTTAGTCTATAAACTTCAGATATTAAAATCCAAGGAAACATATAAAAAGAATATCAAAATTAGTGGTCAGTTGAGTGGTATATGCATCATGGTAGCATAAGACATTGTTTTTGTTTTCCTCTTCAACTACAGAAATTCATCATCTATTCACAGACAAAGGTGCTTTTAATGGAAGTGAGGGATAAAGCATCATACACCAGAAGACTCAGAATGGATCTCAACCACCCATGAGTTAGCTAATAGACAAATCTAGGTTTTGACTGTGAACGCTTCAGAGTACCATCAACTTGCTCCAGTCTCCTCTTACCCAGGAGAATTCTGACTTAGACAATCACTTACAGATGAGAGATAGCCTAGGTGGAAACCCAGGATTCCGGAAGATAAATTATGGCACACCATTGAGACAAAAGAATTAGTTTGGATGAATTGGAGTAAGTACAGAATCATAAACTATATGATGAGGGGGTAGGGAAAGAGAGAAAGTGGAAGTTAAG
The DNA here is from genome assembly GCF_019320065.1 of Cervus canadensis. Lineage (NCBI taxonomy): Eukaryota > Metazoa > Chordata > Mammalia > Artiodactyla > Cervidae > Cervus > Cervus canadensis. The sequence continues at coordinate 44,060,350 of NC_057394.1, read as the reverse complement.
ACTCTTGAAGGGCATTAAAAGGTGATGCAAGAAGAATCACATTTCCTAATTTTAAACTATAATACAGAGCTATGGTAATCAAAAAGTATGGTTTGGGCATAAAAATAATCATATAGACCAATGGAGCAGAATTAAGAGCATGGAAATAAACCCCCAAATATACAGTCAATAAATATTTAACATGGGACTCAAAAATATTCAGAGGGGAAAGGATAATCTTTACATAAATGGTGTTGGGAAAACTGAATAACTATATGCAAAATAATGAATGTATTACTATCTAACACCATTCACAGAAACAAACTCAAATTCAACAAAAGAAACTTAAATATAAGACCTGAAATTATAAAACTCCTAGGTGAAAATATAGGAAAGAAGTTTCTGACATTGGTCTGGAGAGCAATTTCCTATGTTGCACAGACAACAAAAGCAAAAGTAAATAAGTTGTACTAGTCAAACTAAAAATCTTCTGCACAGCAAAATAAATAAATAAATAAAAATTTAAAAGGCAGTCTACAGAGCATAAGACAATGTTTGCAAGCCATATATCTGACAAGGAGTTAATATTCAAAATGTATGAAGAACTCATAGTACCCAATATAAAAAAATCTGAATAAAAAATAGATGTAGGATCTGAAGGGAAAGTTTTTCAGTGAAGATATACAAATCTCCAAAGAGTACATGAAAAGATGTTCAATATTACTAAACATCAGGGACATACAAATAAGATATCACATTAAACTTATTATTGTCAAAAATACAAGAAATAATGAGTTAATGAGAATGTGGAGAAATGTGAACATCTGTGCACTGTTGGTGGAACTGTAAATTGTTACAGCAGTTATGGAAAACAGTACACAGGTTCCTCAAAAATTAAAAATAGAACTGACATATGATCCAGAAATTCCTCTTGTGGATACACATGTGAAGAAATTATAAACAGTACCTCCAAGAGTTATCTGCACTCCCATATTAATTACAGTAATTATTCACAAAAATACATGGAAAGGCCTGAGAGTATTTTGCTATGTGAAATGTCAGACAGGGAAAGACAAACACTTCATGATATCACAAATATGCAGGATCTAAAAAATCTGAACTCGTAGAAACAGAAAATAGATCGGTGGTTGTCAGGGACTGAGGAGTGTGTGAATGGGTAGATATGGTCAAAGAGTACAAGCTCCCTAACTATGTGATAAATAGTTGAAATTGTAATCTGAGGATGTGATCTACATCCCCTAAATATGTGATCTGGGGATCTGATGTACAGTGTGGTATGTGATGTAGGTGTTAGGTAATACAATAGTGGTACATTTGTGGTATTAGATTAATACATTGTACACTTTAAACTTGCACAGTGTTACATGTAAATTATATCTCAATAAAGCTGGAAAAAATTAGAGGTAACTCAAGACAAATTATAACAACATGTGATTTGATAGTTTTAGTTGTAGTCTTCGAAAAACCAACATTACTGATCTGTGAAAAAGATTTAGCTACTGTATTGCTTACTATTACTGACATTGTCATTAAAATCACATAAGAATCACATAGATAAGGGTAAAATAACAATTGTGTAAAGAATGTTTTTTAATTTAAAATTTGCATTATTTTAAGCACCTGTTTATTTTATTGAAGCATAATTGATTTACTATATAGTGTTAATTTCAAGTGTACAACAAAGTAATTCAGCTAAACATACATATAAAAGAATACATATATATATATATATATATATATATATACACACATATACATGTATATTCATCTTCAGATCATATTTCTTTATATGTTATTACAAAATATTGAGTATAGCTCCCTGTTCTATAGTAGTGTGTATATTTTAATCCCAGACTCCTAATTTATCCCTCATCCCTTCCCCATTGGTAATAAAAGATTTGTTTCTATGTCTGTGGGTCTATCTCAGTTTTGTATATAAATTCATTTATGTCTTTTCTTTCAGATTCCACATAAAAGTGATATGATATCAAATATCATAGGATATGGCTTACTTTACTTAGTATGATAATCTCTAAGTCCTTCCATGTTGCTGTGAATGACATTTTATTTTTCATAGTTGAGTAAAATTCCATTATATATATATATACACCACATCCAGGAACTATCATTTTTATAGCATACATTTCATTGCTCTGTAGGACAGAAAAAAGGATTACATATTGGATTAAAGTTTATATTACCAAGTTCAAGATAATTATTTAAAGAATACTATAGAGATTTTATTATGATACAATTTATACACTTATCAATTATTATAATTTGACACACCTTCAATTGATGTACTGAAAGTATAGCAAAGTTACACATTTGATTGTCATTTCTAATAATCAAGTATGTAAAATTATATTTTTAGTTATAGTATCTTTCATATCAAAATACACAGATATTTATAAAAAGGAACAGTAATTTAAGTGTGAAGTTTCTAATAACTTAGAAAAGTGAAAAAAAATTCTAGAGACTCATTTAAAGGGTTTCTCATCACTAAGGATATATTAAATGTATATTACTTAAAAAGTTGCATTGTTCATTTATATTTAGAAACATATCTTAATATAAAAGTAATGCACTTATTTATTTACATATTTTGATGAATGACAAACTATAATTTTGTTTTCTGAAATATAAATGTGGTGTTTACATCAGTTAGACCACAAGATTGGAAAAGATCAGTTTTCATTCCGATCCCAAAGAAAGGCAATAGCAAAGAATGTTCAAATTACCACACAATTACATGCTTTCACATGCTAGCAAGGTAATGCTCAAAATCTTTCAAGCTAGGCTTCAACAATATATGAACTGAGAGCTTCCAGATGTGCAAGCTGGATTTAGAAAAGGCAGAGGGAGCAGAGATCAAGACGCCATCTGTTGGATCATAATAAAAGCAAGAGAATTCCAGAAAAAAAATCTACTTTTGTTTCATTGACTATGCTAAAGCCTTTGACTATGTGGATCACAACAAACTGTAGGAAAATCTTGAAGAGATGGGAATACCAGACCACTTAACCTGCCTCCTAAGAAACTCGTAGACAGGTCAAGAAGCAACAGTTAGAGCTGGACATGGAACAATAGACTGGTTCAAAATTGGGAAAGCAGTACATCAACACTGTATATTATCACCCTGCTTGCTTAACTTATATGCAGAGTACATCATGTGAAATGCCAGGCTGGATGAAGCTCAAGCTGGAATCAAGATTGTGGGGAGAAATATCAATGATCTCAGATAAGCAGATAACTCCATCCTAATGGCAGAAAGTGAAGAGGGATTAAAGAACCTCTTGATGAAGGTGAAAGAGGAGAGTGAAAAAACTGGCTTAGAATTCAACATTCAAGAAATGAAGATCATGGCATCCAGTTTCATCACTTCATGGCAAATAGATGGGAAAAAAGTGGAAACAGTGACAGATTTTATTTTATTTGGCTCCAAAGTCACTGTGGATGGTGACTGAAACCATAAAACTCAAAGATACTTGCTCCTTGGAAGAACAGAAATGACAACCTATACAGCATATTAAAAAGCATAGACATTACTTTGCCAAAAAAGATCTGCAGAGTCAAAACTATGATTTTTCCATTAGTCATGTGTGGATGTGAGAATTGGACCCTAAAGAAGGCTGAATGCCAAAGAATTGATGCTTTTGAAGTGTGGAGCTGAACAAGACTTTTGAGCGTCCCTTCGTCAACAAGGCGATCAAACCAGTCAATCCTAAAGGAAATTAACCCTGAATATTGATTGAAAGGACTGATGCTGAAGCTGAAGCTCCAATATTTTGGCCACCTGATGTGAGGAGCTGACTTATTTGAAAAGACCCCAATGCTGAGAAAGATTGAAGGCAGGAGGAGAAGGGGACGACAGAGGATGAGATGGTTGGATGGCATCTCAGACTCAATGGACATGAGTTTGAACAAGCTCTGGGTGATGGAGAAGGACAGGGAAGCCTGACATGCTGCAGTCCATGGGTTCCAAAATGTCAGGCATGACTGTGTGACTGAACAACAACAATGAAGACCAACCAATACCATAACACCAATAAAGTCTTGTGTAAGAATGTATGAGGTAGAACATTTTAAATGTTTACACATATACATGGTGCTTAGTAGAGTGCAATGCTCTCTAATGAGTCAACTCTTTGTATGACAGCAGAGAGTATATTGATACTGCTCTCTTGAAATTTAATGAACAGTAAGACACATAAGTAAATATTTGCAATATGCTGAGTCTAAGTAATAAAAACACTGAAGAAAGTGACAATGTAAAAAATAAAGCAAAAATGTAGAGATATGTAAATTTCAGGGAAGAAATTTTGAGAAAGTGCTATTGTTTACCCACTCCCTATTTCCAAATATCTACATCTCCTGAGTGAAACTCTTCCTATCCCTGGAACTGAGGTGAATGAGAATGAAGCTTTGTGCTCTGTAGGGATCTGTGCATAAACAAGCGACTGTGATTTCTTTGTTGTGAACTGAGCCCAGTGTCAGAGAACTCGTGGGGAGAATCAGAAAGCAAAAGAAGCACATGAGATGTATCATCAGATATTCTGCAACTCAGAGGAAAGATTTTGCTTGATCCATGTGGAACTAGGAAAAACAACACAAAACGGTATCACTGAAATTATAAGGAAGACCCTATTTACTTCTGAAGATAAAAGTTTAGGGGGAGCAAGGGACAGATAGAATTATTCTTGACTCTTTACAGGTGCCACAGTAGCCCTTATACAAAAACCTCAGTGGGAGAATCTATTTAATTTTCTTGTAGCTGAAAAAAAAAAAATAATAATCCAACAACTGGATTCCCCAAGAAACAGAGAAAAAAGAAAATTAACAATTGGTCTGTGCTCACAGAAATTAAAAATTGGTCAAATATCAAAAGAGGACATATATTAGAAATAAAGATAATGCTGAAGAAGCAAAATTAAGATTTAAATACAATACATTTTTGTGGGTGTAGAATCAAAGCACATAATTTCTTTTTATTTTTTTAATGCAATACATATAGTGCAAGAAAGTATGGTATTTACCTTGAGTACTTAATCAGTGACCAGGAATATAAAGAAGATATGTTAAAGCACAGAGCGAAAATAAACTAAGATATCAATAGTGAGGGAAAAGATAGAAGGATCAAACAATAGACATAAAAGATTTTTGAAAAGAGTAATAAGAATTTTAAAATCAGAAATTTAAAAAAAAAGAGAAAAGTGAGGAAATGCCCATATAAGAACCAGAAGAAAATAGCTTAACTGAAAATAGTTTTAAATCTGAAGGTGGAAAGTCTCACTAAGATTCTAGAGGACTGCTTGAAAAACATACAAGCAAAAGAATATACAATAGAATCTCCAATTCAAATGAAAATAAGAAAAAATATAACATTCCAGGAAAAATGTGGAAGTAATTCAAATATAATTTATCAGTCTGGATTTTGTTTTGTTTTGCAAAACCAGAACATGGAAAACAGTGAAAGAAAATCAAAAGGCTTCTCTGAGGAGTATATTGCTTTTCAATAGTTCAAAAGGCTACAAAAATATGAAGGATGGGAAGGGGAGAAAGACTATTTTCCCTAATATCCTGTCCTATGACGTGAGAGTGGGAATGCTTGGTAGCTATGGTGTCTTGGTGGGAGAACCCATGCAACTTATAGGAGAAAACTGTGGCTATGTTGTGTGTAAAGACAATAGAGAAATTTCTGTCCAAATATGAGCAACCAGAAAGAGAAGGTAATCATGAAGAAAGTGAAAAATTATTTTAGATCTTTACGAAGTAAAAAAAAAAAGAGAGAGAGAGAGAAATGAATATCTACTTCAACAACTAATGAAAATGATGAAGCGGGAAAGTGACTAAAGTAGTTTTAAAGATATAACAGAAAAACAAAACAAAACAAAACAAAATACCATCCTTATGGCAGAAAGTGAAGAGGAACTAAAGAGCCCCTTGATGAAAGTGAAAGAGGAGAGTGAAAAAGTTGGCTTAAAGCTCAACATTCAGAAAACTAAGATCATGACATCCAGTCCCATCACTTCATGGCAAATAGATGGAGAAACAATGGAAACAGTGGCTGACTGTATTTTTCTGGTCTCCAAAATCACTGCAGATGGTGATTGCAGCCATGAAATTAAAAGATGCTTGCTCCCTGGAAGGAAAGTTATGACCAACCTGGACAGCATATTAAAAAGCAGAGACATTATTTTGCCAAGAAAGCCTGTCTAGTCAAGGCTATGGTTTTTCCAGTGGTTATGTATGGATGTGAGAGTTGGACTATAAAGAAAGCTGAGCACTGAAGAATTGATGCTTTTGAACTGTGGTGTTGGAGAAGACACTTGAGAGTCCCTTGGACTGCAAGGAGATCCAACCAGTCCATCCGAAAGGAGATCAGTCCTGGGTGTTCATTGGAGGGACTGATGCTGAAGCTGAAACTCCAATACTTTGGCCACCTAATGGGAAGAGCTGACTCATTTGAAAAGACCCTGAAACTGGGAAAGATTGAGGGCAGGAGGAGAAGGGGACGACAGAGGATGAGATGGTTGAATGGCATCACTGACACAATGGACGTGAGTTTTAGTAAACTTCGGGAGTTGGTGATGGACAGGGAGTCCCAGCGTGCTGCAGTTCATGGGGTCACAAAGAGTCGGACGCGACTGAGCAACTGAACTGAACTGAGTAAAAATCCACTGAAGAAACAAAACTACAGAGTCTAAGAATATTTAATACAGATGCTTTTACCATTATAAATTATCAAAACAATCCACCATATTAAAATTTAAGAGAATAAATCACAGGCTTCAATCAATAGATACTAAAAGTCTGTTAATTGGAGGATAATTTCTTTACATATTGTGGTGGCTTTAGCCGTACATTGATGTGAATCACCCATGGGTGCCCATGTGTGCCCCCATCCTGAACTGCCCTCCCATTTCCCTCCCCACACCACCCCTCTGGGTTGTCCCAGAGCACCAGGTTTGATTGCCCTGCTTCATGCATTGAACTTGTGTCAGTCATCCATTTTACATATGGCAATATGCATGTTTCAATGCTATTCTCTTAAATCATCCCATTCTTGCCTTCTCCCACATAGTCCAAAAGTGCATTAAACAATAAATAAAATTCCAAGGAGAGTTAGAATACTATAGAAGGTAATAGAATCCAAGAAAAATCTACTTATGGGGGGGAAAGCAATTATTTAATGCATCAAGTTGTAAAAATCATATTACTTGAAAATAAAAATATTAGAGATAGGAGTTATGGCAAAAACTTCGGAAGCTGGAGAAAAAAAAAAAAGAAAATAACCAAAAAAAAATTTTTTTTCAAAACACCTCATATAATACATAATCCCTTGGGTGTTTACGTGGCATGCATATGCATCTGTACATGTATATGAATATATTACTGAAATCTTTTTCAATTTTTAAGATTTTTTTGGACAATATTTGTTCTACATGTTATTGCACAAGTAGAATTTTGCCAGGAAGAGAAGGATTTAAGAATACTGCAGGATGAAAAAAGATAATTTTAAAGATACTTCATTTATTCAGTAGTACTTGTATTGTGACTTTGTGAATGACTTATTGTTATAGGTACAAGAATCACAATGACCTCATGGAGCTCTTCTTTAGGAAGAAATTTAAGCATGTAAAAGTGCTAGCATGCAACAACACTGCTAGCAAAAAGTGTGGGACCTTCTAGTTAACTCCCATATGTACTCACTGAAAGAAAAAGAATATTGAGCAAGTAGGGACAAATTCCTAGGATATAATTTGTTGATTCCATTTCCAAGCCTGGATGTGAGTATGTTTTTGGATCTCCTTGTTTTGCGCAAATGGCAGCTGATTGTAGGCTTCACATAGCCATTTGCTTCTAAGGGGGTACCTTCAGGTATCCTTTGGTTTCACTCCTCTGTTTTCTCCAGTTTTTTGTTGAGAGTGTATTCTTCCTGACAACATGCTGAACATTATTTAAAATCAGAAATTAGTTACTCTTGATTTTTTTTTTCCTTTTAACAATATACTATTCTTCCAGGAATTCCAGCCAGAAAACAAATAAATAAATAGGCAGCAAATTGCTAGCACAATATAAGAATAATGTATAAATACAAGAAGAACACAAACATGTATAATTGCTGTAAGATGCTAGTAGATTAAATATCTAATTGTAAAGAATACTTGAAAAGATAGTTCAGGAGGAGAAAGCACATATTCTATGGTAGAAAAAGTTTCTGTTCTAGATAATTGAGAGACAAGGGTATGTAAAGCATAGTAATTAAGAGTAAGAGGAAAAGATCAGTTGCAGAGATAGACAAGATAATAAATTGCACATGCCTTAACAGGTCTTTCTTCAATAAAGGGCTCAAGGCTTTAAGTTTCACATCGAGCACAATAGACAATGATTAGAAGGAATTAGATTTATAAGAAGGACATTCATTGAGTTTCAGACCACATGTTAATCTCTCAAATTAGATGAGATGTCTGAATTTAAGTTCACAGAACAAGCTGAAGTAAAATTAAAATATGCTTATTTTGTGATGTCTTTGAGTTATCCTGTGAGAAATTGGATATATCAGGCCCAGGGTCATGAATGCAACTTTTGGATACAAATGTAAACATGAATTTGTAGTATAATCCATTTTCTTTTTTTTCCACTGGTTTTCAGCAACCTAGATACAAACGGGATAACTAGGACTTGGGATAAAATTTATCCACATGGCTGATATAGAAAAATATTGTGGTAATTTTGCTACATTTGGCAGGATATCAGATGATATAAAACAGAATAGGAAGTAACTGACAACAGAAAGAATTTCAGTTGCTGTGAAGTCAAGTGTAAATGTACTTATCTGAATATAGATAATGGAAATGATGGAGCATGGGAGTGTGTGATTTAAACATGGTCTGCAATGCAGGAGACACAGGAGACAGGGGTTCGATCCCTTGGTCAGGGAGATCCTCCTGTGGAGAAAATGGCAGTTCAGTTCAGTTCAGTCACTCAGTCGTGTCCAACTCTTTGGACCCCATGGACCACAGCATGCCAGGCCTCCCTGTCCCTCACCAACTCCCAAAGTTTACTCAAACTTATGTCCATCGCATTGGTGATGCCATCCAACCATCTGTGGTCCCCTTTTCCTCCCACCTTCAATCTTTCCCAGCATCAGGATCTTTTCAAATGAGTCAGTTCTTTGCATCAGATGGCCAAAGTATTGGAGTTTCAGCTTCAACATCAGTCCTTTCAATGAATATTCAGGACTGATTTCCTTGAGGATCGACTAGCTGGATCTCCTTGCAGTCCAAGGGACTCTCAAGAGTCTGCTCCAATATCACAGTTCAAAAGGATCAATTCTTCAGTGATCAGATTTCTCTATAGTCCAAATCTCACATCCATACATGACTACTGGAAAAACCATAGCCTTGACTAGATGGACCTTTGTTGGCAAAATAATGTCTCTGCTTTTTAACAGCTGTCTAGGTTTGTCATAACTTTTCTTCCAAGGAGTAAGCATCTTTTAATCTCATAGCTGCAGTTACCATCTGCAGTGATTTTGGAGCCCAAAGAAATAAAGTCTACTACTGTTTCCCCATCTATTTGCCATGAAGGGATGGGACCAGATGCCATGATCTTAGTTTTCTGAATGTTGAGCTTTAAGCCAACTTTTTCACTGGCAACCTACTCCATTATTCCTGCCTGGGAAATCCCATGGACAGAGGAGCCTGGTGGCCTACAGCCCATAGGCCTGAGTTGGACACAACTGAGCAACTGAAAACACATTCAAATTTAGTCAGTTGTGGAGCAAGTCCAAGTGATGATGAACATCTATCATGGTCATGAAGGTGCATGATGCATGTGTGCTCAGTCATGTCCAACTCCTTGAGACCCCACAGACTGTAGTCTGCCAGGCTTCTCTGTCCATGGGATTCTCCAGGCAAGAATACTGGAGTTGGTTGCTATACCCTCCTCCAGGGGATATTCCCTGGAGGTAGGAAGGGATGGAACCTGCATCTCCTGGGACTGCTGCATTGCAGGCAGATTCTTTACCATTGAGCCACAGGAGGATCCCCAAGATGAAGGAGATAGTCCTCAAAATGAGGGTGTGGAGAATATCAAAACTGCAGTGTCTCCAACAATGAATGTAGGATTTCATTTCACTATAGAACAAGAAAGAACATGCCTATCTTAGTGATAAATAGAATAATAGTCAAGCAGAACCTAGCTCCAAACAAGGTAGATTTGGATCAGTCTCATCACACATTAATTGGTGACCTTGGGAAAGTTATTTAATCTATTCTGAGCTTTAATTTTCCCATCTATAAAATAAAGATAATAATAGTATATATTGCCTACGATTGCCCTGAGAATTACAGACTAGTGTATGGCACCTAAAAGAGTTCCCAGTATATAAGAAACATTATGGAGACTTAGTTATTAAAAAAAAAAAAAAAAAAATCAGGTAAGGGATTTGGAAAGAGCACCTAGTCTGGCTGCAGCACAGTGAACAAATGAGCCGAGTCATTAAGTAGACTAGGAAATACGGTCAGGCTAGGACTGGAAGAATCATCTTGATTGTTGTTAAGAAACATGGGAGAAAGCTAGAGAGAGGAGCATGAAGAGGACAGAAAAGAAAACACAGCGTCACAAACCCAAGAGCAAAGAGCTTTTCAAAGCAATGGGATTTGCTTTTCACTTCTGCCAGTGCTGTGAGAAATCATAGAAGCAGCAACTCTGAAACTTATCTAATGTCTCCTTTGCTGTTAAAAACCGCTCTAAGATTTGATGCCAAATACTGGAGTTTTCAAGCTGATGCTTCAATGAGTTGTTTACTCTATTAGCTGAATTGTAAAACTTAAAATTGTATTGAGAATATGCTTCTTTGAAATATAAGCCACTTTATGTAGGTGAGCATGTGTGTGTTATCAGTTAAACTAGCTTCTCTGTTGACACTTATCAAATAATACTGGACTTTGTTTTGTTACCTAGGTGATAAATATAACAAGAAGTAACATCCAAATGGAAAGCTATCATTTTAAAAAACAGTCACTTTGTTAAAAGGAACAAAAAATAATACAGAAAAACAAATATTGGCAATAAACTAGGTGAGAATGAGGGAGACATGGGATTTTTAAAAATAGACTCCCAGATATGTCTTGTGATATGATATCTTAGGGATTTGTATATTAGCAAGTAACAACACAAAAGAAAACATCAAATAGTTGGAGACAAGTTTGGAAAATTTTCAAAAATTAATGAATTGGCATTTCTGTTTCATGGGACCCATTTCTATTTCCTGGGAGAGACATATTACTCTGCTAGCAACACTGTGCAATAATAAGATATTATCATTACAGACAGACAATTATTTGAAGACAAATGAACATTCCACTTTGTCTAAATCTACTCAAAATGTTAAGACGGAGATGGAAAAATATATTCATAGGAGCTTACAATACCGTAGAAACATCCTTGCTGCTAAATATTGATTTTCCTCGTACTTCTCAAAACTGTGTTGTTCTTCATTTTTTAGGCCAAGATTGTTTAAATCTTGGTATTTTTAAGTGAGAGGGAACCACATAAATGAGGATCACTGGATATTGGTGATGTATACAGAGCAATCTATAAGTTATCTTTCTCTACCTGCTTAGTTTCACTAGAGAATAAATACTAGTTCAGTCTGTTTAATTAAATGCATGGTTGTTAAGCATTTGCAGGCGGAGAGCATAATGGGAGAAGCTGAATTCTGTTTTCCTTCTAACTTGATTTAGTTATATCCCTCATGGCCTACTATTTTCTATGGATTTAGAGTTTTATTTGCTTTTAAAAAACTATTTAGCTTAAAGTTATTTCACAGCTGACTGATACTCTGCTCCTTTTTGGCATTATTTTATATTTTGTATTACTTCTTCCTGTATTTTCTTTTATTCAGTCTAACTGTGATCTTTGTGTTCACTAAACATTTCTTCTGCGTGTGTTTAGGACTTTTCCTTTTGCCTTTCTATTATTTACTTCCAGTTTGAATATATCATGATTAGATAAAACACTCTGTATGACTCAATTTCTTAAAATTGTCAAGGTTTGCTTTTTCAATAAGCATAGGGTGCATTTTCCTATATGTTCCATGGGCATTTAAAAAAGTATATTCTGTTGTTTTTGGTTGGAGTGTTCTATAAACCTGTTTGTACTGGTTAATTGAGTGTGCCAATGAGTTATTTTATATATATAATGTACTTTGCTTATTTCTACTAATTGATTTGGCAATTTCTGACAGATGGGTTTTAAAGTCTGCACATATAATTTTGGATTTGTCTTATAAAATCCATCAGTGTTGATGACATAGTCTTGTTTGATGCATGCAACTTTGGGTTTGTTATATCATCTTGAAGACTGAACTGTTTATTGTAATTTGTGCTCTTCTCTTTCTCTGAAAATGCTCTTTGTTCTGAAGTCTACTTTATCTGATATTAATGTATCCACCCTCTTCTCTTTTAATTATATTTGACATAGTATATATATTTTCCTATTATTTTAGTTTCAACCAGTCTTCATCATTAGATAGGAAAATAATTTTTTTGTGGACATCATATTGCTGGGTCATTTAAAAAATCAGTTCTACCAATCTCTGTCTTTAAATTTAAATATTTCAGAATAGATGAGAGTTGTTTAATAATATATTTGGAAATTTAATATTAAGAAGAAACTGGACTTTTTGAGTAGACCAAAAAACTGGTCTATTTTCCTTGAGCTTAACAACTTCCATGCCAGTTTGCAAGGATAAACTAGTTTTCTGCATTAATTTCTTATATTAAAAAATTTAAGCTAAAATAGATATTTTAAATACCTGAAATAAAAGGTATCTGTCTTTTATTATTTTATGCAGAAGTAAGATCTTACATTACCAATCTCTGTGTCATCTTACCTAGATTAAGATATTCAGTGTTAACTATAATTAAATTGGGAAAAATAACGACTTTCCATCAGAGTTTAATCAAATGTATTTTACATACACATTGTATACTATGTTGCATTTCTATCAGCTCACTTATATCTTCATTATCATCATAAATGATCTAATTTCTCTTAATATTAAGGATAAACAAATTGAAACAAGATTTATAATGAGATAATATTTTCTTCCAAATAACATTACTCTTTTACCATCTTCAGAATCCAAGTACCTCTGTGTTTGCGTGTGTGTGAGCATAAACATTTACATATACTATATTTATCCTACTCTACACTAGGTACCATTTTGTCTTTGTTAAAATATACATGTTTCTTGATTTCTGAATCAATAATAATCATAAATCACTAAAATCCCACCTCAGTAGACCCCTTTTCTTAATATCCTTCTGATGAATCTCTTTTTTCTATTTGATCTGTTTTTCTTTTCAGGGTATAGCATGGATTTTCTTCTATCATTCACATTTTACTTAAATTACAAAAATTGAAAACTTATTTTCAAATACTTAACTATTTTTATTTATCAACTCCTAAAATTAAATCCTCATTTGTAAATCATATCCAAACTTGACATATCTAAATAGAAACTCTGTGTTTCTTCCATAAATTTATATCTTCCAAGTCACCTCTAATCCTTCTCCATTGCATTAAATGGCCAGATCATTTACAAAGACTTTAAATTAGTTTTGAATTTAGAAATAAAGAAATTAGTCTTGATTACTTATTTTGTTCACCCCTTTGTATCTGATCCTACAGCATGAAATGATGATCATGCATCTAAAATATATTTGCAATTATTATTTTGTATATGTCTATCTCTATTGCCTTAGTTATGACAAATATTTCTCTACCAAAGACATTTTTACCACAGCATTAAAAGTGATCTTAAAATAACATTGTTCTCCGAAAGCACTTTAAAAATTTTATTACGCAGGAACATAAGTTTATACTCTTTTCTTATTTTTTTTTTTTTACTGGATTATAGTTGCTTTACAATGTTGTATTAGTTTCTACCCTGTACACTTTGTGTAAGCAGAGAGAATCAGCTGTATGTTTACATATATCCTCTCTGTTTTTGGATTTCTTTCCCATTTACTTCACCACAGAGCACTGAATAAAGTTCCCTGGTTATACAGTAGGTTCTCATTAGCTATATATTTTATACTGGTGGGCCACAGTCCTTAGGGTCTCAAAAAGATGGACGTAACTGAAATGACTTAGCATGCACGAACATATTTTTCAAAGTTGCCAAGAGAGTATGTCAAATGTTCTAATCACAAGAAAAAAAAAATGTGGTTATGTGTGGTGGTGAATGTTAAGTAGATATTGTTGTGATCATATCATAATATTTACATATATATAGTTATTATATTATACACCTGAAACTAATATATGTCTATTGTATGTGTGCTAAGTCGCTTCAGTAGTGTCTGACTCTTTGCTATCCTATGGACTGTAGCCCAGCAGGCTATTCTGTCCATTGGGATTCTCCAAGCAAGAATAGAGTGGGTTGCCATGCCATCCCTTCCCAGGGGATTGTCCTACCCAGATATCCAACCCATTTCTCTTATGTTTCCTGCATTTGCAGATGAGTTTTTTACCACTAGCGCCACCTGAGGAACCCCTATATGTCAAATGAATCTCAATGAAAAGAAAATAAAAACCACTTCTATACAATAAAACTGTTGAAGTCATCCTTTGAAAAAATTTGTAATGATGAGAAGTTTAAGATATAGCATCATATAAAATCTAACATAAAAAATAAAAAATGTTCTGTATAATCCCAACCTGATGAATGTGAAGTGCATTCAGTTTCAAAAAATAGAACTGTGAAGCAAATCTATAATATTATCAATTAGAAGACATATTCTTTATACTGAGCCACCTGGGAAGCCCATTTCTATTACAGTTGCTACTAATTATGTAGGGTTTGTTAAGTTACAAGTTGACGTTCCCTGGTGGTTCAGATGATAAAGAATCTGCCTACAATGTGGTTCGGGTCTCACAAAACGTAATAAACCATATTAAAGTCATCTTGTATCTTGACATAATTTAACACAAAAAGTGATATTATTATTCTTTTAGAATGTTTATAAAGTAATATTCATACTTACTACAAGTAATCTCACTGTATATGCTACATATTTATATATATTTACATATTATATGTTTACATATATAATCCCACACTGCATATATACCATGGCATAAGTATATGCTTGAATGACAAGAGGTTATATCAAGTATTTAACTTATATTTTGTCAATAAAAAAACAAAATAAAGTGTAGATATTGCTTTTAATCATTTGTATATGCCATCTTGTTCTACATATTCATAGTAATTAGTATTGCATTACTAGTTCTAGAACATCTCTGTAATTTAAACAATCATGCTAAAACAATTTCACTAGTATTTTAATGTATAGACAAACACAATGAAAATATCCTTATGTTTTGCATATTACACTGCTTATTTCTTAAATAATTTCTGAAGTATTTTTTAAATAAATCAGAAAATGAATTAAATCATATGCAATTATTTTTAAAAGCAAG
Source organism: Cervus canadensis (assembly GCF_019320065.1). Taxonomy (NCBI): domain Eukaryota; kingdom Metazoa; phylum Chordata; class Mammalia; order Artiodactyla; family Cervidae; genus Cervus; species Cervus canadensis. The sequence continues at coordinate 44,044,849 of NC_057394.1, read as the reverse complement.
CATATTTTAAGCAGTGCTGTAAGATAATGAATAAACCAAGCCAAATAAATATATTCTTCAAAGCTACATTATTCATTGCCCAAACTTTACTGGAAATATTTCATTTACTAAAATGATTATTTGCACATCTCATAGTATATACATTCTGAAATTGCAATTTCCATATTCATACACATATACTTTCATAATATAAAATTTCAGGACGGGAATACATTTCTTTTTCCCCACCCTCAGGGATTGAGTCATCTGTGTGTCCTTAAATTAAAACAAGCTATTTTCTATTTTCTTCAATTATTATTTCTTGATACTACTTAACCAAGTAAGAAGCAGTGAATCCAGGTGGTAATCAACTCAGTGGGAAATTGCTCTCATAGTATAATTTTGCTAGATGTTATGCAGTAATTACTACTGTGACATCAGCATTAATGGCAGGGGTAATTTAGTTCTCCTACTGGTCCTAGATCAGGATGACCCTTTATAATACCTTCTCGTGTATGTAGGAGGATATTTTCATGATTTGACATTTATGCCAAATATAACAAGTAAGCTGTTTAAAGCATAAAGCAATTTAATTTTTACAGGATAATTGAGACTAGAATTATGCTGAATTAAATTCACCGATTGATAAATATAGCCTTGGAAAATGCATATCTTTTGAGCAGAGATTTAACCTTCAATTTGCAAAGCACAGCATTATAAAAATACGTTTTAATCTCAGATTAAAAGAGCTAGAGTTACAGATAAGCTATATGTAAGTTCGTTTTTATCATAAATTCTAGGACTATTAGTTAGAAGAAAGAAGCAATGTATAAATATTCTTACTGTGTGATATGACTCTAAACCAATTTGTGAAGGGATTTTTAAGACCTAGTAACATACTTTGCATTAAAACAACATGCTTAATAATGTATTTTGCATTATTATAAATTAATAATTCACTAATTAATGATTATTTCAATAATTAATTAGTAACTATTGAAACAATTAATTCAAAAAATGAATTATATTTGAAACAAAGATACTTATTGCTTATATTTGGTAGAGGAATAGAGCATTTAATCATTGTTTCTTTATCCTTAACAGTTTTCCTTCTCAAGTACCGTGCACATCTTGGATAGTATTTGCTAGCTTTTTTTCCTAAAAATATGAAATTTAAAGGAAAATTTGCACAGTCAAAAGCTGTATTACTTAGTTATAAGTCTTCAGCTAATGTAGGTTTCATTACTACATATTTTACACCACTAGTGTTAACATCTTTGAGGCTGATTAGATAATTTCTATTTTTACTGTCTCTCTTTTATTCTGTCTTAATAGTCTTCCTTAGGAGTTGCTAAGAATCCCTCTTCCCTGTACTAGTTTTTTAACCTATCTGCATCTCCCCTTAGTTTATGTTTGTTCTATAGTGCTTATAGTGTAGCCTTATCTGGCTACACTCCCTCTGCTTTTCCCAGTATTACTAATATTGTCTAAAAAATCATGTAGATCTATGCCACGGTTTCCAACCATTGACAATGTAGATATTTTGGACTCTGTCTGTGTGTTTGTATAAAATGAAAACAGAAACACTGTTCTGTGCATCATAGGATGCTAAGCAGCATCCCTTATCTCTACCAGTAAAAGACAATTGCTCTTCTAAGTCAAGAAAATCACCACCAACTGAGAACTACTAATGTTTATGATATTATTCCTGTTTCGAAACTCTTCTAGATTCCCATTATGTTTGGTCCATATAAAGTTTTGTTTTATTTTCCTTACTAAAGTCACTTTTTAACAGATCTAGAATTCTAGTATTATTTTCTTCATATTTAAATTGTGTGTGTGTGTGTGTTTGTGTGTGTGTGTGTGTGTGTTAGTCTCTCAGTCATTCTCAACTCTTTGTGACCCCATGGACTATAGCTCACCTTTTCCTGCCTCCTCTGTACATGACAAGAATACTGTAGTGAGTTGCCATTCCCTTCTCCAGGGGACCTTCCTGACGTAGGGATGGAACCCAGGACTCTAATATTGTAGGCAGATTCTTTATCATCTGCACCACCAGGGAAGCCTATTTATATTGTAGTGCTCGCCAAAATATTTCAGTTAAAATTTCAGTTCAGTTCAGCAGCTCAGTTGTATCCCACTCTTTGCGACCCCATGGACCGCAGCACATCAGGCCTCCCTGTCCATCACCAACTCCAAGAGTTTACTCAAACTCATGTTCATTGAGTTGGTGATGCCATCGAACCATCTAATCCTCTGTCAGCCCCATCTTCTCTCACCGTCAATCTTTCCCAACATCAGGGTCTTTTCAAATGAGGCAGTTCTTCACATTAGCTGGCCAAAGTATTGGAGTTTCAGCTTCAGCATCAGTCCTTCCAGTAAATATTCAGGACTGATTTCCTTTAGGATGGACTGGTGGGATCTCTGTGCAGTTCAAGAGACTCTCGGGGTCTTCTCCAACATCATAGTTCAAAAGCATCAATTCTTCAGCACTCAGCTTTGTTTAGAGTCCACCTCTAACATCTATACATGACTACTGGGGAAAAAAAAAAAAAGAAAAAAGAAAGAAAAAAACATAGCTTTGACTAAGTGAACCTTTGTTGGCAAAGTAATGTCTCTGCTTTTTAATACACTGTCTAGGTTGGTCATAACTTTTCTTCCAAGGAGCAAGTGTCTTTTAATTTCATGGTTGCAGTCACCATCTGCAGTGATTTTGGAGTGCAAAAAAATGAAATCTGTCAATGTTTCCATTGTTTCCCCAGCTATTTGCCATGAAGTCATGAGACCAAATGCCATGATCTTAGTTTTCTGAATGTTGGGTTTTAAGCCAACTTTTTCACTCTCCTCTTTCACTTTCACCAAGAGACTCTTTAGTTCTTTTTCACTTTCTGCCATAGGGTGGTGCCATCTGCATATATGAGGTTATTGATTTTCTCCCAGCAATCTGGATTCCAGCTTGTGCTTCATCCAGCTGAGTGTTTCTCATGATGTACTCTGCATATAAGTTAAATAAGCAGGGTGACAATATACAGCCTTGACGTACTCCTTTTCCTATTTGGAACCAGTCTGTTGTTCCATGTCCAGTTCTAACTATTGCTTCCTGACCCGAATACAGATTTCTCAGGAGGCAGGTCAGGTGGTCTGGTATTCCCATCTCTTGAAGAATTTTCCACAGTTTGTTGTGATCCACACAGTCATAGGCTTTGGCATAGTCAATAAAGCAGAAATAGATGTTTTCTGCAAGATATTTCTCTTGCTTTTGATGATCCAATGGATGTTGCAATTTGATCTCTCATTCCTCTGCCTTTTGTAAATATAGCTTGAACATCTGGAATTTCATGGTCACGTACTGTTGAAGCCTGGCTTGGAGAACTATCAGCATTACTTTGCTAGCATGTGATATGAGTGTAATTTTGCAGTAGTTTGAGCATTCTTTTTTTTTTTTTTTTTTTTTTTTTTTTAGTTTGAGCATTCTTTGGCATTGTGTTTCTTTGGGATTGGAATGAAAACTGACCTTTTCCAGTCCTCTGGCCACTGCTGAGTTTTCCAGATTTGCTGGCATAATGAGTGCAGCGCTTTCACACCATCATCATTTAGGATCAGAAATAGCTCAACTGGAATTCCACCACCTGCACTAACTTTGTCTGTAGTGGTGCTTCCTAAGGCCCACTTGACTTCACATTCCAGGAAGTCTGGCTCTAGCTGAATGATCACACCATAATGATTATCTGTGTCATGAAGATCTTTTTTGTATACTTCTGTGTATTATTGCCACCTCTTATTAATATCTTCTGCTTCTGTTAGTTCCATACAATTTCTGTCCTTTATCGTGTGCATCTTTGCATGAAATGTTCCCTTTGTATCTCTAATTTTCTTAAAGAGATCTCTAGTCTTTCCCAGTCTATTGTTTTCCTCTATTTCTTTTCACTGATAGCTGAGGAAGGCTTTCTTATCTCTCCTTGCTATTCTTTGGAACTCTGCATTCAAATGGGTATATCTTACACTTTCTCCTTTGCCTTTCACCTCTCTTCTTTACATAGCTGTTTGTAAAGCCTTCTCAGACAACTGTTTGCCTTTTTGCTTTTCTTTTTCTTGGGGATGGTCTTGATCCCTGCCTCCTGTATAGTATCGTGAACCTCCATCCACAGTTCTTCAGTCTCTGTATCAGATATATTCCCTTGAATCTATTTCTCACTTCCACTGTATATCATAAGCAATTTGATTTACATCATACCTGAATGGTCTAGTGTTTTTCCCTACTTTCTTCAATTTGAGTCTGATTTTGGCAATAAGGAGTTCATGATCTGAGCCACAGTCAGCTCCCAGTCTTGGTTATGCTGACTGTATAGAGCTTCTCCATCATTGGATGCAAAGAATATAAATCAATCTGATTTCAGTACTGGTGTTGGAGAAGACTCTTGAGAGTCCCTTGGACTGCAAGGAGATCCAACCAGTCCATCCTAAGGGAAATCAGTCCTGAATATTCATTGAAAAGACTTATATTGAAGCTGAAACTCCAATACTTTGGCCACCTGATGTGAAGAGCTGACTCATTTGAAAAGACCCTGATGCTAGGAAAGATTGAAGGTGGGAGGAGAAGGGGATGATAGAGTATAAGATGGTTGGATGGCATCACCAACTCAATGAACATGAGTTTGGGTAAACTCTGGAAGTTGGCGATGGACAGGGAGGCCTCGTGTGCTGCGAACCATGGGGTCACAAAGAGTCCAACATGACTGAGTGATTAAAATGAACTGAACTGATTTCAGTATTGACCATCTGGTGATGGCCATGTGTAGAGTCTTCTCTTGTGTTGCTGGGAGAGGATGTTTGCTGTGACCAGTGCCTTCTTTTGGCAAAACTCTATTAGCCTTTGCCCTGCTTCATTTTCTACTCCAAGGCCAAATTTCCCTGTTACTCTAGGTATTTCTTGACTTCTTTCTTTTGCATTACAGTCCTCTATAGTGAAAAGAGCATCTCTTTTTTTATTATTTCTAGATGTTCTTGTAGATATTCATAGAACCATTCAACTTCAGCTTCTTCAGCATTGCTGGCAGGGGCATAGACTTGGATTACTGTGATATTGAATGATTTGCTCTGGAGTGAACAGAAATCATTCTGTCCTTTTTGAGACTGCATCCAAGTACTGCATTTTGGACTGTTTTGTTGACTATGATGGCTACTCCATTTCTTCTAAGGTTTAAAATATCTCTGTTTATATGAAGTGAAGTGAAGTGGCTCAGTCATGTCCGACTCTTTGTGACCCCATGGGCTGTAGCCCACCAGGCTCCTTGGTCCATGGGATTTCTAGGCATGAATACTGGAGTGGGTTGCCATTTCCTTCTCCAGGGCATCTTCCCGACCCAGGGATCAAACCCAGGTCTCCCACATTGTAGGCAGATGCTTTACTGTCTGAGCTACCAGGGAAGCTCTGTTTATGTAATAAGTAGCAATCATATGTCCAAATACATCAGACGTTTCTCTAAGACTTATCATGCCTCATTTATTGTTCTCATCCAGAAGCCAGAAAAAGAAATAGCATATTATAAATCAGAAAACAACTAATGGAATAGAGATACTGATTAGTGCTTATAACAATTTCACACACACACAAATAAAATTAATAGAGATAACTGTGTATTTAAGGAAATCCTATTATTGACAGAGGAGCCTGGCAGGCTATAGTTCATGGGGTCACAAAAAAAGCCCCCTTTGTGACATGACTTAGTGATGAAACAACAATAACAAAACAACTTTGAAGATAAAAATGAGCTTCTATCTTCCACCTCTGTCAGTTTGGTGGATTAGGTTTACTGAACACTTTCATTTGTCACAACTAAAACATATGATATGGTGTTTTAAAACACCCTTTGAGATCCAATGGTGAATTTTCATGGAATTAAGAAAGACATAACTACTAAAAATAAATGAAAGCATGGATCTTTGACAGTAAATCAACAGAAATTTTTGCTACACATACCAGGTTTATGTACTGTTGAAGCTTGGCTTGGAGAATTTTGAGCATTACTTTGCTAGCATGTGAGATTAACAGACTGTATTTTCTTCCATTTTCCCACCCACATTTTACATAATATTATTATAGTATTGATATTTAAGTGTTTATAAGATTTTATTCTCCTTTATAGCTATTACTTTAATAATTTGTAGGCCTTAATTATATTTGTAAGCTAATAAAGCATTCACTTACTGTGTCTTATTTTGGATTCATAAATTTACTGATTACTTTTTATCACCACGTTATTTTTTCAAAAATTTCTAATAATTTTTATTAGAATATATATATTCTAATATATATATATATATATATATATATATATATATATATTTCTTGATCTTATTAGCCATGTATTCACTCTTTAATTAATAAAGAAAACTAATGGCTTCTCAAAAATTTGTGGGGGCAGTCTTCTCAAGATGATGGGACATTTTTTTAAAGCATAGAGATAGACACGTTTATGGCTACAGTAAATGAGAATTAGACCTCTGAAAGGCATTGGCAGGCAGTTGAGAAAGGGGATCAGAGTCTTAAAATGGTAAGCAGCTTAGAAAAAAATATGTTATGACAGCAAAGGAAATAAAAGAAAACCAAACCTCTGGTTCTGTTCCCCAAGAAGATCTAAAGGACTTTATTAATGAATTAGAAATATTATGATAAAATATTGGCATCCTTGAGAAGCTCTACAGTGACTATGTGGTGTAAGACACAATTGACAGTAGGAGTTGCAATCACTGAACTGGACTTATTAGGAATTTTTAATAGCAGAAGTCAATGTATATATGTATACATAAAATGTATTTCTGCATGTATAATAGCTGTGTATATATATTAATTAATATATACTTATATATCTAGTTAAATTTATATGTATAGACCCAGGGATATAGTCAGCTAGAGTAACAAAGAGTAACATAAATAAAATATATCATTCTGCTTTTAAAAATATGGCAGACAGTCTACCAAAATTTTCTACAAACAAGACTCAAATGGGGGTTTTCCCTGGTGACTCAGTGGTAAGGAATCCATCTGCCAATGTTGAAGACACAATTTCACTCCCTGATCCAGGAAGATCCCACATGCCAAGAAGTAACTGAGTGCCACAACTGTTGAGCCTGTGTTCTAGATCCCAGGAACTGCCCATGTGATACAACTATTGAAATCTGCGCACCTTAGAGCCCATGCGCTGCAGCAAGAGAGACCACCACAAGGAGAAGCCCAAGTATTGCAACTAGAGAAAGTTTGTGCAAAAATGAAGGCCTAGCACAGCCAAAAATAAATACATAAGTAATAAAATTATTAAAACAAACAAAAAAGAAAGCTCAAATGTCATTCAAGCATCAATAAATAAAAATAAGTATAACAATCTGTTTAACTTTTTTTTCTTTTTTTTTTGGTTTCTCAGTAAATATTTTACTAAGCAAAGGTTTGCACTAGGCATTGTTCTTACTACGGATGATGCCCAGAAAAAAAACTGTGTAAGATACCCCAAATACTGTGAAATCATTCAATGTCTTTATAAAAGAGAGAGAACTAAGTGTATATTTTCTTATCAACTTTCTGATAAGTTGTCATAGCAATATGTCGGTTTGTAAAAATACTGATCATAAATAGTATGTTTTTATAGCCAAACACTAATGATTACCACTGTGTTTATAAAATCTCATGAGCTTCCAAATACAACTTATGGTTTTATGTTTTTATTTAAATGCTTATTATTACGAGGGAGTCAGAGTGTAAGAGAAAATATACATTTTTTAATAATAGATTAATTATTGATTGAATATAAATGCTTCCCCACTTTGGAAGCCCCATGTGTCTCACACTTTACTATTCCTTTCTTATGCTGTTGAAGTGATGCTATGAGTAAGTGAAAAAGATGAGTATAAACATACAAACATAATATATTTAATAAGGATCTTAATATATGCATACCTGAATATACACTTTGCATAATGATGTATACTTTAAAAACTGCTTAATTTGTAATTATTTTATTGGAAGTAATAATAGAAAGGTTTATGAAAACTACTTTCATTTAGCCTGAGTAATTAAATATATTTTTCCTTTAGGGGTAATTATACTGATATTTCAGTTGTCTGAATGCCATTATCTTTTCTTTCAATACCAAAAAGATTTCTTGCTTCTACTTATGTACCACTACTGTTCTTCAGAAATATCGCTGTTGCTACTCTTTAACAAACAGTAGTATGCATCTTCTTACTATTCAAATACTTGAGGATGTTGAAATTTAGCATTCTTTATATAGTTGAATTCAAATTCATATGATAATGTCAGAATGTAACTGCATGAGTTAAGAGTTTATAGAATAAATTATTTTCATTTTTCATCAATATATTTTAGTACTTAAATATTTTCACACTGACTAAAATGTATTTATAAGCAGAGATAGAGTCAAATATAGGTTTGAATGAGAAAGAATTTGAATCCTAGTTTCATTTATACACACACTGTATAGACTTGAATAGGTTGTCAATATTCTTTAATACTGTTTTAAGAGCAAAATATGGAAATGATAATAATACTTAATAATTGAGATGATTTTATAAGTTATGTATGTAGTGTTATCAGAGCATTAAGGAAAGAAATGGTTATAATATATATCACATTGTCAAGAACATAAAGGACAGACCAGAGAAAGGGATAATAGGGAATGGAGGTGAATAAAAGAAAGCAGAAAAAAAAAAAATTCTCCAAATGTGACTGAAATGTTTGCAAAGCATTCTTATTAATAAAATTTAAATGGCATTGAACTAGTGATATATTTACATGAAAGTTGCACAATTTCTGAGCAACTCTACCTTAAATAATATACATATTTTACAAATAGGAATATGTTAAAAATTAACATGTAGCTGGTTCTTATTTTTACCATCTTTATATCTCATATATTTTACTGCTTTGATTCTATTAATATTAGTATGGGTTTTGTCCTTTTACTTACTTTTCTACAGGAGTCAATTTTGCCATTTTTATTTCACTTGATATTATGATAACAGCTTCAACTGATGCTGAAATAAACTTTACTTTCCAGAAGTTGTTTTATTCTATGAATATAATTGCTGAATATTATTTGCTATTGCAGTTGCCATGGAGAACAATAAGGTTGCTGCTGCTCAATCATGCAGCTGTGTTACACTTTTTGCAACCCCTTGGGCTACAGAACACCTGTCTTCCCTGTCCTTCACTATCTCCCAAAGTTTGCTCAAACCCATGTCCAGTCAGTCGATGATGCCTTCCAACCATCACATCCTCTGTCTCCCCCTACTCATCTTGCTTCAGTCTTCTCTGGCATCAGGGTCTTTTCCAAACAGTCAGCACTTGCCATCAGGTAGCCAAAGTATTGGGGCTTCAGCCTCAGCATTAGTCCTTGCAATGAATATTCAGGGTTGATTTCCATTAGGATTGACTGGTTTGATTACCTTGCAGTCCAAGGAAATCTCAAGAGTCTTTTCCAGCACCACACTTCAAAAACATCAATTCTTTGGGGCTAAGATTTTTTTTTTTTTTTTTATGATGCAAATCTCATATTTGTACATGACGGTTGGAAAAACCATAGCTTTGACTATATACACCTCGGCAAAGTGATGTCTCTGATTTCTAATAGGCTGTCTAGGTTGTCACTGTTTTTCTTCAAAGGAGCAAGTGTATTTTAATTTCATGGCTGCAGTCACCTTCCACAGTGATTTTGGAGCCCAATAAAATAAAGTCTGTCACTATTTCCATTGTTTCCCCATCTATTTGTCATGAAGTGATGGGACTAGATGCTATGATCTTCAATTTTTGAATACTGAGTGTTAAGCCAGCTTTTCCACACTCCTACTTCATATTCATAAAGAGGCTCTTTAGTTCCTCTTCATTTTCTGCCACTAGGGTGGTGTCATCTGCATATCTGAGTTTATTGGTATTTCTCCCCACAATCTTGATTCCAGCTTAGCTTTCATCCAGTCTGGCATTTCCCATGATGTACTCTGCAAATAAGTTAAATAAGCAGGGTGACAATATACAGCTTTGATATACTGCTTACCCAATTTGGAACCAATCTGTTGTTCCATGTGCAGTTATACCTGTTGCTTCTTGAATTGCATACAGGTTTCTCAGGAGGCAGGCAAGGTGGTCTGGTAAGTCCCATCTCTTGAAGAATTTTCTGGTTTGTTGTGAGCCATACAGTCAAAGGTTTTAGCATAGTCAATGAAGCAGAAATAGATGTTTTTCTGAAATTCTCTTGCTTATTCTATGATCCAACAGATATTGGCAATTTGATCTCTGGTTCCTGTCTTTTCTAAACCCTGCTTGAACATCTGGAAGTTTTTGGTTCACATACTGTTGAAGCCTAGCTTAGAGGATTTTGAGCATTACCTTGCTAGAATGTGAAATGAGTACAATTTTAAGGTAATTTGAACAATCTTTGGCATTCCCCTTTGGAACTGGAATGAAAACTGACTTTTTCCCATCCTGTGACCACTGCTTAATTTTACAAATTTGCTGAGATACTTGGCGTAGCAGGCAAGTTTGGCCTTGGAATACAAAATGAAGCAGGTCAAAGGCTAACTGAGTTTTGTCAAGAGAATGCACTAGTCATAGCAAACACCCTTTTCCAACAGCACAAGAGATGGTTATACACAAGAATATTGAGTTATCATCAAAGGATATAACTCAAGAACAGCCAGATGGAAGAGATGCAGAGTACAAATATCAAGGAAGGAGAGCAGAGCTTCCATTCCCTCTCAATGAACAGCACTCTTCCCAAACCTCATATTCAGCAAACAGGAAGCTTTCTGAATCCATCCTTTTAGGGTTTTAATAGAGGCATGGTTAATTAAATTATTGGCTGTTGGTTACTGAATTCAATTTTGGGCTCCTCTCTTTTCCCTGACTTCCCTGGTGGCTCAGTGGTAAAGAATCTGCCTGCAGTGCATGAGACACAGTTTCCATCTCTGAGTCAGGAATATCCCTTGGACAGGGGAATGACAACCCACTCCAGTATTCTTGCCTGGAGTATTTTATGTACAGAGGAGCCTTCCTGGCTATAGTCCATGAAGTTGCAGAGTTGGACACAATTGAGCCACTAACACTTTCACTTTCTTTCACTCTTTTCTCTGGAGGTGGGTGGGGTGTGTAAGGGGTGGGGTTAAATTCTAATCCCTTGTTTGGTTTCATTGGTAACCAGCCCCTATTCTTGAAGGTTTTTCAGAAGCCACCTCATTAACATGAAAAAAAAAAGATTGTTAATTCATGTACAGTAGTTAGGAAATTCTAAGGGTTTTAGCATGGAGAGATAACAAAGCCTTCATAAGTGAACAATGTTAAAAAAAAAAAAAAATAGAGGAAAACAGTAGAATGGGAAAGACAAGAAATGTCTTCAAGAAAATTAGAGATACCAAGGGAACATTTCATGCAAAGATGGGCTCAATAAAGGGCTGAAACTGTATGGACCTAACAGAAGCAGAAAATATTAAGAAGAGCTGGCAGGAATACACAGAAGAAGTATGCAAAGAATATCTTCATGACCCAGATAACCATGATGGTGTGATCACTCACCTAAAGCCAGACATCCTGGAATGTGAAGTCAAGTGGGCCTTAGGAAGCATTACTATGAACAAAAATAGTGGAGGTGATGAAATTCCAGCTGAGCTTTTAAAAATCCTAAAATATGTTGCTGTTAGTGCTGCACTCAATATGCCAGTAAATTTGGAAAACACAGTAGAGATCACAGAGTTGGAAAACATCAGTTTTCATTCCAATCCCAAAGAAGGGCAGTGCCAAAGAATGTTGAAACTGCCTCACGATTGCACTCATT